>NW_020172592.1:172911-181911 GCF_003031525.2 Neophocaena asiaeorientalis asiaeorientalis
ACACACACACACACACACACAAAGGAGAAAATGAAGGCTTGTCCCCAGAGAGAGCTGTTTATGAGTGACATCAAATGAATACAGTATGAGTCAATGGAGGCCACACATTGTTTTGGGCTAAACAACTTGTAAGGCCCTGGGATGAGATCCAGGACACTGATCTGGGGACATGCAGGCCCTGCCGACATCACTAACTCAGCTGCACATGAGAGGAATGCAGTTACCTGGATGTACAAGCAGATCTGCCTTGAGAAGCTTCTCCCAGAGCAGCCCCCGGTTCCCCGAAACCCCTACGTAGGTGAGGGAAGGGTGGACAGAAGATGAAGAAGGGGAAGCACAGGTGTGAGGGATGGGGGCAGCCTGCGTATTATCCTTGAAAACAACAAATCACACCTGATTGCTTGAGAAGAAGCCGGTCCCAGTAGCTCGCCTCAGCCCCATCTCAATCTTTGATGGCCACTGCCCCTCCTCGAGGCAGGGACATCACATTGCAGGCTGATCATTCATCTATTCAGAAAATATTTATTGAGAGCTTAGTATGTGTTGGGGGTGGAGGCGCAGTAGGAAAGCAGGCAGTCGAGGTTCCTGCCCCTGTGAAGCCATAGGTGCAAATGCTGGAGCCACTCAGCCTGGGTTCGAATCATGACTCTCCCACTTATCAACGGTGTGAGTTTTGGGAAAGATTTGCTTGATTTTTCTAAGCTTCAGTTTTCTCCTTGATAAAATAGGGATTAAAATATTACTTATCGCCAAAGGCTATTGTGAGGATCAAGTGACATAAACTTCGCTTTAGAACACTGCCAGGCATGTGCAGTCAGTGTTAGCTATTGTCATCTATTACTGTCACTGTGGTCACCAGCCTAGGGGCTGGGTGTACAGAAGAAGACAAAGCACGTGGTCTGTGCCATTATGACGCTTATACTCCACGGGAGGTGACAGACAACAGACAAAGAATCAAGGAAATATACAGTAGGTCAGCAATATGGATAAACATAAAGGAATAAAGAAAAATAAGGAAATGAAATGAAGCGACACTGGGCAAAAGGAAGGGAAACATGATTAGTACAAAGCACCTCCTCTTCTCTAACACACCAGACCTCCAACCTCCAACCGCTGAACAGAATCACCGGGCTCTGCCTTCTTTTTTCACGCAGAAGAAAATAACCCCCCTGGAAGCCATCCTACAGATTCCTGAGAGTTGACAGTATTGTCCTATTTATTTTCTCTTAGAAGATTACCATTATTGTGCCACTCAGCAACTATAACTGTCAATCTACTTGGTATCCAAGCAATTTCAAGACACTCCAGTTTAAGAAGTACTGCATGGAACGTGTAGTGGGGCACAGTTTTTTTCTTTTGACTCCATTCATGACAAAAGGCCTGAAAACGTGAGCACCAGCCAATGTCATATCCACCCCGTAGCCACACACCCTTGAAAAGACACGAGACCATAATGCTGCCCTGACTTTGCAAGAAACAGCAGGCAAAGCGGCTTCCAGTTGACGAGGTAAACCAACATACATGGTACATCTCATTGCTCTTACCAATATAATCCCCAGAGAGTACCTTTAAGTGGCCTCTAAAATTGTATTAATTATTAAATGGAAGCCTCAGGGGCAAGGAGAACCTTCCAATTACAGTTTTATTTACCCTCCTCACCCGCTGTTTGCTCAGGGTTTATTTAAAGTCATAATCACGTCTCCTGTGATGGAGGATTATGGGCAGCTTTGTGGTCACATGTGGAAAATATTATATATCCACATCAAATGTGCATGTGGTCTCCCTTAGTAGAAACCGATGTCATGTCCCTTGAATTAGACCATGTTACCCCTGTGCACATCTAAGACTGAAGTCCACGGGGAGTCCTCAAGAAAAAATAATTCCTTAAATGATCCACAAGGAGCGAAGAGTTACTTAGACCTTAAATAGCGCTGTGTAATCATTGCTCACCACCAAAACACAAACAAAAGAACAAAAACTTAGAGAGTAAAAGAATAAAAACATGTTCTGATTTGCAATATTATTTTGGTCCAAAAGTTTGTTCTGCTTTATCCATGCAAGAACAATGAGGAGATTCCTCAACACCTGTTAAACACTGAAAACCCCAAAGCTCCCTTGGAGCTGGAGAGGAGAGGAGAAAAAGGGATTTGTCCCTAGACTCCGGGCACGTTTCAGGGGCCTGTGACCAGTGTGGTCACACAGGATCTCTGGCTCAAAAGGTCCCAGAATTGGTATTTAATGCTTTTTAGTCACCATCTTGAATTTCCTCATAAGCTGGGCTTTAATTTTCCGCAGGTAATTTAGAGCCTCAGCTCACACAGAGTCCTGCCTCCTGCACCTCCCCACGGTTCCCGGATGGGCTCTCAGTCAGCTGCCCGACCCCTGACAGCCTAGACTCCATCCCTTTCCCCTTCTTCTTGCACCATCGGTCCACTGCGGCCCTCATACGCGGGCCACTGGGTCAAGTCCACAGAGCAGGGCTCGCATTCCACCACCGTGCTCCTCCCCCGAGGAGATGCCTGGGCGCTGGGAGGTCAGGGTCGGGCACACCCAAAGGCCCCAACTCCTCCGTCCACCGCCGCCCCAGCACACACACGTGGCCGGCAGCGCCACCGTGCACTGAGCAGGTGACTGCGAGGGCCAGCCTCTAGCCCACCGGGATCCAGCTCCTGCGTGCGCCCCAGGGCACAAGCTGCAACGCAGTACGCTTGGCGGTCTCCATTTCTGACACGGGGGATGTCCCCACAGAAGGCATAAATATTCCGTCTCTTCCAGGACCTCACTGTTTCCCTTCACCAACCCGACTTAAAAACTCCATCGCGGGCTTCCCTGGTGGTGCAGTGGTTGAGAGTCCGCCTGCCGATGCAGGGGACACGGGTTTGAGCCCTGGTCGGGGAGGATCCCACATGCCGCAGAGCAACTGGGCCTGTGAGCCATGGTCGCTGAGACTGCGCGTCCGGAGCCTGTGCTCCACAACGGGAGAGGCCACAACAGTGAGAGGCCCCCGCTCGCTGGCAACTAGAGAAAGCCCATGCACAGAAACGAAGACCAAACACGGCCAAAAATAAATAAAAAAATAAATCTTTTTTTTTAAAAAAACAAAAACCCATTGCTATCACGAGCACGTGCCCGTCTCCTTTGGAGTCTGGTAACTGAATTCAGCCATAATGCAGCTGGGACTTAGGAAGCACCAAAGGGTATAGTTACCAACATCTACGTCGCTTGAGAGAATTGTCGGCACAGGTGAAATACTGATGCATCTCAAGTGCATATATATTAATGCATCTGAGCCTAGTCAGGGTCAAGGTCGGTCAGGGCCAACTCCAAGCCCTTCGCGATCCCCCCACCTCATACCACAGCCAGGAGAATCACATGCTACTTATGTGTTTCCGATGATCACAACCGGCCTTAGGTGAAATCCAGCCACAGAGAATTCTAAATATTCATCACTTTTCAGTTAAATGTAAGAACACCAAATCAACAAGGGAGTAGCAGTGATCAGACCAGGAGAAAATATCATCTCTTAAAGAGAAGCTAGTTCCTGTTTCTCAAAGCTTAATGTTCAGACATCTGCAGTACTGTATCTGGAGTAGGGAGGGCCCAGGAAAGGATGTTTATTAAAAATGCAGATTCCTGGCCTCCACCACAGACCCACTGGATCTTAAAGTCTCAGGGGAGCTCACTGAATCTGCATCTGTTCAGGCTTTTTAGTTGCTCTTCACCCCATTGTGTGTGGGTCATTCTCATCATGAGCTTTCTATCACTGGAACAGCTATTCTCAAAAATTCAGTATTTATAGGAGTCGACTGGAATTCCTATTAAAAATCCAGATTCCTTGAGCACCAAGCCCCTCAGAGATCCTAACTGAGTAGGTCTGGAATCTCCGTCGTAACAAGCAGCTCTCCCCACCCCCATGCCATCCCATCGCCCACATTTCTGATGCAGGTCTCAGAACACACCTTGAAAAATACTAACATTTTAAAAATCCCCCAATTCTTAGCTTTCTATTATTTTAGCACAGCTACAATTAAACTTCAAATCTTTTGACATCCAACTAATGTTATTTCAACACCTTTTATATGCTAGAGCCAAGGATGGGAAGATGGATTGGTCCTTTTCTAAAGATTGGAGCTCAGGAAGGAAAAACTGCCAAGTAGGCCACAGCTGCCACACACTTTAAATGTGTAAAGCCATAAAATGTTGAATTACGTTATTGTTTACATACCATGAATTACAAGAGAGCAGAATCCAAGTTCTTACAGTAACAGTAGCTGCCATGTATTGAGTTCCCACTGTAGGCTAGGTACGGAGATAACAAACAGTAAGTACCCAACGATTTAAAAAGTAACTACCCAACGATTTATACATTTTTTGAGTTTACAATGTATCTTCAATTATAATGTTTTAGCTGATCTTTATTGCAACAGTAAAAGAAAAAATTATTTTTATTTCTATCTTGCTGATGAGAAAACATTTCTTAAAGGAGGAGCATGCCTATGAAACATGAAAGATCAAACTTGAAACCAAGGCTCTAGGAAATTGATGGAATTCCCATGACACCATATAAAATCAATCAGCTAATTTATGCTTGGTTGAAAACAAACAAACAAAATGATCCCATAATCTTTGCGGTTTATAACAACAAAGGTTTACTTCCTGCTCACATTAGTGTTTACTGCAGATGTTTTTCAGTTTCAACTGTCCATACCTTCTCATTCCAGGGCAGCCCTTCAACTGGGAGGTGAGGGCTGCTGTCGTGGCAAAAGGAGAAAAGCAACGGTGGATCACGCAACAGCTCACAAAGCTCCCACTTGGAAGTGACATATGTCACTTCTTGCTATTTAAATGGACAAAGCAAGTCACATGGCCAGGCTGCTGTTCAGGTGCTACTGAGAAGCGACACTTCTTTCCTGAGTGAATGGATCTGACATCGCTAAGCACTTCTGCCACTGAAATTCTGAGCTCTGAAGTAGCGTCATTCTCTGATGTCAGCAGGAACACTAGCTCTCAGTTTCCACGGCATTCAGACGTGGGTTATCAAGGATATGGGATGAGGGAGAAGGAGAAGTGTTTCTCTAGAGACAGTGTCAATCACAAGAAAATCTGTTCGGATTTGCATGTTGCTCTCTGCCTGAGACAAAGGTACTCACAGGCTCTTTGTATTTGTCTGCGTAGTTTGCATTTGTGTGTGTATTTGTGGGGTCCAGCCTCAGAGTAGTATTACTAACCCAAGCACCGATTATTGCATAAATCAGCACCTTTCAACATCTAAACTGTGTGGGCAGTCAGTCGTGAAGTAATTCATTACTAATGACAAAGTACCAGAGTTTTTAAAAAACTGGCATTTTAAAATAAATGTGAATAAATTTAAGGATATTCTTTAAATACCAGCATGCTTGTTCACTTGCATTCTGTTTTTGTGAACAGGAGAGAGGGGAATGGGGTTACAGCTACTTCCTAAAGAATTGTTTGACCATGATTACACACATGGATGTGCATCCCATCTGTGAACTTCAATTTACATGTGTTGAGGCAGAAAAAACAGGTGGAGAGCCACTTACCTAAACCACGGCCACATTTATCACTTCTATATCATCACAAATAATTCCATGTGTGTTCTCACTAGCCAAACAGTAAGCGTCCCAAGAACAAGAACCACATTTCCCCCTTTTCATCCTGAGCAAGTGAGGAAAGAGAGGACTTTTATTTTCTCTTAGAAAGCAGATGAGCCTCTGAAACCCTCCTCAAAACAGAAACCTGATGTATCTGTTACCATTCTTCCCTTTGAAGTCAATAGGAATTAAACCTCCAAGATACACGGTACAAAGCACGGAATTATCAGTATTCCAAGCTCGTACAGAAACAACCAAACTCCAGACAGCTTTGCCTGGGAACAAAAAGGAGATAAATGATCCAAATACAGACTCTATTTCATCATGACACAGGCTTCTATTTCATTTTTACATTTATTTATACCCTGGCTGACTGACTACATGAAAGAGTTGAGTCAGATAAAGCCCTGCCTTTCTTTAAGAAGATAGGAGCTCCTATGCTAATTCTTCCTAAAGGCTCGGCCAACAGTGGCACATCTAATAAATGAAAATGTATGAATAATAGAAAAATAATTTTAATTTCCAGGGAAAAAAAGCTCTTTGATTTTCTCAAGGGAATCAATTTCACACACATCCTTTAAAGTGGGATCAATGCCTGAAATTTATTTGGAAAGGCAGTGTTTAGGTTTCCTGGGAGGAAACTGATTTTTTCACTTAAGAAAGACTTCCACTTGAGAGAAGAAAAGAACATTCGTGCATTATTGGGTGTAATCATAGTGAGGTGACACTTTCCTATTAATTTGTATCAGGAAATGCCCCTTCTCCTTTAAACTATATCTTCCTGTCTCCTCTCTCTGGGGTTTGGCTGTACCTAAAGTTAAACCCCAATTTATACCAGTCCTTTAAAAAAAAAAAACTCTGTATGACCCTTTCCATCAATCCTCTAACTAGTTTGATATGCACAAAACTGCTAGTTAATTAACCTCTCTCTCCCTCCAGCCAAACCTTTCACTGCGAACTTGGACCCAAGGTTAAAGACATGTGCATCAGTCACAGGCAGCGGGACAGAGAAAGTCACAACCATAGTGTGGAGGTAAGAAGCTTTGGGAAGCTAACACGCTCTGTAGGTGAAGACCATGCCATCATACAAGCTGTTTTCAGTGACAAGTACTTTGCATACATGACACTGTTTAATCCTCTCAGCCGGCCTAGCAGGCAAGATTATTGCCCCCATTTTAGAGTTGAGGAAACCGAGGCCTAGAGAGTTTGGATAACTTGCTTGCCCAAGTGTGGGCACATTTTTTGAGGCTAGATCTGTTAGAACTCAAATCCCCTATTTTTAACCACTCATTTTGTCCAAGGGGCTATGAGGAGGATACCTTTGAAAGGATAAACAAGAGATTGATAATAGCAGTTCCCTGAGGATTGGGAAGCAGGGAACTGGGAGAACTGGGGGGTCTGAGGATAGAGGAGAGGAGACAGACTTTTCATTGTCTGCCCCTTTGCACATTTTGAATTTTTTTGTTTTTACCCTGTACAGTTGGTCCTCATTATTCATAGATTTCATACCTGTGAATTTGCCTACTGGCTAAAATTTATCTATAACACCAAAATCAATACTTGCATGCGTTAATGGTCATTTGTAGACACGTGTCCAGTGTCGAAATATTTTGTTCACTGGAACGAGCACATTCCCAGCTGAGGTGGAACAGAGCCTGTGCTCTGCTTCTGGTTTCAGCTCTCAGAAAGCGATGAGTTGCTGAGCATGGAGCCGTAGAGAAGCTAAGAATTTAGGAATGCAACATGAAGGAGTCATGCTAGACCAGAGGCTCCTTTGTTTATGTAAATTTTTCTGGGGATAGAGTCACATCTGAAATCAAATTCTGAAAGGATTCCATGACCCAAAAAAACGTTAAGAATTTTACCAATAAAACGTACAAATACTTTTTTTTTTTAACTTCCATCATCAGTCTTAGTTCTCTTTTCCAAAAAAATTTCTGAAAAGAAACAAAGACTAACGTCGTCAACCTCCAGCTGTACGGTGTGTAATAGACAGTGACCCCAGCTGCTCTGAAATCCATTGTCATGTGTGCCATGAGGTCATGCTTCCCACTGGCTGCTTTGTGTGGGGCAGGGATACCGAGGTAGGCCTGTTCTTGGGAGACAGGGGACTTCTCAGATGGTCTCTCGGAACCTTCCTTAGGCTGGACTATGTCTAGGGCACTTCCACCTAACCTTACCTCCCATTTCTTGTCTCTCTGCATTAACGTCGCATCCCAGCCTGGTGGCCTCATCCAGCTCCATCCATTCCCTCTCCCAAGGTGGTTCCCTAATAAAACTCCTTGCATGTTTAATCCCAGCCTGGCGTCTGCTTCTCAAACGAGCAGGATTAACCAAAGAAGCCAATGTCTAAAGTTTCGCAAAAGTTACCAAGCTATGGCCCAAAAACTGGGAAGCTGCGCTCTGTGCTCTGTAGTCAGCTTGACTCACTCACTGCCCACAGGACACACTCTGCTTCCAAGACTGAAAGCCACCAAGGTTTAGATTCAAGTCTTGAACAAATTACAGGTTACTGTACGTTACACATTACGTGCATAATTAAAAGCCTTTAAAGATCACACGTAAATGAATTTAAATCCACAAATGCCATGAATCTATTCCACTGAGAATCTGGATACCTCAAAACCATGAATTAGTCTAATAGGTCCAGGTGTCAGTCAGCCTCTGAGTCATTCCACACGCACTTCCTCCACCTGGATGCACCTCCCTGCGATTTCTACCTCGTGGATTTCCACCTGTTCTTCAAAATGCAACTCAAAGTTTACCCCATGTAGGAAACCCTGCCTGATTTCCCCTGGCCAGATTACCTCCCTGTACTCTGTTTCTTTAAGGATTTGTACCTGACTTTAACGAAATACCTATCAATTAAGCTTTTTTATTTCAGGTGCTGGTAATTAATGACTGACCAAAAGGGCCTGAAACAGACAGACTGCTAGCATGATTACCTCACAGAACAAGGGTGCCAGAGAAAGTCGGTGGTGCGGTTGATTCCGTCGCTCCACAGTGTCAGTCAGAACTTTCTCCTGTTCCATCCGTCCACTCGATCATCCTCAGTGAGTTAGGAATACTGTCCCTCAAGCTCTAACCACTATCACCTCAAAAACCAACCCAAAGTTGGGAAGGGAAGAGGAAGCACCCTACACACTAACCTCTCATTTTTGACTAATGAGAAACCCCTTTCCAGGTCCGCCCTTTTATCTCATTGGCCAGAAAGGGTCACGTGGCCATTCCAACCAATCACAGCAAAGAAAAATAGAATTACATGATTGGCTTAAAACAATAATGATTTATCCCTTGAATGGAGCCCACCTTCTCTGAGCACCTTGATGCCTCATGCCTAATTTCTTTTTTGAAGTCAAGGTCCTGTTAGCCAGGAAGCTGGAGAGAG
>NW_020172592.1:182049-278163 GCF_003031525.2 Neophocaena asiaeorientalis asiaeorientalis
TGGCTCTTGAGCAGAGAACCAGCAATGTCTGGCGCAGCCCCGAGTCAGAGTTCCCGATTGACCTGCCTCTGTCTGCCACTGCACGCTGTGGAGTCCCGTCTCCCGTCCGAAACTGGCCCACAGTAGCATTCAATAAAAGTTTGCAGAATACTGGAAACATTTATTTGTTTGTTGAAAAATAAATGCAGCACACATGAAAAACGATAGGAATGCTAAAAAATAAAAAGTGGCTTACAAAATAAAATACTAGATAAATTTTCCAACACCTCCCCTAAAAGATTAATAGGAATGCTATCACAATTGTAGACAGGAATAGACTGGGGCTCAAGAAGATAAATAACCAAGCTGAAATGACAACATGAACATTCTGACTCAGTTTCCGTAGTCAAAATCACAGACCCCTCAGCTCTCTGACTCACACTCCAAACATGGTTTTGGTGTCCCACACAGGAACACAACTATTTAAATGGGGGCCATAGAATACATGACACACTGGGAGGTGTTACACTAGATAAAAGAAACACCAATAAAATTTTACTGGTGATCACAGAAAATCACAATCAAAACATGGGTTTTGGTGTTACATAGGATGAGCTACTCACCGAAAACCTCTTGCAGTTCTCGGACTTCAGAGGTTATCAGCTAACAAATTGAATCACTCTGTGTTGGTTTCCTGCAACAGTTCTGATCACACTCACCTGGCAGTTTTGTTTGCAATTGCATGTTTAGGTCACAGAAAAGATGGGTCTTATGAATTTGGGGGGATGAGAATTCAGGAAAAGGATACATAAGGACGCCCAAATTCCTAGCGTGAGCAACTAAGTGGATGGTGGATGGAGGAGCAAATCCGGAGAAAATCCTCTGCCTGGAACGCTCTCCCTGAAGAGAAACCATGACTCTCCCACTTACCTTGCACAAGTCTGGGCTCCAAGCTACCTCCTCCGAGAAGCCTTCCCTGACTCTACCTAAAATGTGAACACCATCATCCTCCATCCCCTTACCCTGCTTCATCCCTTCCCGACATTACACTCTATTGTTTTCTGTCCATCTCCTCCACTAGAATATAAGTTCCAAGGACGGAGGAACCGTATCTCTCTTGTTCACTCCTGAGTCTCCAGAGACCAATACATCTGGCACATAGCAGCTGCTTGGTAAACAAGGCCTAAAATATAGAAGAGCCAAGAGGATGAGGATAGAAAAAATGTTCTGTGGTTTACACATATATAATACAATCTCTCTCTCTAATGGAAAATATCTAATGGAAAAAACGGCAAGATTGCAGAATCAAGTCATTTCCTTTTGATCGTTAATCATAATTCCACAGAATCAATCATTTCTTTACCTTGAAATTCATATCACTTATTCTCATTAAAGTTTCCAGCCTATGTATTACTGTATTTTACAAATGTATATCCATCCATAAATATATATAATACACACGTGGCAGGAGCAGCCTAAAACAATTACTCCTAATTCATTTTCAAAGAGGCATTTTAGTTCTAGGTCAGAACTCCCAGGATCCCATATAAAAAGTTCTGGAGAAAAAAAACCCTGGAAAATATTTCTGACTCCACAGGCCTCACAAGGACACCTTTCAGACTGTCTGATTCAGAACTCCCGGGAGCAAAAAGCGATCCAGCACTTGTCCTTATAAAAGCCAAAACCCTTTCTTCAGAATGTAGCAGCCTTATCACATGACCTCAGCTGGCCTGGAGGAGAGCAGGTGGGTGTGACATTAAAATGCAATCCGAAGTTCACCGAGCCCTAGGGACACTGGGGAGGGACTGGATTTGCTTCCAAGCACTCTCATCCCTTTGAGGTGTAGATGGGGGTCAGCCCTGAGAGAATGATTAATCTCCAGAGCAGCTCAGAGCTGAATTCCTCTCCAGCAGAGGGCTTCCCAGGTCTTTGTTTCAGGATGAACTGGTGATGAGAACAAAGGAGAGGAGGGACAAGGTGGTGTCCTTCCAGCCTGTTACTTGCCTTTCGGTTCACAGTGGTGCTCAGGCTTGCTGTACATGGCAATCACCTGGCAGCTTTTAAAATGCTGCTGTCGAGGTATGGGGCCCAAATAGCAGTTTAAGCTTCCCAGGTGATTGCAGTGTGCAACCTGACTGAGACCTTTAATGCAACTGTCTAGCCTGAGATGGCTGCTGGGAGGACACTTGCCAGACTCAGGTATCACTGATTCCGCAGAGAGAGCCATGGTCATGGCCGAATGCAGGAACAGTCCCTGACCTTGTCATTGAATCCTGCAAGCTGCTGCAGTTTCATTTTCTGCATGACCCCCAGTCAGCCCAAAAGGGAAGCAGCCACTGTGGCTGCAATGCCGCTTAAGGCGAAGGAGCTTTCCCTTACGTTACTCGTTCATCCAAATAGAGCACACACTTTTCTGATCGATCCTAAAGAAAGGTCTGGGGTTTTGAGAATGCAGTCAGTTTTCCATAAAGCCTTATGATTTAAAGGGTGGTCCTCTAGTATTGGCATTTGGGGGAAGCTTGGTGGAAATTCAGACCCACCCTGGACCCGTCTCAAACTATAAATCTGGCTAGATGGCGCAGAACGTATTAAAATATTTTTACTGTATTAAAACATACACAAGAGAGGGAGAAATACTCATAAACTGACAAATTTTGAGAGAGACTTGGGGAAAGAGGCAAAACAAGCATCTCAAAAAGGAGAAAAGTAACATAAACTTCGGTTCATCTGAAATTGACTTTTGTTGTTGTTATTTGTTTTTTTGTTTTGTTTTGCTTTATGATTACCACCAGGAAGTGGCTAAATCTGGTAAAGGTTTCTTTAAACTTAAAGGAACAAAACTGGGTGAGCAACTAAAATCTTAAGAGCAAATAATTTAAGAATTTCTATAAATCATGTAATTAGTTTAGCGGGTCTAAAGGATTTTCCCTAAGTCACCATCTTCTCAGGCTCAGAAAAATACATTTAAATTGAATCATAATTATTGCCTCCGCTTGCTCAACATTTTACCATCTGAAGATCCTTGAAATCAAATATCCCATCACAATAAAAGTATTTTTAAGTCACACAGTCTTAAGGATTATGTTACCACTAGGTGGCAATGTTGACCAAAAAGTGCTAGAAACCTAGGTAAACACCCTCCTTTTAACCATATTTTGCGGTTTATTTAAATTTGTTTTTCAAAGATCAAGACATCTGGAAAGGTTAGAAATTGCACAACTGTGCAGTGAAGACCAAGAACTGAAACATGTAAATGTAGAAAATCATCAATGAAAGACAACTGGAGGAGAAAGAAAGGGAGCTGCAGGAAGTAACAGACTGTCTGAAACAGCAGGCGGCCCGGGAATTCACGGGATGGACCTGAGAAAGAATTCAGTGAGTCTGGACAACCAGAGAATTTCTGATCGTGGTAATGTCCCCAAGGAGATCGCTGACCTGTGGAACTCGATGCTAATATATCTCCTTTGCTTAGTAGCTTGAGAGGGCCCAAGAGAGACATATATTATGAGGTCTGATTACAGGCAACCACACCATTCATCAGAATTTTCCTGACTTGCCCTGTACCTGATTCCTAGCTATTACCTTCAATGTCTGGCTTTGCCTGTGGATTCCTGACCTTGCTGTGCTCTAGGACTTAGGACTTCAGCCCTCCCCTAGGAATCCATGCTACTCCCCCTACAGCCTCACCTTGATGTTACCTCCCGGACCTTAGAAGAACTTGACCGTAACTCAGATGATACTTGCATCCCTCTCCGGACCCCACTCCTGCCAAATCTTGTTGCACCTTAAAACTCCCCACGCAGTTGCTTTGAGCAAAGAATCATCAATTGTTAGAGCTGGAAGTAATTTAGAGGTGTCATCACATCAATCCCTTTTACTTTTCAAGAGAAATCAAGGGGAGAGGAACAACAAAATAAATACTTAATAAATTTCAGGCAGAAGTGAATTTACTGTCTCCTGGAACAAAAGTCCTGATGCGGGCAGCTCCCAGGGGAGTTGATTCAGTGGCTCAGCCACATTATCAGAAGGCAGCTTGCCTCCACTTCCTCTACTCTGCTGTCCCCAGCGTGTTGCCTAAGATGTCTTTGTGGTACCAAGAAAGCTGTCTCAACTCCAAGCACCACATCCTCACACACCAATGGCCTAGGCCATTTTCCCCTTGCACATCTCTTACTAAAAATGAAGAAAACTTTCACAGAATCCCACTAGCTGATTTGCCTTCACAATTCATTAACCAGTACTGGGTCACCTGCCCAATCCTCCTTGAGTCTCAGATGAGGGAATGGAAGTATCATAATGGGTTGTGACAAATCAGAATCTGACTTACCTGGAGGAGGGGCGGGCGCTGGAAAACAATCTTAGGTACTGCCAGGATACAAAAAAGGGGAAATGCATCTTGGGTCAGTTGGCCGGCACTGACAGCTGCACCGGGGCAGTGAAACCAAGCACGAGGATATTGATGTACTTGAGAAATGGGAGAGATGAGAAAACAGGGACATCCAGGCAACTCAGAGTCAAAGAGCATCCCTTAACAAAGGGCATTAGTCCCACCATGACCTTCACTAGTCAGCCGATAGGAAGCTGACGGTCCCTGCTACGTTTCACATCAATTTCTCAGCACCGGCGTACATTGCTCAGTTGCATGCAGCATCATTCACTTGTCAAGCTGCTGTGAGCAGTAGTTTCTCACAATGAACCTGATGAGAAGGTCAAAGGCAGGCTTCTAACAATTCATCCATTGATTCATGCACTGAGATTGGGCAGGCATTACTGCAGGCTCACTTAACAAGAGTGTAACTAAAAGCCCTATTTTATAGCTGAACCGACAAGTGTCAAGACTGAAAAGAAGCCCTCCTAGAACTCCCTCTAAGCCAGTGGTTCTCACACATGGACATGCATCAGAAGCATCTGGAGGGCTGGTTAAAATACAGATCGCTGGATCCATGCCTAGAGTTTCTGATGTAGTGGGACTAGGATGGACCCCCAAATTTGCATTTCTCACAAGCTCCAGGAGATGCTTATGCTGTTGGTCCAGGGATCACACTTTGAGGACTACAGCTCTAGGAAAGTCTGAGAGACTCCAAAACTGTCCTTGGAGCCTAGAGCTACTACAGCCTTGGCTGTAACCATTAATGTAGTTGAAACTTTCTAAATCCCAAAGGCTGCCACAAGACCTAGCTCACTCACACACAGTTGATTTAACTTTTACATATTTCAAAGGCATTACATTATATCTGGTGGATCCTAAACCTTGGGTACATTTCTAACTCTCTCTCTCTCTCTGTCTCACACACGCACACACACACATACACACAATTATTCACTTATTTATTAATTAAAGAAAATATTTACTAAATGCTACTGTATGCCACACACTGTGCTAGGCTTTTCTAGAAGAAATTATTACACATATAGGCCCTTCCCAAAAGGCCTTATATGACATTAGAGAAGACCAAGGCCTTATATGACATTAGAGAAGACCAAGCATGTTCACACATAGTTACATGGATAACCACAAAATGCAAGCTTTCAATGAAAGCCATAAAGGAATTACAAAGTGATATGAAATTTTAGAAGGTGAAGCAGTGTTTTTAAGGAGAATAAAAGAAGATTTCAAGAAAAGATGTGATAGTTAAGCTGGACCTTTAAAGAAAGGGTAGAATTGGGACACAGGAGACCAGACAAAGGCCACTTCAAAGTGTAAACATGAGTCAACATAAGAAAAAGTGTTATAAGGAAGTATAAAAAGTATATAAGGAAGATAAGCAGCTCAATATTACTGAGGTGAAGATGAAGACAAACTATATAGGGAAAGTGTTGGAAAGGCTTTTTAACACCAAGATAAGAAAATGAGTGAAAGTTTTAAAACAAGGAATTGAAATACTAAGGAATATTAACCCAGCAATAAATAATATGGGAAAGACACATTATATGAGGGAAGGACTTGGAGTCAGTTGGGAGCTAGCTACTTTTAAAAAATAATCAAGATATAAGAATAAATAAAAAATTCAACTGAGAATTCCCTTGAGATAGTTAGGAAGTCATTCAATGCATGATACCTATTTTTAGATGAAAAAATTAATACTAAAATATCTATACCTGGCCCAGACATGCAAAGAAACCCTAGACTAAAATTTAACTTACTAAAAAAGGCATTTATTCAGGGCCACTATAATATAAAAGGACAGCATATCAGAAGTTAAAACCTTCTTGAATTTTAGAGGAAATCACGTATTTAATGCTTTTTTTTTTTTTTTAGCATTAAGTCAAATGAACGAGTTGTGACTTTCTCATGGTGATATCACAGTCAACCAGAAATGCCATTCTGTAAACAGCAGCTTTACACCTATGGGTTTTCAACTAAATTTCCCCAGAGCTTTTTTTTTTTTTTTTTTTTTTTTTTTTACATGGCTCACAGGCCCAGCCGCTCCGCGGCATGTGGGATCTTCCCAGACCGGGGCATGAACCCGTGTCCCCTGCATCGGCAGGCGGACTCTCAACCACTGCGCCACCAGGGAAGCCCGAGTAACTATATTTTTATTTTAATAGTTACATATTTATTTTAACATGTAATGAAAAAATATAACCAGCCTACCGAACCCCTTAGTTCACAGATATTATTTTTTTAAACATATATAATTTTAAAAGATGAGCCAACCTAGAGAAAACATTAAGTATATAGTAGTATTATAGACCTATTAAATACCAACTATTCCAGACCTGTTTTGTCAGACCTTTGACACCTCTGGGGATATCATATGGCCCTAAAACAAGAGTTGGAGATGGTCATTTTATCTCATGCCAGTATGGAGACCACGTAAAACAGAGATTCCACTTAAGGGCTGTGAAGGGGAAATTACCTTAAAGTTCTTTTAGTATTTTCTTTTTAAGCCTGATTTGATTGAGAAAAAAAAAAAAATTGCGAAGACCTCTGGGTGTGCAAACATGTCCTGAAGCCCCTTGAGGTTGATGTTGCTGGTTCTCTTGACGAGGTTACTCCCAGGATAACAAACAAACAAGTCAATTAATATAAAAAAATAATAAAAATTGTCATATTTTTTCAGAAGCAAATGCTGCTGTATAACACCAACTGTCCATGATTGGTGGACTGTTCAGTCCACCAGCCATGGAATTCACATGGAATTCACCCCATGAATTCCTGAAACTTAAAACACTTCACTGGTCCTCATATGACAAGACTCTATGTATTAGTCAGCTTGGGCTGCCATAATAAAATACCACAGACTGGGTGGTTTAAACAGCAGAATTTTTTTCTGACAGTATGGAAGCTGTAAATCCAAAATCAGGACGCTGGCCGTGGTTGGGTTCTAGTGAGGGCTCTGTTCCTCGCTTGCAGAAGACCACCTACTCACCGCGTCCTCAAATGGCCTTTCCTCAGTGTGCACATGAAGAGAGAGATTTCTCTCTCTCCCTCTTCTTATAAGGTCACCAGTCCTATAGAACTAGGATCTCATCTTCATGGCCTCATTTGACCTTCATTACCTCTTTAAAGGCCCTGTCTCCTCTACAGTCACATGGGGGTTGGGTCTTCAACATACGAATTTTAGGGGAACACGATTCAGTCCATAGCACCCAACTTTATAGCCTTGCTGTAATGTCCCAAGGACTCTACCTCCCTCTCAACACACACATGATTCTCCACCATCTGTCCCAATGAATCTGGGAGTCCATTTTTCCAGCTTGCTTTCCATCCACTTTGATAGAGTGAATTTTGATGAAGAGAACTACTGTACTTGGAACCACAGGATTCCAAAGGCTCTCCCAAGAGCTGTAAATCAGCAAGAATTCTAAGCTACTGCAGGTGTGAACTAACTGGCAGTTTTCCCCAACCCTTCTATGTCGTGGCAGCCACAGCGATTCTTGGAACACATTGAGATTCTCCACTTCTATCTGGTTTACAAACAAAACACTCAAACCCAGGAAGATAACCTTGTTGAAAATGGTGGTCACCTCAGCCAGTTCTCAGATGCCCACACTACCCTGACCCCATAAATTCAATAAATTGAAATCATTTTCCTGATGAAACAAGATAAAGCCACACCTGCCAGCCTTTCACTGCACTCATGATCTGCTCAGCTTTGATGCTAACCTGGGAGCTTCACCCTTTCTCTAATAGTATCTTAATGCATAGTCAATTTATTCTCAAGCCTTTTTCAAAACACAGATATTCTCTGCTTACTTATAGGTCATTCAATACTGGCTGAAGGTTTAAGCATTTAATTGTGTTATTTGTATGGTGTGCTGGATTTTAAAATCAAATAGCTCTGTCTTTAATTCAACAACCTTGAGAAGTACATCAGGAAAAAAAGTAGATTGCTTTTATCTCTAAGTCATACAATACCCAACAAACAGTAGCTTAAGCAAAAGATAATAAATTATCCCATATAAGCCAAGACTGGAGAGAGGCAATACCTGGCATTCTTTGAACAGCCTTCACTGTGTTAGGACTGGTGCCTAAGATTTTCCTGGCCTCTTCTTTGGGGCCCCCAATATTAAATCTGGCCTTAGATTCTCTTTTGATCACTCAAAAAATATTGGTTCAACACTACTACATTCCAGGATGATGCTAGGCCTTTCTGGGGGAAATACACACAAAGGCCCTGCCAGTAAGGCCTTATAGGACAGCAGAGATGAGCAAACATGCACACACAGAACTTCAGTGAAAGATTGCATTGAGAACCAGAAAGAAGATATAGATAATATGTTGTGGAAGTATAGGAGCTGAAATAATCACTTTATTCAGGAGGGCCAGGAAAAGGTTTCAAGGAAAGAGGTAATAGTTGAGATGAGCCCAGAAGTCTGAGTAGGATTGGGACATGGGTTGAGGGTGAGGATAGGGCAAAGGCCACTCCAGAGAGGATAAATGCCATGAGCCAATGAGCATCATGGGAAAAGCATTAGGGACACTGGGAGGAAAAGCTGCTCGGCATTGCAGGTGTGTGTTGCCTGAAGACACAGACATCCTCAAGACGGGAAGAAAAGGGTGATAAAATCTCCTGCAGAAGTTTCCATCACCCTCCTACTTGTCTCATAGCCAAACACTGTGTCCCTGGGCCACCCCTGGCCATCAGTGAGGCTGGGAAAGTGACTCTTTAGCATTTCCAGTCTTTACAAAGGAGACAGAGGTGAGAGAAAGAAGTGGGCGAGTGTTGGAGTTTAGAAGTCAGCGATGTCGATCACAAGAAGATACCTCATCTTTCCGGACCTCTGCTTCCTTGTCTGAAGCGGGGAATAATGGTGCCTTTGTGGGCCTATTATGAGGATTAAATAAAATGCAAAGCACCTGGGTGTCCCAGCACCTGGCGTATAACAGGGACTCCATGTGTTCCTCTTCTCTCCTAGTTTATGTCCCTCCATCATATATAGTTTCTGCTCCGGGTGAATATGGAACAATGTGACATTTATGATTATGACAGGTTAACTGACAGGCTAACTTATTTTGTTCTCACTACAGAGTGAGTCTTCTCTTTCTTATTCTAAGAGGGTAGTCAAGGTTTTTCTTTCCTTATCTCAGAGGTTTTGTGTTACATGGATGCATGCAGCATTGTCTGGTATCCCAAAATCCATGTCCCACCACCACCCTACCTCACTCCTACTGGCCTTGGATATTTCTTTATGGAAAACTCAACCCACTCAGAAGAATTATACCAGATAGTCTGAGGGGTAGAGGGTATGAAAGAATGGACTTGGACTAGAATACGTGGGCATGTCTGAAGGAGGCGTAAGATTTTGATGGTTTTATCTCAAGGTTGGGAAGGGGGTGGGGCTTTGCTGGTCTCTACAGTATACCTTAGTAAGGCTCCTTGTCTTAACTCAGCAAAGCCTATGATAAGTCTTGACCAAAAGGCAGACAAGCTAAGCAACTTAAATGTCCATCAACAGAGGAATAGATAAAGAAAATGTGGTACAAATGTACAATGGAATATTACTCAGCCATCAAGAAGAACAAAAGAATGCCATTTGCAGCAACGTGGATGGACTTACAGATTGTCATACTGAGTGAAGTCAGACACAGAAAGACAAATATCATATGATATTGCTTATATGTGGAATCTAAAAAAAAGGTACAACTGAGCTTATTTACAAAACAGAAGTAGAGTCACAGATATAGAAAACAAACTTATGGTTACCAGGGGATAAGTAGGGGAGGGATAAATTGGGAGATTGGGATTGACATATACATATTGTACATATCCCATATGTATAATATGTACATATCCCATACATATTGGGATTGACACATACACACTACTGTAATAAAATGGATAACTAATAAGAACCTACTGTATAGCACAGGGAAATCTACTCAATACTCTGTAATGGCCTACATGGGAAAAGAATCTAAAAAGAGTGGATATATGTATATGTAGAAGAGTGGATATATGTTAACTTTACTGCACACCTGAAACTAATACAACATTGTAAATCAGCTATACTCTAATAAAATGTTTTTTAATTTTTTTTAAAAAAGCTACTTACCTTCATGGAACCAAATAGGTCAAGATAATTTAAATACCAGTATTGAATACTATAAACTCAGGAGACCACAGGGCCTTATTTAAATGCTCTGGACAATAAAATGCACCTGGGATCAACCATATGACCCTGGGGTCAAGGTAAAGAAGACTCCAAATGACAGAGAAGTCCCTACCTACCTTGCTGAACAAGAAAATAAGTCAAATTTGATTTAAACAAATAAGAGAAGCATGACTTTTCTTATACCTTGTGTTATGAGTGACATTAATACCCCCTCCATTTTACGCATAGTCCCACTTTTTTATTTTTGTTTTTGTTGCCTTTGCTTTTGGTGTCAAATCCAAAAAATCATCAACAAGATTGCCTAAGTTTTTTTTCAGGAGTTTTATGGTTTTAGGTCTTACATTCAAGTGTTTGATCCATTTTGAGTTTATTTTTGTGTGTGGAATAAGAGAGTGGTCCAGTTTCATTCTTTTGCATATGGCTGTCCAGTTTCTCCAACACCATTTATTGAAGACACTGTCTTTCCCCATTGTATATCCTTGGCCCCTTTGTCATAAGTTAATTAATCATACATGCATGGGTTATTTCTGGGCTCTCTGTTCTGTTCTGTTGATCGATGTGTCTGTTTTTCATGCCAATCCCATACTGTTTTGATTACTATAGCTTTATAATATAGTTTGAAATTGGGAACCGTGATGCCTCCAACTTTGTTCTTCTTTTTCAAAATTGCTTTGGCTATCCAGGGTCTTTTGTGATTTCATACGAATTTTAGGATTGTTTATTCTATTTCAGAGAAAAATGCCATCAGAATTTTGATAGGGATTGTATTAAATCTATAGATTGCTTGGGTAATATGAACATTTTAATTGTTTCAGTCTATGAGCATGGTGTTTCTTTCCATTTGTTTGTGTCTCCTTCAGTTTATTTCATCAATGTCTTACAGTTTTCAGTGTACAGGTGTTTCAGTGTACAGGTTAAATTTATTCCTGGTTATTTTTTGATGCAATTATAAATGGAATTTTTTTCATAATTTGTTTCTGGTAGTTCATTATTAGTGTATAGAAGTGCATCAATTTCTGTATATTGATTTTGTATCCTGCAACATTACCAAATTTATTCATTAGTTCTAACAGTTTTTTTATGGACTCTTTAGGGTTTTCTATATATAGAATTATGTCGTCTGTAAGTAGTGACAGTTTTACTTCTTCCTTTGTAATTTGAGTGCCTTGTATTTCTTTTTCTTGCCTAATTGCTCTGACTAGAACTTCCAGTACTATGCTGAATAAAAGTGGTGAGAGTGGGCATTCTTTTCTTCTTCCTGATCTTAGAGGAAAAGCATTCAGTTTTTCATCGAGTATAATGTTAGCTGTAGGCTTGTCATATACAGCCTTTATTATGTTGGGGTAGGTTCCCACTTTGTTGAGTTTTTAGCATAAATGGATGTTAAATTGTGTCAAATGCTTTTTCTGCCTCTATTGAGATGATTGTGACTTTTCTCCTTTGTTTTGCTAATGTGGTGTATCACATTGATTGATTGTGGATGTTGAAACATACATCCCTGGAATAAACCCCACTTCATCATGATGTATGATCCTTTTACTATATTGTTGAATCTGGTTTGCTAATATTTTATTGAGGATTTTTGCATCTGTGTTCATCAGGGATATTGGCCTGTAATATTTTTCTTGCCATGTCCTTGTCTGGTTTTGATGTGAAGGTAATGCTGGGCTTGTAAAATGAGTTTGGAAATGTTCCCTCCTCTGCCATTTTTTGAAAGAGCTTGTGAAGGATTGGTATTATTTCTCCTTTGAATGTTTGGTAGAATATACCACTAAAGCAGTCTGGTCCTAAACTTTTGTTTGTTGGGAGTTTTTTGATTACTGATTCAATCTCTTTAATAGTAATATTTTTACTACTCAGATTTTCTATTTCTGTATTATTCAGTCTTGGAAAGTTGTATGTTTCTAGGAATCTATCCATTATAGGTTGTCCAATTTGCTGGCATAAAATTGTTCATAGTTGTCTCTTATGATCCTTTGAATTTTTGTGGTATGAGTTGTA
Organism: Neophocaena asiaeorientalis asiaeorientalis; assembly: GCF_003031525.2. Lineage (NCBI taxonomy): Eukaryota > Metazoa > Chordata > Mammalia > Artiodactyla > Phocoenidae > Neophocaena > Neophocaena asiaeorientalis. The sequence continues at coordinate 194,590 of NW_020172592.1, forward strand.
ATGCCTCCTCTTTCATTTCTGATTTTATTTATTTGAGTTCTCTCTTTTTTTTCTTGGTGAGTCTAGTTAAAGGATTGTCAGTTTTATTTATCTTTTCAAAAAGCCGTCTCTTGATTTTATTAATCTTTTCTATTGTCTTTTTAGTAAATATTTCATTTATTTCTGCTCTGATCTTCATTGTTTCATTCATTCTGATAACTTTGGGCTTCATTTATTCTTCTTTTCCTACTTCCTTGAGGTGTTAAATTAGGTTGTTTGAGATTTTTCTTATTTCTTGAGGTTACCATTTATTGCTGTGAACTTCTCTCTTAGAACTGTTTTTGCTGCATCCCATATGTTTTGGTATGTTATATTTCCATTTTTATGTGTCTTAAGGTATTTTTATTTCTCTTCTGATTTCTTCATTGATTCATTAGTTGTTCAGGAGTCTGTTGGTTAATCTCTGCGTATTTTCCAATAAATTTTCCTGTTTTCTTCTTGTAATTGATTTCCAGTTTCATACCATTGTGGTTGGAAAAGATGTTTGATATGATTTCAATCTTCAAGAAGGTAAGTCTTTATTCAGTTGCTAGGATTACCATTGTCAGTTTTATCTTTATGAAATAATGATTACAGATTTATCTCCTGGCTAATTTGGAACAGTAGCCACACATAAAAAGAATTCTCTCCTTTGAAGAATGTGTAAGTTAGAATAAATCCTCTATGCAATAAGATGTATTGGTGTGTTTTAAGGTGATGTCTGTCAGTATATGATTCCAAGACTTTCACCTGGAATACTTCCTTTTGGAAAACTTTCATCTGGCTTCTCTGAAACTCATTTTCCCCAGCTCGCAACCCCATCTGTCCTGAGACTACTCTAAGTTTCTATAGTTGATGAAAGCACAGTGGGCTAGAAAGAACAGCATAGGGAATGTGGTTTAGAAAGTCATTTCTAGAATTATTCTTGGCATGAAGTACCACTGGTATGGTAGGTATTCAGGACTGAATCTACTGGGTTTTCCTCATGCTGTGCACTCAGACAGGTCTGAGATGGGTGATCTAAAGCCACTGACACTGCACCGTGATAACATTACTTCTCATTAAAGCTGCCATCCTGCTCAAGTAGTCCTGAAAAAACAGAACCATTTTTAGGTAGAAAAACATCTTCCTTGTTGTGGTCTAAAACCACCTCTCTCCTCTGGGTTCAGTTACAATGCACAGGGGGAAGTGCATGTCTCTCCCACACCCCACCCCCTACTCTGGCCCATCCCCCTTTATTACCTGACCTCTAGTCACACCCCCAGGTATTTTTATCCCAGACCAATTTAATGTCTTAAGGGAAGAAGAAATATTTTGGCAGTCACCTTCTGTCCAAAACAACAATGATAAAGCATACATACACAGGGCGTACAAAGTGCTCCCACACATACAATTACATTTGATCCTCACAATAACCCTATAACTTTCTTACCTGTAAGATTGTCTGTCATAAAATTCTTATATGTATATGTCCTTGCAGGCATATATCTGCCATGTGACAATCCTCCCCCTTGAGAGGGAAAACGATGCACTTGACATCACCAGAATGCATAATACTCCAAGGCTTGGGCCATTCCGTTTACAAGAGATAATTTATATATATATATAAAAAGGGAGGAGTGGAAAGTACACAATTACTGCAGTCTTTGCTTTGCCTTGTGTCATAAAAGTTTTTCCAGGCTCATGTCTCAGAGACCCACATGAGAAAGGAAAGCATTTCTAAGAAGATACCATCATGGTACATCAACTTAAGCACAAAGGAAGGAGGCAGTCACCGTACCCTGGGAAGAAGAAGTGAACAGGCCACATACCTGGAGCTGCACCGTGGATGATACTCTCCATGTCTGTCTCCCAAGACTGGTGGGTGGAGGGAAGATATTCGTTATTCCAACATGTGAACCAAAGTGGAGAAAACTTCACCAACAGAAGGCTGAGGAAACAGTATGGGCAATGTCTGATGTTAACTAATGTTTTTGAGTATTAAAGACTTTGTTTAAAATAAAAACCCTTCTACCTGATGTCTATCTTTTAGAATTCTGAACCTTTTATTCATGTCTTATATAAAGAACTTGCTAGTTAATTTAAGGCTTGACAAGAAGAGAGTCATGCTTGAGCTTTAGCCTAAACTAGTTACGAGCTATTACATTTATTTTGCAAATGAGAAAACTGAGGCTTACAAAGTCTAGAACTTCCTCTTTCCTCACATCCTTCTCCACATCAGGGGACACACAGAAATTGATCACTTCGGTACAGTTCTTCCTTTCTCTCATTGACACAGCAATACCAAATTCTCCAAAATAATGCAAGTTGACTTTCAAGACAAAACAAGTTTTTTACATCAAGTATTTACCGATAAAGATAAAGCTCTAACCTGCAGAGGTGCAGGCATTGTTAGAAGAGTCAGTGAGCATGAATCCTATTAAAATGACCCATCAGCCAAAATGGGACAGAAGTATCATAGATATGGAGAGAGTAATTAGAAACAGGCAGGTGGACCACTGCCCTCAGGAGTCCTACTCAGAACGCCCGTTCTAGCCCCACATCCTCCTGACCACCCACACCTTGGGCTGAGCTCTGTACATATTTGGGCATCTGGAACATGAACCACCCCTCTGCCACAGACCATGGGCCACTTGTCCATGATGGGCGTGGTCCTGCCTGTCCCCGGCTGCTGAAGAAGTCCTATTGGCGGTACACAGAGTGTGACAAAGGAGCCATGAATGATGACATACCTGACAATGCTCACCTCCTGAGATACCGTGCACCTGGAACACTGTAGACTCTCTTAGGTCTGCCCTCGAGGTGGCCTGGACAAGCCTGTTGACAGTCAAAGCTGCTCTTCTTCGGGGCTTCAACCACCAGGGCCCTGAGTGACCCCAAGGGTGGGAGAGATCATTAATTTGAAAAACTACTTGTAACTCATTCAACACTGTGTTTGGGAGGCTCCAAGCTCTGTCTCACAGATAATAAGGGGTCGCTTTACGATCAATGTTTCTGATTTCTGATCTCATCTCTTTCCACTGCACCTTTATGCTACAAAGGTACTGAGAGTGAAGGCCAAGGTCAAAGGAGTGATGGTCTTGGAAGAACTACAACAGTTGGCAAGAAGAAGAAAAGCCGAGTCTCCTTAGCAGACAGTGTGGCTCATAGCACCCAGTACATTGACTTCAGAAGCAACCCTGCATCAAGAGATGCAGTCAATCAGCAAATGTCAACTAGACAGTCACAACCGAGGGAGAGGTGTCATCCCTCTAAAGCCTTGGGGTAGGAGAGGCTATCAAGCGGGTTATATTAAGTCCCTTTCACAGCCGACACTTTCCTTTCCACACTACTTCTATCTTCTCTGGGTGTCTACAGTCCCACGCATTTCATTTAGTTCATCTTGTTTGTTTGTAGTTCAGAGGTGGTCACTTTCAAGTGTCCTGATCTTTCAAAGGAGGTAAATGGTTGTTGGACGAACTGAGCAAAGTCTTGAAGAATAAATAGGGATGGTCCCTTTCGGAAGAGACAGGTGAGATTTGCAGGCAGGTGTTGCTGAGCAGCCCCAGGTTCTCTCTCATAAGAACAAACCCTCCGCTGTAGTCCACTTGGATTCTACAACGCTCTCTCGTGCAGAGCTGAGCTGTCACTCAAAGCAGATCCCCTTCTCCACGGGTTGGGCAAGGGTCCCCCCCAGCACAGGAGGCCATCGAGCCCCCTCACCTAACCTCTCATCTTTCTATTTTCATGCTTGTTGTTTTTGCTGTTTGGTTTTGCTCTTTTTATTATTGCTGCTATTATTTTTATTATTATTGAAATATAATTCATATGCCATAAAAGTCTACCCTTTTAAAGTGTACAATTCAGTGACTTTTGCAGTATACGCACAAGGTTGTACAATCATCTCCACTGTCTAATTCTTGAATCTTTTCACCACCCCAAAAGAAATCCCTTACCCATTAGCAGTCACTTCTGCCATTCCCTGTCAACCAAGAATTTACTTTCTGTCTCTATTGATTTACCTGTTCTGGACATTTCATATAAGTAAAATCATACAATATGTGGTCTTTTATGTCTGCCTTCTTTCACTCAGCATAATATTTTCAAGGTTCACCCATGCTGTAACATGTATCAGTACTTCATTTTCTTTTATGGCTAAATAACACTCCACTGTATGGATATACCACATTTGTTTATCCATTCATCCATTACTATACATGTAGGTTGTTTCTACCTTTTCCCTAGGAAAAATAATGCTGCTATGAATGTTTGCATACAAGTTTTTGTGTAAATACTAAAAAACTTTCTGATTTGCTTTTTATTTGTTTACAAAATCTTTTTAAAATACACTCAAATAGAAAGCTTTAGCTTTTACATTATATTGTCGCTTAAGTTTCTTTTGGTCCTATTATCATGTCACAGCTGAGCAATCTTCCTTTCTTATTCTTAAGCATCTCTAGAAACGTTGTTTTCCCAAGGTAAGTGATTGAATTGAGGAAGATTTCCTATGGAGGCATTCACAAGAGAAAGGATATTAATATACTTCAAAATAGCATTAGACAATACATCAATGATGTTCTTTCAAAATGACACTTGTGTCCATTAAGCTAACCAGCAATTCTTAAATTGCAGAAAACTAACTAACTAGACACCAACTCCCATGCCTTAAATGCGCTTTTTAAGAAAAACCAAAGCAAGATGTATTTTTGATCTGCTCTACAACATTCATTACAAAGCCCAGCAGTGTGCCAAAATAAGTTTGGAATAAATAATTGTCAAATAAAAACATTAAAAATGAGTAAATGAATGTACATTTGATAGGTAGGAGACTCGTCACGGGGGAAATTAAAAACGATTTAGGCACAATTTCTTTAGAAAAATGCCAATCAAACACTAGGGATTTTTAAAATGTAAAATTTTATACGTTAAGGTAGTATTTCTAGAAATACAAAGTATTAAGGATTAGAGAATGTTGTTGTCTTTCAGATCAGTTTTGCTGATACTCTTTTATTGTTCGTAAGAATAACGATGAGCTGTACAAGCTTGTTAATACAAGCGGTAGGTCCTTCACCTCCCGGACCAACACAGGCTTCCTGATGGAAGAGCCATCACGCTTGCTGGGCCCAGCTCATTGCCAAGAGTTAAGAATCAATGAAACATAACATGGAAGACAAGAGGGAAGGGAACAGAAGAAGATACTGGGAGAAATAGAAGGCAGCTCGTCGTGATGTCAGGAGATGTTCACGTGTCACAGATACATTGTCTCTGCTCATTCTATTCGTTTTTAATTCATTTTTATTGGAGTATAGTTGATTTACAATGTTGTGTTAGTTTCAGGGGTACAGCAAAGTGACTCAGTTATACATATACATATATCCACTCTTTTTTAGTTTCTTTTCCCATATAGGTCATTACAGAGTATTGAGTAGAGTTCCCTGTGCTACACAGCAGGTCCTCATTAGTTATCTGTTTTACATAGAGTCGTGTGTATGTGTCAATGCTATTCTATTCTTGACATGACCTGCAAGCTACTTGGTGGCACTGAACACATCACTTCAAGTTCTGTTGCCTCAGTTTCTTGGTGTATAAATTCAGGCTAACATCACTCCCACTTAACAAGTTCCAATAGCATGCGAGGAAGAAAGTTGGAAAGGCTCAACCTGTCCCTGTAAAGATTTACAGCTCCCTGGAGCGAGGCAGGTTGGAGCTAAAAGTATCATTATTTTTGTAGTTAGAAAGTCAGAATCCACCCTCCATCATGCTTTAAGCCTTTAAAAGAGCTCTTTGTTTTTCTGCCTAAGCTTTGGCCCACCGGGAAAAATATGCTGTCTTTCAAAAAGTTTCTTTCATAAACAGGTCATTCTTTTTAAGTGGATTTCACTGACTGTGTTTATTAACATGTAGTAACACTTAAGGAAGGTTTCATTTGGTCCTGGGAATAAAGCGATGTGGGCAGCCTGCCACCCCTTAGCCTAAAAAGAAATATTGTCTAGAACAAGGCCTGAAGCGTTTGGGGAAGCCAGCACTGTTGCAGGTTGCCGCCTGGGTCTTGCATCACTCAAGGCAAAGCAGTGCAAACAATGATGCATGTCCCGGGGGGGCCCTCATCCTGGATAAGGCCAGTGGAGGAAGGCTTTCTTAGTCACTGAAATGATCTCACCAGAGAGAAATCTCTATCAGTTAAAGGGAAGATGAAGATATTCGAGTTCACAAACAGCAGAAAATTTAGCTTAACAAGCTGTCGGTCCACGTTTTCTTTCTGTCCGCATTGTTAAATTCTTCCTCTGTTCTCTAAGTTAAACATTCCCATCTTCGATTTATGTCATGATTGAGTCTGTTAACTCTCCCTGTTATTTTTTTCTGATCTCACCTCTCACTACTTGTCTTAATTCAGGCCTTTTTTTCCCCCAACATACAGAAATCTTTTTGATGAAGGCCATCCTTAGAGATTCCTGGGACTTAATAAATCTTACAGTAGGGTTACCCATTAAATTCTTTACAAAGGTAAAGTCAGGTTAGAATGTGTCTCTAGAGCTCTCTGGAATGAAGACTGTAAGTGAGGAAGGGCAGCCTGTTGCCCAAGGGGTGTGTGGGAAGAGTGTGGGTGCAGCAGAGGAGCTGAAAAGAGATGACCAGCTGGGAAGGCCCTTCGCTTCCTTTCCACTGGGTCTTTGTCTCCAAACCTAGTGTTTGAAGCAAATGTTCTGCATCAATATAAGGATATGCACTGCCTGTCCTTTCAAGCTCCCACCCCTTCCAGTTTCATTCCAGAATCATGAAATTCTGCCCTGCCATATGAGCTCAGAAACTGACAGAAGATTTACTGGAAGGCAGAAAGTTAAACTCTGACCAAGATTTTTATCCAACACCCTCCCAGGGCTGGATGAAGATCTTCAGAAGTCCTGAGCCTGAGACCTGATGCTCACCACCACCTACCATATGTAATAGCATATTTTTTTAAAGATCTAAACCCCGAAGTAAGTAAAAGGAGTTTCAACAAAGTTCAGAATGTTAACAAGATAATGCAATCCCTTCTCTAAAACATCCATTTCCCCCCAGTTTTTGTCTATTTGTTTGTATGTCCCTACCTACTGGTGATCTAAGCCTAAGCTTGGCCTTTCTACCGGGGATTCTCCATCCGCCAACACATACCCACCAAGTGTCTTTCATTTGATTGGTTATTTGTACCACAAGATTTTCCACTGGAACGACCATCCTTGGCATGACCATCTCTTTCTAGAAGGAACTCCAAAGAAGTAGGAGATTTTTTTTCTGACATTTTAAACATAGATTCAGTGTATTTATTTAATACATATTTCTTGAGCTCCCATGATGTTCCAAGGAGGACCCAGAACGTCAGCTACATTACAAGGATCATTAATGCTAGGCACAATGTCACATGTGGACAAGATCTTGAAAGATGAGAAGTGAGTTAAGTGAAAACGGCGTATGACTCTCCCCAGTGCAGGGAAAAGCATCTGAAAGGAACTGTTTTAGTCTGCTTGAGCTGCTATAACAAATATATCACCCATAGTCCGGGTAACTTAAACAATAAACATTTTTTTCTCACAGTTCTGGAGGATAGTAAGTCCAAGATGAAGGTACAGGTCCATCATATGGGTTCAACCCTCATGACCTTACCTAAATCTAATTACCTCCCAAAGGTCCCACCTCCTAATACCATCACATTGAGGGTGGATAGGGCTTCAAAATATGAATTTGGGGAAGGGGGAAAACAAACATCAGTCCATAACAGAGGCAAAGATAACATGGAGCATTGAGGGACTGAGAAGAGATCCATAGAACTCAACAGCAGGGTATAAAAATGGAGCTCTGAATACAATGGAGATGGCACCATATTAGGAATTATCTTACAGGCTTTCAAAGAAATGTTTTCTGAAAACAATGGGATGCAAAAGGATTTTAGGCAGGGCACACCATTAGCAAGTTTTGAGTTTTATAAGAATCATCCTGACCAGCTGCGTGTGAAGATGGATTGGTAGGATGTAATTGAACTAACCTAGTGGAAAGTTGGCCACAACTCTCCAAGAAACTTTTGTACCAATCAGAAAAAGTCACCAAGGCACCCTCTGTGGGCAGAGGAATTAGAGGAAAAGATCTTCTTTGAGCAACACAACACTGAAAAAGAGCCCCTTTGTGAAAAGAAAGATTGCCCTTCCTCCCACCCGAGACGGACTTGTGCCAAGGTGCAGGGCTGGGTCGTGGCTTTCAGACACATTCACCCCGTCGCCCAGGTGACCTTACACAGTACACACACTGTACACGTCTATGCACGGTGGTGAGGCTCACAGACAGAGGCAACAGGATGGAGTAGCTGAAGGATGGGGGGAGAACAGAGATGCCTGGGATGACTCACAAGTCCACAGCTTGGATTTCTGGGTGAGCCTGATGAGTCTAGACTTGTGTCACACTGCAGGTGACTGAGACATCCAAATGGGCCATCAGATATGATCTGCTCCCACTAGACTGTAAGCTCTGTGAGAGCAACGACAGTGTTTTATACGGGGTTGCCGAGTAAGGCTGTACAGTGGGCAACCCACATGACCCTGAGAAGCAGCCCTAGAAATGATTCTTAATACACGGCACTGAGTGAATAAATAAGTAAAAGGAAGCTCAGGAGAGAACTGGGCATTAACACCTTAATTCCTCATAATACATCATTGAACCAACCTCCAGTTTCCGATTCGGCCATACACACTTTTCAACCAGGGCTTGTGAAGTCTGGCCTTTTGACCAGACCTAAGCATTGGGAGATAGAGTGGGGAAATGGGGTAAAACAAACAAATATGGTCAATCTGGGGGAAAGATGATATAATTAGGTCAATTGGTAATTTTTAAAGCACACTTCAGTCAGCAACTTAAAAACAGACAGGGGAGGGCCTCCCCTGGTGGTCCAGCGGTTAAAACTTCACCTTCCAATGCAGGGGGTATGGAGTCAACCCCTGGTCGGGAGCTAAGATCCCACATGTCCCGGGGCTACAAAAACAAAACATAAAACAGAAGCAATAGTGTCACAAATTCAGTAAAGACTTTAAAAATTGTCCACATCAAAAAACAATCTTAAAAAAAAAAGAAACCCAAAACAGACAGGGTAGGGTGTAGGGGATGGCAAGAGACAGAACAGGAAAGCAAGAGGGAGAAGCACTCCTCTCCATTCCATAGTTTCAATACCCCCTTTCCTCTTGAGTAAGGCTCAAACCACTGCAGAATACCCTCTCACTATTTCCTTGCTTAACCTTTCTTGACTTCTTACATCTTCATTCTTTTACAAATCAACGTTTTCAGGGGGAAGAAGGATAAGGCTCAGGGAATAGAGATTAAAAATGAGAGTCGGGCTTCCCTGGTGGCGCAGTGGTTGAGAGTCCGCCTGCCGATGCAGGGGACACGGGTTCGTGCCCAGGTCCGGGAAGATCCCACATGACGCAGAGCGGCTGGGCCCGTGAGCCATGGCCGCTGAGCCTGCGCGTCCGGAGCCTGTGCTCCGCAACGGGAGAGGTCAAAACAGTGAGAGGCCCGCGTACCGCAAATAAATAAATAAATAAATAAAAATGAGAGTCAACTTTGATGGTTGAGAAACTCTCCATATTCAAATGTTCATCACAATACCAGTCTATCAATTTGATGGAACTGCTACATAAGTGGCTGCTGCCTTTAAGGAGTTACATCCTGTCTTGACCTATAGCAATAACAGGGCTGAGCCAAGACACAGAGAAAAGGACTCCAAATCGTGTGCGTTAATAATTCCCGAGTTTCTCTGGTCCTCTGGTTTCTCGCCCACAGAAAGGAGTGGGAGCGACTCTGACAATAAACTGAAATCTACATCGATTTTCCTGCTTTCATGCATCTAGTCCATTTCCTGCTGTCATGAAGCATTCCTTACTAACACCACACCTGGTATTATTTAACTACACTCAATTGACGAAACACCTTGAGGTTTTAGAAATCTAAGAAACATTAAATTACTGGGGGGATGGGGAGGCAGGTCGTGATTATGAGAACACCGGAAATGTTCTTGTTCTTTTAAGATAAAAACTTAATATCGGGGACTTTGTGAACCTGTGACGGCAATCTGTGGTAAAAACAGGTGGGTCACAAAATTTAGGTACCTGTTAGACTATACAGTTTTGTTATAAACAGCAGCAGTGGCCCTGAGGGTACTTTTTCAAGCCGGTCATTTTTTGAGTTTTCCCACAAGAGGGCAGTGCTGCGTAACAGTTGTAGCCTTTGTGTGGGACGTTGAGGGCAGGCTGGGCAACTGTGCCCACCTAGGTAAAACTGAAGACTTTGGTTTTGTCCGTGGCCATGTCTTAGGGAAAAATCTTAGCAAAAGTTACCTTTTGTCGTCTCAGAAATTGACAGAGTGATCCTGGCTTAATAAATAGCTACACATTCTCTTGCTTCAACGCTGGAAATGAAGAGAATTGAAAGAGTATCATTTGGTTAATGACAGGATAAGTTGCGTTACTGAAACCCTTTTTGGTGATCTAATGCACTTTATGGGCACTTTTGGAGACTGTAAAAATTCATGAGATACACATAAGTATCCCTGAGACATGAACCTATCCTCAGAGGAGAGCTAAAAAACATTTTACACAAGTACATTTTACAGGACAATTTAAACCTTATAACATTCTGACTATGTGAACAAAAGGAAAGTTACTAATCAAACTTCTGAGTTACAGTGACTGAAGTCTAAAGAATAAGACAGTTTCCAAATGCTTTTAGAAATGAAAGCTTTTGTGTGTCTCTCTTAGTGTGCACTAGCCACGATTATGTCACTGACAACTTACTACAAGGATGAATACATACGCTAGACCTCCTCTAAAAAGAGCAAATTCAATTTCAGAAGTATGAGTTCAAATTTTGAACAGTTACCAAAAATTACCTACGTGGCTTTAAGGTTCCCTCTAAATTCTTCATGTCACAACAATCACGTTTTCTGTTAAGCCATATTTGAGAGTGAATTTCTGAGGGCTATTTCTATCATATGTAAAGGTCATATCTGGTCAAAATAGAATGTGTTCTCCAGCAATGAACAATCCAAACCTTAAATTAAGGCAACTACTCCATTTATAATAGAATCAAAAACAATAAAATTTAACAATTTAGGAATAAATTCAACAAAAGAATTGCTAGGCTTGTTCACTGAAAACTAGAAAATATTATTGGAAATTGAAGACCTTACTAAATAGAAAATTATCCCAAGTTCATGGACTGGAAGACATTGTTAAGATCTTCCAAACTTCTTAAGATGGTAACACTTCACAAATTGGTCTACAAATTCAACACAATTCCTATAAAAATTTTAGCTGCATTTTTTGCAGGAATTGACAAGCTATTCCTAAAATCCATATAGACATGCAAGGGATCGAGAAGAGCCAAAGCAATCTTGAAAAAGAAGAACAAAGTTGGAGGTCTCACTTCTTGATTTTAAAATGTACTACAGAACTACAGTAATCAAAACTGTTATTGACATAAGGATAAACATCGAGTAATGGAAGAGAATTGAGAATTTGAAAATAAACTTATACACTTATGGTCAACTGATTTTGACAAGGGTGCCAAGATAATTCAATGAGGGAAGACAAGTGTTTTCAACAAATGGTGCTGAGACAACTGTTATCCACATACAAAACAATTAATTTGGAGACTTCCCTGGTGGCACAGTGGTTAAGAACCCACCGGCCAATGCAGGGAACACAGGTTTGATCCCTGTTCCAGGAAGATCCCACATTCTGCGGAGCAACTAAGCCCATGCACCACAACTACTGAGCCTGTGCTCTAGAGCCCGCGAGCCTCAACTACTGAGCCCACATACCACAACTGCTGAAGCCTGCACGCCCTAGAGCCCGTGTGCTTCAACTACTGAACCCACATGCCACAACTACTGAAGCCCATGTGCACTCTAGGGCCCACACGCCGCAACTACTGAAGCCCACGCACCTAGAGCCCATGCTCCACAATAAGAGAAGCCACCACAATGAGAAGCCCGTGCACCACAATGAAGAGTAGCCCCCGCTCACCTCAACTGGAGAAAGCCCGTGCACAGCAACAAAGACCCAAACACAACCAAAAATAAATTTTTTTAAAAAAAGAATGAAATTGGACCCTATTTCATACCATGTACAAAAATTAACTTAAAATGGATCCAAATGTAAGACCTAAATGTAAGAGCTAGAATGATAAAATTCTTAGAAGAAAACATAGGTATAAATCTTTGTGACCTTGAATTAGGCAATGATTTCAAAGATAGGATATCAAAGCACAAAATGCATAAAGAAAAAAAAATACATACATTGACTTCATCAAAATTAAAAAGATTAGTGCTTCAAAAGGACACTATCAAGAAAGTGAGAAGACAACCCAGAGAATGTGAGAAAATAATCACAAATCATATATCTGATAAGGATCTAATGTCTGGCATAATTAAAGCACCCCTAGAACTCAACAATTAAAAGACAAACAGCCCAATTTTAAAATGGGCAAATGTTTTGAACAGAGATTCATCCAAGAAGATATACAAATGACCAATATATACACAATAAGATACCCAACATCATTACTTGTCATGAGGGAAATTAAAAACAAAACCACAATGAAATACTACTTCACACCCACTAGAATGGCTATAATAATAGTTTTTAAGAAGACAGTAACAAGTGTTGACAAAGATGTGGAGAACTGGAAACCTTATGTTGCTGATGAGAATGTAAAATGGTACAAACACTTTAGAAAAAAGTTTGGCAGTTCCTCAAAATTTGAGCCCAGTAATTCCATTCCCTAGGTGTATACCCAAGATAGTTGAAAACATGTGTTCACACAAACACTTGTATACAAGTGTTCATAGCAGCATTATTTATAGTAGCCAAAAGGTGAAAACAACCCAAAAGTCCATCAACTGATGAATAGCTAAATATCGTATGATATATCCATACAATGGAATAGTACTCATCCATTAAAAAGTAATGAAGTGTTTATATATGCTACGACATAGATGAAGAATTGAGCTAAATGAAAGAAAGAATTTATTTTAAAAGGCCATATATTGCACTCCATTTAAATGAAATTTCCAGATTAGCCAAATCTGTAGAAACAGAAAGTAAACAAGGGCTGGGGGTAGGGTGGAATAGAAGTGACTACCGATGGATGTGGGATTTCCTTCTGGGGTGATGAAATGTTACAGAATTAAATAGCGGTGATGGTTGTATAATTTTGTAAATATACTAAAAACCATTGAATTTTATGCTCTAAAGAGTGACTTTTATGGTTTGAGAATTGTATTTCAATTAAGAGAGAGACAGAGAGAGAGAATGAACTTTGGCATAATACTGCCAACCATGAAGGAGATGCAAGTGAAAATGAGGTCATTAAAATTTTTTAAATATGGCGCAGTGGATGAGAGTCCGCCTGCCGATGCAGGGGACACGGGTTCATGCCCAGGTCTGGGAAGATCCCACATGCCACAGAGTGGCTGATCCTGTGAGCCATGGCCACTGAGCCTGCACGTCCGGAGCCTGTGCTCCACAACGGGAGAGGCCACAACAGTGAGAGGCCCACACACCACAACAACAACAAAAAAATTTAAATACGGAATAGCACTGGAAATTTACTCTCAGTCCAGGTCCGAAGAACATTGTTTGCTGAAGACAAAAGCTTGACGTTTTTCAACGTATACTGATTAGAAAATGACAGCTATTGACCTAAACAAAAACCCAAAAATTGTATTATGGTTTCTCTTTTTTTCAGCAAATATTTCTCTTACTAGTTAATATAAACAAATACTCCTGAACAGGAAAATTGATTAATATAATGTATTAATGTAATGGAGTATTATACAGCAGTGAAAATGAATAAATCTGTATTTCATCAACATAAACATGACCAAAAAGCAAATAACAGAAGAATATATATATACAGTATGAGATCATTTATATAAAAATTTTAAAATGAAAATCAATACTCTACACACAACACATATCACTTACAGAGTTATATATATATTATACAGTATTCACATATTTATATGCATACACTAACACATATATAGTATATATATTTACACTATATAACATATATAGTATTAAAGAATTAAGTAGCAAGGGTTATACATAGTAGATGGTATAATGTGTATATACTGAAAGATTAAGTTTTAGATATATATGTAAAGTATTAAGAAGTTCATGCAGTGATAAGCATCTAATTGAAGAAATGGATACTCTTGGAGGATAGAGGAGGGTTATGAGAAAAAGGAGTAGCACCCACAGGACTATTTCAAGAACATTAATAATATTGTTTTCCTTAATCTGGGTCATAGGCACATGAGTTTATATTACTTTATTCTTTATGGTTTTGGTCTGTCAGAAACTTTCTAAAATAAACTCAAAAATTTTTTTTTAATTTAAATAATTAGCATGACAGCTTTACTGTTCACCTTAAAATCACAGCCATCACGCTACAGATGAAGCACTAAGAGCTTCTCCAAAATACTTGGCAATTGTCCAGGGGCAAGTATCAAAGCTTCAGAATATTTTAAAAAACGAAAGCAAGAAACCATGAGGTGGCCTGTCTAGGGTTCTCTTTCCATTTTCATCTACTGAAAATATTTCTTAGTGCTTGAAAACCAATAAAGAGCTGGTACCCCAGAGCATCAAGTCAGTAGTCAGATCTCCTGGCCTGTGACTGGATTCGCTCCAGCTCTCTGGTGCTGTGTCCATCTCCTGCAACCCAATTCTCAGTCCCACACCCATTTGCAGCATTTTAGAGGACTGAGCCAGAATGTATCCAAACTTTCGATCAAGTGATGAAAAGACTGTTGTTAATCTAAGTGTTTGCAAATATATGAAAGACGTGTGTACAAACTGTCTACATGAAACCAGTTCACAAAATTAAAATTTTTTTTTTAATTCAGTGATCTACCATTTTAGCTTCTATGACAAATTATCTAACTGCTTGCATGATTTTTTTCTCCAAACTGACCAAATTTAATAATACTGGGGGATGTTTTAAAAAGTATTAATGTGTGTCTCTGTGTGTCTCTTATGAATGTTAATGGGTGTTTTTTTTTATATTTTTATATGACTACTCTGTAACGGATACTTTTTAAATCAATTCATTCAAGCTATTACTATGTAAGTAACCCCTAGAAGTAGCCATGGAAAAGTTAAACAGCAAAAATCCCAGGGCAGCAGCAAGTAGATAGCCTTGGCTGTCAGGGCTCTTGTCAGGGGCATATTTGTTAGCAATAGACTAGAAAACAACCGCAGCTGAAAGGACTTCTGGGTGATGCCCAGCCCAGAGGTATCTTTTTTCTTGTCGAAAGCTAGAGAGATTTATAAAATTTCCATCTTCCCAGCATTCTGAACCAGCAATTTTTCCCAAGACCTCAGTTGAGTGCAGTGGCACTGGGAAAGAGCCCCTCTTCCTGTAGGGATCTTGTTGACAGCTTTGCAAAGTAACAGTGATCAATGCAAACAGCCAGTACAGATGAAATCCAGCTGTTGATGTCTTCCTAATAAAACCCAAAAGGTATTTCTGTATTTCAACATCTCCAGCAATTACAAACCAGACCTCAAGTCCTTCCTGATTGAAGAGGTTGCCGACCTGATTGAGAGGGAAGGATGGAAGCAAATTAGAAGACAACACAGGGTCAAGTAAGAGTGGAAGAGAAATGAGACTAAAGCAAGATATTGATAGAATCCCTCTCTCAGTCTCTGTCCCAACTGAATTTTTCAACTATAGTTTTCATTAAAGTCTAACATGCATATAGAAAAGTACATAAATGATACAAGTAGCGCTTGATGAATTTTCTCAAATCAAACATACCCCATGACCACACGTAATCTAGCTGCCCGGAAGCCTCTTTTGTGCCTCATTCCAGTCACTTGTTCTTCTCCAAAGGCAACCACAATTCTGGTTTCCACCATCATCAGTCAGTTTCACCTTCCTTTGAAATTTAGTGCACTCTTTTGTATTGGGCTTCTTTGCTTGACATTATGTGAGTGAGATTCATCCATGACCTTCTGTGTGGCAAGTTTGGTCATTGTATGAACAAACCGCAGTGAATATCTTCATAGTCCTGTGGATGAGCATTTGCTCATCTCCGAAGAACCAAAGGTGCTGACACCCTAGATTTTCTAAGATCGGAGGGTTTCTTCTGCAGTGCCAGAGCAGCCTTGATTTAGCAGGTTTGGGCCTCCAGGGTTGGAACAACAAAGAAGCATTTCTTTCCGTTTTTTAGTTTCAAAGGATTTCAAATGCACTGAGTCAAGTTGTTCTTAATATCCTCTCTCTCTTTAATGTCTGTGTAGTAATATCCTCTCTTCAGCCAATAGGTTGGTGAATTTTGCCTTCTCTAATTTATTCACGATCAATCTTACTAAGAGTTTGTCAATTTTGCTAGTTTTTTTTTAAAACAACTTTTGGCTTTATTGATTTTCTCTCTGATACATTGATTTTCATTGTCATTAATTAGTACTCTTGTCTTTAAAATTGTTTTCTTCTCCTTTCTTTAATTTGGTGATTTTCCTAACGTTTGAGATGGAAACTCAAAAGTTAGGAATGATGGAGATCACTGATTTTTCAGCCTTTCTGGTTTCTAATATTAAGTTTTCTAAATTAAGGTGTTCTTTTTTTCCATCTTCAAACTGTACTCTATGATGCTGGAACTTTTACTATGCAAATGACATTTCCCCTCCCCCAACAGGTTACACTCTGCAAATAGGGGGAGTTGGAGGAAGACAGCAAGACTGGAGAAGAAGGGCATCACTCCTTCCTGTCCCCTTGCTCTCCTGTCAGCATCTCCCCAGCAACAATGGCCTCTCATCCCAGCAGCACCCAAAAGCACCTGATTCTTTTTTTTTTTTTTTTGCGGTCCGCGGGCCTCTCACTGTTGTGGCCTCTCGCGTTGCGAAGCACAGGCTCCGGACGCACAGGCTCAGCGGCCATGGCTCATGGGCCCAGCCGCTCCGTGGCATGTGGGATCTTCCTGGACCGGGGCACGAACCCGTGTCCCCTGCATCGGCAGGCAGACTTTCAACCACTGCGCCACCAGGGAAGCCCAGCACCTGATTCTTTTCAGTTCTCCTGGTCCAGCCTCATGATCATTTCTCAGCCATCTATCTCGACTACATATAGCATCTCTTCCTTGGTCTAAAGTCTCCAATTTCTTCCCTTTGTTCTCTCAACCCTAGGATGGAAGCTGTTCCCTGCCATTGCTAGCCCTGTGTCACCTAAGTGTCCCTTATTAGCTTTTTCTTAAGTAATCCCTTTATTAATTTCTTTCCACTAAGATAATTGGTTTGGTTTCTGTTTTCTAACTGGACCCTCACTGCACTTGCCCCAAAACCACATGAAGCAAAGTGAAGCATATTCAAAAGTGGACTCACAATCTCATTTTCCTCTCCCCCAAAATTGCTTTTCCTCCTCTGTTATGTATCTTTGTTGGGAAGCAGCCAACCAGAAATCTGGGAGTTTTTTCTCGTGTTTTTCTTCTCCCTTCGTCTGTATACCCAATGTCATCAAATTCCATTGACGTTGCCTCTTGTATATTTCCCTGGAATCTCTTCCCTCTTTTTATTTCCATTGCTACCACTTTAATTCAGGCTCAGGTCATTTCTCACCAGGCCCAGTTAATTAGTCTCTTGGCCTTAGGACTCACTATATACCAATCCCTATTTTGAGCTGTTCTCTTTAAAACACTCCAGAGGCTCCCCATGGCTACAGGGCAAAACTCAAATGCCACAGTAACACATTCATCTTCCAGCCTCTCGTGGGCTGATCTTCACCCACTCCCTCAGCTTCATCTGTCACTAATCCCCACCTCCCACCAGCGCAGCCTGCCCATCCCACCACACACACCCAGGACTCCTGTCTCACCGGGCTGTGGCTTTCTTGAGATAAGGAGCATCACACACACACAGTTTGGCAGTCACGGCATCAAGAAGCTTCCATGATGAGAAAATGATATTTTCCCTGTTTCTATATCGTCTTCATATTCATAATTTTGAATAACTATGATAGTTCACTAAACTGATGCCCACAAATTGATAAAACATTTCTCAGTTTTTAGGTATGTAACTATACTAGTTGTGATGATTAATGTTAAGTATCAACTTGTAGCCACAGTACCCAGATATTTGGTCAAGTATTAGTCTAGGTGTTTCTGTGAAGATATTTTTTATTTTATTTTTTTGAATTTTATTTTATTTATTTTTTATACAGCAGGTTCTTATTAGTCATCAATTTTATACACATCAGTGTATACATGTCAATCCCAATCGCCCAATTCATCAGGTATTTTTTAGATAAGATTAACATTTAAATCAGTAGACTTTGAGCAAAGCAAATTACTTTCCATATGTGGGTGGGCCTCGTCTAATCAGTTGAAGGTCTTAATAGAAAAAACCCTAACTTTCCCACAAAAGGAGGGAATTCTGCCAGCAGACTATCTTTGGACTCAAATTGTGAGTCTTCCCTTGGTCTCTTGACTGATGGACTACCCTGCAGATTTTGGACTTGCCAAGCTTCCAAAGTCACAAGAGCCAATTTCCTAAAATCAATCAATATCTCTCCCCCATATATATGTATATGTACATGTATATGTATACACACATACACGCAACTTGATTCTGTTTCTCTGCAGAACCCTGATTAATACACTGGTCTTTATATTTTAGGTTGTTTAGTGTGTTTGCTATCATAAATACAATTTTATACTGGTGATGTTTATCTCAAATAATCATTTAGGATTACTAACTAGTACTAGGTTTCAATTTTAAAAGGATGAATGTTACAATGCTTTTAAATAAATATTCCTTGATTTCCCTCCAAAAATGATTGCACCAACATATGATGCCTCAGTGTTGTGTGATATATGTTGGTCCCCACAGTCTTGTCAGCACATTTCACATTTTAATTTATAATTCTTTAACTATTCTCTAGGTAGAATATGGCTCTGTGCATTTACTTATCGGGTATGTTTCCTATTACATAAACTACTTTTTTACATATCATTTGGTCATTCGTCCCTGGAGTTTTAGAGGTGTTATATGATTTCTTCACGGGAACATTTGTTATGAGAGAATAATCCTTATAAGCAATAGGTCTACATGTGTCATGGTTCAAGTACATGAGGAATCTGTTCTCTGCTTATGCAGGACACCTTCTATACAATGACTGGGACCCCAGGCCATAGAGGCTATGCCATCTTCAGCTCTAGGCTCCCAAGTTGCTTTGCAGTACATCTCCATTCCAGTCAGCCAGAAAAGGGAAAAGAAAAAGATGAGTATTCATAGGATAATTTTTTTTAGGTCAGGCCTGCATATGGAACACTTCTTTCCACCATCAATCCATTCAGTACACTCAGTCATACGGCCGACTCGGCACAGAGGTTCTGGGAAATGCAGTCCAGCTGTGTTCTTAGGAAAGAGAAGATAACATGGATCAAGTGAGCAGCTGATGGTCTGTACATGGTGTGGAACCTCTGTGCTTGGTGGTAAGAACGTAGACTCTACAGTCAGACACACCCATCTGACTATCGTATCAACTTTCTGGTCCTGAAGTTTTAATTTTTCCAATCTGGCCATAAAAATAGGGACTTGTGGGGCTTCCCTGGTGGTGCAGTGGTTGAGAGGCCGCCTGCCGATGCAGGGGACACAGGTTCGTGTCCCGGTCCGGGAAGATCCCACATGCCGCGGAGCGGCTGGGCCCATGAGCCATAGCCACTGAGCCTGCGCGTCCGGAGCCTGTGCTCCACAACGGGAGAGGCCACGACAGTGAGAGGCCCGCGTAACACACACACACACACACACACACACACACACACACACACAATAGGGGCCTTGTAGGGCGATTGTAAGGACTCAGATAAATATGTGCAAATTCCTGGCCTATAGTATATATACATATATACTTATGTATGTCATATATATATACATATATGCATATATAATACATAAAATACGTATTAGACTCCTTTCATAATTTTTCAGTTATATTTTTGGTAAATGTGTGTTTATATTTTGAACTTTTTGTCATTTGCATTCATGTTCTTCTGTTTGGGGATGTTAAATTGTCATGTTTCTATGAAGTTTTTAGTCATCTTTCACTTCGTGATTTCTTATGTTATTTCTAAGAGTTCCAAGCTATCATTCCTCCACTGTGGAGTAGGATGTCTGCTCTGTTCCTTCCAGTTTGTCTACGGTTTGAATTTTTATTTTCTTCTTTGATTCCCGTGAACTGCATGTTCTGAAACACCATCAGGATCCTTCCAAATGGCAAATTCCAAGGGTCAACTATGAAGTAAGTTGAGTATCTCTCCTACCAGACTATACCAGGTAAGTTTTTCCCTCCCTTTTTTCCTCCCTTGAGTGTTGTCCCATCTTCCCCCCGCCCCGTCCTGAGCGCCCTCTAGATCTCTTCCCCACCGAACATTTGCCCAGTTACAGCAGCCCAGTTATGACAAAATGACTACTAATGGATTGAAGTAGTAACAGTGATCTTGTTGGGAAAAAAAATCACCTGGGAGCTTGTTAAAACGTAGAATCCCAAACTTCTGATTCAGAGGGTTTTGGTACCAAATCTTTATTTTAACAAGTATCCTAGGTAACTTTAAAACAGCTAGTCCCACACTTAGAAAAAGTAGCTTACCTCCTTCCAGAGACATGTGTACATAAGATCTTAAACTATATAAAAGAAAAAGTAATACCATTATTTCAGGCACTTGACAATGAATAAGAACGCTTTTCTGAGGAGAGTGTAAGTCTCCTTTATGCCTTCAAAACTGCAGATTCTCTTCTTTATGCTTACCCAGTACTGTAACCACCTCTTTTTCTTATAGCTAAGAATAAACACTCACTGTCTGTGGCCTTATCCACGATCAAACCACGTGTTTTCCAGTCAACCTCTTCATGGGCTATGTGATTTACTGTCTAAGAAAACTAAAACCACTAGACCTCTCAGTTGCTTTGTGATGTGCTATTCTTATAGCCAGGAGGGAAATCAAGCAGGAATAGCAAGTTACATGTCCAAATGTGTATTTCCCTGAATGCTCCAGCCACTTCAATCTTATTATTGAGTCCTCTAACAATTTTTCTCATTCTAAAGAAAAGATGTTCCTCTCATTTTCTTTTTTCTAAAAGAAAATACAGGTTTTAAAATAACACATGCTTGTTTTCTTTCTCACCACATGAGACTTACATTTCCCAAACCCCCTTACGGGGTTGAGTAGATAAAACAAAACCTTTCTTAATAGCACAGTGAGTGTGACCATAGAAGAATCGCAGGGCTTGACAGAGTCAAGTTACATGAGTGGCTTCGTATAGTACCAGAGGCGTTTCACCCCAAGTGACTGCCATTTCAAGCATCACCCAACAGAGGCCTGATCTTAAAAGCACTAAAGGAAAAGAACAATAATTTAAATAGTACCCCGATGTGGAAGAAAGTGCATACACGGTGCGCTAAGACCTGTGCTGCTGACAGAGTGAAAGAGGACTGAAGGCCGAGAGCCTGCGGGATATAAATATTCTTCTAAGGACCGTCTAAGACATCTCTAACAGAATTATTAGTGGCTCCGTTTGATCATCAAATGAAAGGCTGTCATAAATCAAGAAGATAAAGGACAGTTTTTATCCAGAGGACTGAGAAGTCTTCAAACATCTGGTCTGGAAAAGTTCAGTGCAGTGAGTGTAATTCGGATATCCTCTTGGAAAGTAGATTGAAGGATTGCAGTTGGCGCTTGTCTTTATTCAAGGTACAGGGATTAATGACCAGATAGGAGAGCTAATGACCCAGCCGGAGTGGATTATTATTCAGCCTGGCTGGCAGAAGTCCCTTTGAGGCTATCCTTTGTCCCACATTGTTCCATTTATTAAATTATCTCTTTTTTTTCCTTAAAAGGAAAACTCACCTGTATCCGCAGCCCCAATTATTTTTAGTTTTATTGTGGTAAAATACACATAACATAAAATTTACCATCTTAACCATTGTTAAGTGTGCAGCTCACAGGCATTGAGTACAGTCACATTACTGTACCTCACCCTCCCCAATTTATTTTTAAATTATTAAGCAAACTACTGCACTGGTCAAGGACAAAAGAGAGGGTCCCAGTAACAGTGGAAAATGGTGTCTCTGTCTCTCTCTCCACCTGTGATCTTAGGACAAATAGACAATTTTAAGTGCTTCCTCCCATATACCCTCCCCCCCACACACACACAGACACACACACATACACCCCACTACATAATGATGGAGTCCCAGGGGAGTCTCAGATGACACGGATGCCACTTGTTCTGTGTTCTGTCACTGCCAGAACTGCTGGCACCAGAGTTGCCAATCCACCAAAGCAAGGCTACAAGATTCCTTCTTCTATTTACACAGTTCCCAAAACATAGGCATCTCAAGTCCCTAATGGCTTGGTGAGACTTTCTGTGAACCCCTCTCTTTCTGCTCTGCTCAAAGCCTCTTCCCGTGAAATCAATTTTGTGGGCTGGGCTGGAAGAGACCCCAAATGACGGTTGCCATGTTATTGTCAGTTCTACCCTCCACTCCCAAACCAGAACCTTCTTATTAGAACAGACCTGTGTCTTCTGAATCTCTTACTACTCAGGATGAATACCTTTCTTCTCCTGCAACCACTCACTTCAGGACCCCCTGCCATAACCTTGGGTATTGCTAGGCATTCCAGAGCAAGGGGAGCCCGCCTAGGCACAAAGCTGATCTCCAGTATGCTCACCTACCATGGGCTAGTGGTTGTGGATCTGAAGATGTGTGCTTCTAGCAGTCCTTTTACCCAGAATTGAAAGTAATTGTCAACATGAATTGATATTAATAATGACTTATTTGCTACCGGAAGAATAAAACTGAATCCTTGGACACTTTCCGGTTTTTAAATAAACAATGACTTGAAACAGTCACCATATGCCATCATCTCAAAGGTCAAACCTCACATTCACTCCGCAAGTGCTACTCCCCCGGCCACCAAAGTAAAAACTGTACGATGGAGTAGATACAGAAAACATACAATAACATCGTACTGCTCTGTAGCTACAGCAGTGACAGAGTGCCTTACATTTATTTCTTTAGGTCTTTGGAGTATCCCTGTTGCTTGTCTATAGATAGGCACAGTATAATTTAGTACCTTCGTCAAGGTGAGAGGGGAAATATGAGTACCTCCATTTTACAGATGTTGTGAAACAGAATCTGAGATAAAATAGCTGATAAGCAACCAGGCTAGGAGAATGGCAACCTCTTCAATCTCTGTAAAAATACGGTAATGCCTTAATGTGAGACTTGAAGACAGGAAAGTTGACCCCCAGATTATTCCACTCGTCTCTCCATCCCATTTCCCACGCGTCCTCACCAGTTCACTCCCAACATTTTCAGTTTGGACCAACTGTTATTTATAGAGGTGAGACCTAAGGTAAGTGTATGAGTGTCGCAGAAAAAGATTTGCAACAAAGGTTTGACTTTGGGTTTTCCTCAAGAAACCACTGGGATCTGACCAGAAGTCCTCATTGCCTAAGAACAGCATTGTTTACACTTAAACCAACTGCAGTAGGTAAAAGGCCACTTGTGGCTGGCACATACACAAGAAAACAACCTAGTCAATGGGATTTGGTTTTGACATATTTAGGCTTGAGCAACAGAGCTACCACGTCATAAAATTCTTCTGACAGTTTTCTCTTTCTGATAATTTACTGGAAAACACCATAAACCTTGTAAACTTTCCACAGATGAGAACTGATCATGTAAAATAATTCAATAAAAACAGAGTAAGAAAAATTGAAAAGGGTTTTAAGCATGCTATATAAAAATTTTGACCAAGTAATTACATTGAATTAAAGAAATTTGTGAAAGGTCTTCAATGTCGGTACAATTCCATTAAAATGTAATCATCGATCATTTCTTAAAACATTTTCATTGTGAAACTGGGGGTGTCCCAAACATGAATGTGTGAGCTTGATTACAATGGCTGGTGGGAAAAAATATTATAAATTTGCCCTGGGGAGGTGGCAAATGATATCTTTTAAAAACCAGTGCCTCAAGAACTGGAATTGCTAGGTGAGGTAGGTAGGGCTCGTTAAGTAAGAAGTCAACCTGGGAGAAGGCAGAGGGGACCTGGAGGATGTGTCGCACCAGAAGGAACTGGAGAAAAGACCTGAGTCATAGACTCTCACTCAATTCCCCAGGAAGAGGAAGTCGGCACGGTCAGCACCCTCCATTCTCCCACACACACAGTTTCAGGGGTCCTGCTTTTGAAGCAGGTGCCAGTACTTTTACAGCACTATTGTCATCAAATCCTGTGAGGGAGTAATTATTACCCTCACTTTATAGATGAGGAACTTGAGGCTCCTAAAGCTTAAGAAACCTGTCCCAGGCTAAAAAAACAAAGCAAGACTCCATCCCATTAATCCCCTGGATTGCAACATCCTTTAAAATGTAGTGTTGAGAGAGCACCAAATCCTAACCACTGGACCACCAGGGACTTAGAGATTGTCATACTGAGTGAAGTAAGTCAGACACAGAAAGAAAAATATGATATGATATCCCTTATATGTGGAATCTAAAAAAAAAGGGGGGTACAAATGAACTTATTTACAAAACAGAAGTAGAGTCATGGATGTGGAAAACAAACTTATGGTTACCAGGAGATACAGGGGGTTGAGGGGTAAATTGGGAGATTGGGATTGACATATACACATTACTGTATATAAAATATGTAACTAATAAGAACCTGCTGTATAGCACAGGGAACTCTACTCAATACTCTGTAACGGCCTATATAGGAAAAGAATCTAAAAAAAAAAAAAAGAGGGGCTATATGTATATGTATAACTGATTCACTTTCCTGTACACCTGAAACTAACACAACATTGTAAATCAACTATACTCCAATAAAAAATTTTAAATATATATAGTGTTGAAAGCTCCAAGATAAAAAGATCTTTAGCATTATTCTAGGCTCTGGATTCCATAATGATATTGATTAAATTAAGGAGATGCATCTTTTTTAAGAAGTTGATCTTACTTTCCAGTTGTCACCAAGAAGTGGAGAAATCAAGATTTTGTTTGTTTTGCTTTTAAATAACTGCTAGTGAATAATACATAGATCAAATAATTGTTGTTGACCATTGTGTTAAAGAGATACACTCAGAATAATAGGTACACTGCTGGCCATTTGATAAATGATTAAAATAACTTGAAAATTATGGGTGAGTCCACATGAACTTTACAACTGTGTTCTTATAACATAAAACTTAAAGGAAAAGTGCCAAGATACATCTGTGCTGGATTATAATGTGGCAGTTGTTTGTTACATGCAGAAAGAGACCCAATTTAATAATGGCACTGAATAACGTTTGCTTAATGGTATCATTCTTATTGGTTATAAAATCATTAAAGACCATGGGAAGTCAAGATGTAAAGAGATCACATCAGCGCCTCTGGTTTGAACTAGGAGCCCAGTCTGGGGGGTGTGTGTGTGTATGTGTATTTAAGGGGACAAGCAGGGGTTGGGGGAGGGTCTGGAGGGGGGATGGGGGCACCCTGTGAAATGAAGCTCATCACTTCAAAGGGGTGGCTCTCAGAGAGCAGGTGGGCAGCTCTCTAGGGAATGTGCGGGGACAGTTGCTGTGCAGCAGCGCACATGTGGCCGGGCAGCAAATGAGGGGGGCTGGAAGATCAAAAGGAAACCTGAAAATCACAGGTCACCCCCAATCTGTACCTCTCAACTAGGATTACAATGTCAGACATTTGAAAGGGAGTGCCCGATCTTTACAAGGTCAAGAGCCACAGACTCCGGTGGGTCTGTAATGGATCTGATTCAGCAAGTTTCATTACTGCCGAGTACAGAATACATCCTGGCCTGAGAAATCAGGTAGTTCCCAAAGCCCTTTAAAGTTTGTGGAGGAAACCTGCATTCCACAGGCTTCCACAGGCTCTTTTGAAGTATCTCCAGGAGCTAAACAGCCTTTCCAGAAGGCTATGCTCATAAAAAGTGATGAAAGCTCTCTCGCTTGGCCCCATTTTGTTCCTCCAGTGCTGCCGTCCAGGTAGAAAGAGGACAATCTCCTGCCAGTTTGCCCTAAAACAAGGTCACCAGTCATGCAGTGATACCATTTCCAAATATTTCCTGTATAAGTGACATCCGATGTCAATATACTACTCTTTGAGCCCTGGTATTTTTCGTTGGTTAGGGAAAAAAAAGACTATGTTTCTAGGTTTATGTAGATAGAATTTCTTATACGCAATTTTAGCAGAATCAAATCCATGAACAGCCCATCTTATGCCACTCTGTGGTTACAGCAAAGGGTCTGATGGGGATTGTTTCCTTATACATTATGAAAAACAAAATAGTCTAGTCATTGATTCTGTTAATTAACTTTATGAATACAAGCAATTCTCTATGGCCCTCTGTGTTCTGGTTTCTTCCTTTTGAAAGCCCCTTACCCAGTCTCAATGGAGGTATTTATGAAACATTTTGCCTAGTTCAACATAACATCTTAAATGCTATGTTAAGGATTAAAAAGTCAGTTCAACGTTTTGTTCATGTAAGTCTTATAGAGTCCATTTCCAAAATTACATTTTTCGATTGACTTCTACTGTTTTTCTTTAACTAAATACATTGAAAACATCTGCAAAATGTAGTCACAGTTTTGAGGTTCCTTGGAGAAAAACCCCTCTGGCTGAAAAGAATCCATTTTTTTCTAGCTGTAATCACACTTGTACGGGTAATATAAGCCAGCATTACTCAGGCCTTTTCCTCCTCAGGTGGTGCTAAAAAGTCTGGAAAGCTTAGATAAAAGTATATTTTGCTCTGTGGCTAATACGTGAGGTTTATTACATTTCATATCTCATCTTGCATGGTTCAGTTTGTCCATCAGCACAATTTCACAAAATAACAAATCCAGTCTAATAAATGTTTAGGTCATGTTCTCTCTGCTTGGGTACCTAGAAATGTTAGCTTATTTGATTTAATTACAAAAGAGCAAATCAATAAACACCATCACCAGAAAATTTTAAGCTATGCACACTCAATAAATGTATTCATTTAGTTGCCAACAAACATGCCAAATACTCTGGCAGAACATTCAAATTATCTGATTATATTTGATTAAAACTGAAGTAAAACCAATGGGGAAAAAACATCAGTCGTTTGTAGTGAAACCCCAACAGGGAAACA
Source organism: Neophocaena asiaeorientalis asiaeorientalis (assembly GCF_003031525.2). Lineage (NCBI taxonomy): Eukaryota > Metazoa > Chordata > Mammalia > Artiodactyla > Phocoenidae > Neophocaena > Neophocaena asiaeorientalis. Next base: position 221,786 of record NW_020172592.1, read on the forward strand.
GCTTACATAATAATTAAGTTTCCTATTGGATAATGTTTAAGATTCATTGTTTGAAAAACCAGGTCTTTATAAACAACAGGGACTGAAAAAATTCAATTCAATTAAAAAGGTCTCTACTTCTGAAATGCAAGTATTATTGACTTTTTATGATTTTCAGCAAAGAGTAATGACGAGACATCATTACCCAATGGATGCGTGAGGTGGTTCGACATGGGGAGGGACGTGGCAGGAACAGTGGGGCCAGTTGTCTGGGGACAGGTACAAGGTGGCAAAGCTACCAGCAGTGATATCCTAGGTAGACCATCCTGTGTCAGAATTTTGGCTGTGATTTGCCTGTCATGGTTTTTGCCCAAGTTGTTTTTCCAGCTTCCCCATAGATTCTGTCAGCCTAGGTAGAGTTTTAATAAATTCAAGTTTTACTTAAGTTAGTCACAATTTTACCATCATTTGCAACAAAGCATCTTTTTTTTTCTTAACATTTTTATTGGAGTATAATTGCTTTACAATGGAATGTTAGTTTCTGCTTTATAACAAAGTGAATCAGTTATACATATACATATGTTCCCATATCTCTTCCCTCTTGCGTCTCCCTCCCTACCACCCTCCCTATCCCACCCTTCTAGCTAGTCACAAAACACCAAGCTGATCTCCCTGTGCTATGCGACAGCTTCCCACTAGCTATCTATTTTACATTTGGTAGTGTATATATGTCCATATATACACTACCACTCTCTCACTTCGTCCCAGCTTACCCTTCCCCCTCCCCACGTCCTCAAGTCCATTCTCTAGTAGGTCTGCGTCTTTATTATTCCCATCTTGCCGCTAGGTTCTTCATGATCTTTTTTTTTAGATTCCATATATATGCGTTAGCATATGGTATTTGTTTTTCTTTCTGACTTACTTCACTCTGTATGACAGACTCTAGGTCCATCCACCTCACTACAAATAACTCAATTTTGTTTCTTTTTATGGCTGAGTAATATTCCATTCTATATATGTGCCACATCTTCTTTATCCATTCATCTGTCGATGGACACTTAGGTTGCTTCCATGTCCTGGCTATTGTAAATAGAGCTGCAATGAACATTGTGGTACATGACTCTTTTTGAATTATGGTTTTCTCAGGGTATATGACCAGTAGTGGGATTGCTGGGTCGTATGGTAGCTCTGTTTTTAGTTTTTCAAGGAACCTCCATACTGTTCTCCATAGTGGCTGTATCAATTTACATTCCCACCAACAGTGTTTGAGGGTTCCCTTTTCTCCACACCCTCTCCAGCATTTATTGTTTGTAGATTTTTTGATGAAGGCCATTCTGACTGGTGTGAGATGATATCGCATTGTAGTTTTGATTTGCATTTCTCTAATGATTAATGATGTTGAGCATTCTTTCATGTGTTTGTTGGCAGTCTGTATATCTTCTTTGGGGAAATGTCTATTTAGGTCTTCTGCCCATTTTGGGATTGGGTTGTTTGTTTTTTTTAATATTGAGCTGCATGAGCTGCTTGTTAATTTTGGAGAGTAATCCTTTGTCAGTTGCTTCATTAGCAAATATTTTCTCCCATTCTGAGGGTTGTCTTTTCATCTTGTTTATGGTTTCCTTTGCTGTGCAAAAGCTTTTAAGTTTCATTAGGTCCCATTTGTTCATTTTTGTTTTTATTTCCATTTCTCTAGGAGCTGGGTCAAAAAGGATCTTGCTGTGATTTATGTCGTAGGGTGTTCTGCCTATGTTTTCCTCTAAAAGCTTGATAGTGTCTGGCCTTACATTTAGGTCTTTAATCCATTTTGAGTTTATTTTTGTGTATGGTGTTAAGGAGTGTTCTAATTTCATTCTTTTACATGTACCTGTTCAGTTTTCCCAGCACCACTTATTGAAGAGGTTGTCTTTTCTCCATTGTATATTCTTGCCTCCTTTATCAAAGATAAGGTGACCATATGTGCGTGGGCTTATCTCTGGGCTTTCTATCCTGTCCTATTGATCTATATTTCTGTTTTTGTGCCAGTACCATACTGTCTTGGTTACTGTAGCTTTGTAGTATAGTCTGAAATCAGGGAGCCTGATTCCTCCAGCTCCGTTTTTCTTTCCCATGATTGCTTTGGCTATTCGGGGTCTTTTGTGTTTCCATACAAATTGTGAAATTTTTGTTCTAGTTCTGTGAAAAATGCCAGTGGTAGTTTGATAGAGATTGCATTAAGTCTGTAGATTGCTTTGGATAGTATAGTCATTTTCACAACGTGCAACAAAGCATCTTAAATGTACAAAATATGATACAGGAAGAGGAGGTAAGGCAAATAAAGGAATGTAAAATGTGAATTTATTTGAGTGGAAAATGTAAGGAAGAAATAAATGAGAACCCAACTAATTTTTTAATCTGAGAAATTGGCAACTTATGAAGTTGTGAAACAGCTGACAAAACAGATTGATTTTTTTAATCTTTAATCTGACAAAACAGATTGATTTTTTAATCTTAGGGTGACAAGGCTGATGTATAAAGAGAAATAGGAAAATTTTAGGATGTTGGAACATATGACATATGACTATTTCTCACAAAAAAAAAAGAGGAAGGAAGGAAGGAAGAAATCTGGGCAGATGGTAGCCTATTTGGAAGCAGAAAGCTTAAACATGTTTCAACTGCTGAATCCACCAACTTCTGGACTTTCTCTTACCTGAGTTAATACACTTCTGTAATGTTACACCAAATTGTTTTCAGTTACTTTTCATTGTCTATCTGAAGTGCCTCAGGCCCATAGCCCATGCCTCTTCCCTCCTCCCCCAACTTCGCCATTGCTACTAAAGCGGGAGAAGCCAAGGACCTTCTTAAAGATCAAGCGAGTACACCCTGGAAATATGGAGTTAATATCTTGTGAAGAGTTAATATCCTGTGAGGTAAATCTTTGACCAATGGGAAATGGGGCTTATCAGATAAATTCTTTCCTAAAATGAAATGTGGCCAGCTCTGCAATGCACTTCCTGGCACTCCCCCGCCTCTCTTCCTCTGCCTCATTTTCTATTTTCCTCTCTCCTTCTTCTCTGGGATTGCACTCCCAAATAAAGTACAGTCTTCTCACATTGCTGGGGATGCGGGACCCGGGGAGGGGCGTTGGTGGGGAGGATGCGCCAGGCCAAGTGCGCTATGCTATTTTATAGAAGGGACTTGAGCATCCACAGAGTTGGGTATCTACTGGGGTCCTAGAACCAGTCCCCCCACGAATACCGACGGACAACTTGTATTCAAAGATGAAAGCGTCTGCTGCTTCTGTTTTCTACCAAGTTTGGGCTAAAATACCCCCAGATATTTAAAAATAGATCACATACTTCCAATCATCTTATAAAATTTCAACCTTGGCATCTAATTTGCCCCCTAAATTAAAAAATGTACAAGCAAGTTGGATCTGTCAGCTTTATATTGAAGGTTTACGTATATCTAATAATTTAGGGGACAGTCTGGGAACCAAAGCAGTATTTGTTTGGGACCAGATCCCAGAAGAGGCCACAGGAAGGTGCCAACACTACCCGTTTACAGCCTTGGGTTGCTTGTCCCTGTGGTCAGGCTGTGCCACACACTCCACCCAAAGCTTTTGTATATGTGTTCCCAATTCTTGGAATGCTCTTTAACTACTCAAGACACTTCTTCTCCAGTCTTGCACACACATGTATTTCAACTAATTATTCCCAGGGTTCCTGACGGCTCACCACCCTACCCACCCCAGAGATAGACTCTGACCTTTGAAATTATATTAGCCTTTGGAACCCACATCCTGACCATCTTGTCTTTATTCATTAAATATTAGTCTGAACTGGGCTGATAGTGAGAGATTTCATCACCAGAAGCCACTATGGTGTCAGAGCTTCTTAATCTTTTCCAGTAGTTCAGAAGACAAATTTGTGAGTACGTGTATCAACTGCACTTTCTCTCCTCATTAACTTTTATTTTCCCGAGAACATTGATAAGAAATAATAAAGTGACTAACGTTTGATGTTTGTTTGTTTGTTTGTTTTTAATATAAACACCCCTTGTCATAGGAGAGGTAAGGTTAGAGATAAGTTAAAAACAGCTTAAGATTTCTATACTTGAAGCATCTCATTTAATATGGGCCTGGTTATCCTTACCAAAACTTCTTTTACTGAGGCACTAACAGTACTTCTTTAGTTATTAAAGCCATTACACAATTAGAATACATTTGCCTGAAGTCTAAATAACATGCTCTTTTGGCCACATATTACATATTTTTGAGTCTAAATATCACCATCAATAACATATCAACAGATCTGAATCTCGGGGAAGAATCAACATTTCATTTCCAAATGATAGAGATTAACAAAGACATTGCTTTCACCAACAAATATTTGGACTAAATGGCTTCTTTCTCTCCAACATGTTGATGCTCCAAGTTTCTGCTAGAAACCATTTATCTCCAGATAGCAATTTCTATTTTCAGAAATAATCAGATACTGAAAGAGCTTAATTACTCCTACATAAAAACAAAACTCTGGTAATCAGTCCAAGAATTCAAGGAGTGGCATGACAAACTGCTAAAAAATAATACATGGTTGGCTCAATTTCGGAAATTGAGAGGAAGAGACTTATATAAAGTAGAAACTGCACATAAAATCTTTGAAAAATCAAGGTCCTAAGTTATAGTGGGGCAGAAAATCACCATAGATGATGGCTGTTCTCTCAGCCATTCACACTGTATACATCCTGGGAAGAATCAACCAGCCCCAAACTCCCATCCTCAGAGAGCCTCCCTGCTTGGAAGCCAGCCATCAGGCTGAGAGCACACAGCAGGCAGATTTCCTGAGAGAATACCTTTCCTCTAAAGTGGACAGCAATACCTACTCTTGATTAAGCTGTTGATAGGATCAAATAAAATTCAAAAATGTAAAATAATAATCACAGAGCCTGGCACAAAGTAATTCTTCAATAAATTATACCTCTTTTATTATTGTTATGATTATGGAAAAATCACATATGCTCACAAAGTTTCTTATTTCAAATAATGTCCTTATTGCTAAGCGCTCTTGCCTGTCCCCTACCCTGCAGTTATGGTCTCATTTGGCTCACATTCTCTGTTTATATGGAAATAAAACAGATTACTCTTTTCTGGCCTTTCAAAGAGAACAACTAAAGCTACATGTTTTGACTCAAGTCTTCTTGATGGGCCAAAGCAGGGGATATACTAGTATTTATAATATAAATTAATCCAATATTTCTCAACAGGGACAGTGCCCTTCATGGAAAACTTTGGAAACTTGTAGACACGTTTTTTGTTTGTTTGTTTGTTTTGTTTTTTTGCGGTATGTGGGCCTCCCACTGTTGTGGCCTCTCCCGTTGCGGAGCACAGGTTCCGGATGCGCAGGCTCAGTGGCCATGGCTCACGGGCCCAGCCACTCTGCGGCATGTGGGATCTTCCCGGACCAGGGCATGAACCCATGTCCTCTGCATCGGCAGGCGGACTCTCAACCACTGTGCCACCAGGGAAGCCCTAGACACGTTTTTTGATTGTCCCAATGTCTGAGAAAGACTGTTGCTATTTAGTGTGGGACGAGGGATGCTAGACAGTCCAGCACTACAAAAAAGTTGTCCCACATTCCTCCAAATATTCAAATATTTCTCCAGACAGTCATGTGGATAAGAAAAAAATACATTATACCTGCTCACAAACATCTGAGCCCAGATTCTATTTCTGTTCTATATGTAAACACAAAGTATATCTGAACACACTGCTTTAAAAACTCTGAGACTCGGAACAGAGGTTATTTACCAACTGGAATGGGAATATTTCATTATTTAACAACTGCTATGTCCATATTGGAATAAACCAGCTCTCAGCTCTGCAAAAATAGCTGTGCTTTTTTCTGCATTTTTTTTTTAATCTGAAGAAATGAACCTGACAAGATGAACTGAACATTTTATAAGAAACACATTAATAAAGTTGGCAAAAAAGTTATCAATCTTTGTAAGAATATAAAGAGAAGTTTGAAAACTGTAAATATTGCCACTGAAAGTTTTAAAAAATCTTCTAATCAGAAGGATCATCAAATAGCACAAAGGATCACGGATGGAATAAGGCACCCAATGTTGCAGAAAAGGTGATCCTACTGAGTGTATGATAGCCTTCTTAATGTGAAGGAGGAAAACAAATCTAAGTGAAATAATGTATTGTCTTCCATTAATGAATAGTACTGTTTTAAGAATAACCAATAACATGGTGAAAAATGGCAAAAGTCAGCTGTGTAATTAATAGTCAAATGAGCAAGACTTCTGTGTAACAATGAGGACTTACACAACAGTTTTAAGGAGAAAAAGTAATAATAAGAAATGACTTTTTGATTACTAATAATATAGAAAAGCTGTCAATGTACAAAACCTTTACAATTAATTAACAGGGAAAGTATGTTACTTATACAAAAGGTAAAGTTGCACCTCATTGTTTAGCCACATAGGTTTACAGCAGCTTTTAAAAAGTAGAACCAAGTGTTTTACCAACTCTTAGTATTATGCCTTGACCATTAATTGCTAAGAATTGTAGTGAGAAACTCAACAAATCAGTAGATGATATTAGTTTTATTCATAAAATTAAGAGTAACCCCTTAAATGATAGAGTATTTTGTAAAATACTCGAAGATATGAAGAAGAGTTTGTATATCTTATCCTACCAAAGGAAATAAGTTGATCCTCCAAAGAAAATTATTTGAGCTTGTTGGTTTCATGTTTGATACTACTGTTGAATACTATTGTTGATTTTTTATTCTATCAAATGAAAAATTAAGGAAAAGAATGAAAATGTTGTGAAATTACATGAATTCCTCTAAAATATATTTTAAAACTTAAATGAAATCCTTCTTAAGCTGGAAGGAAGTGAGATTATTAAAGTAAAAGAAAGTTTAATGGGAGTTAATAGAGAGTTTTACACAATTTTAAAGTTAGCTTGGCCACAGAATTCCCGGATCTTCTGTTTTTGCAATTAGAAAATGATTAGCTTAAACTATTGATTTGAAAATGCACTCCCAATTAAAAGCTCTTTAAAACATTTGATGATGACATTTAAACATCTATATGTCCTTTATAATACCATTTTCTGTGGTTTATTCATTTTTTTAAAAAAATGGAACATATTAGCTAATATTTTCAAGAAGAATTAATTAAGTGAAAAATTGACTTTAGGAGTAAAGCATAATTTTACTAGGGTAACTGAAAAAGAATTGGATCCATTAAGACTTTTATACTTATTTCTTTAGAAAGAATCTAAATTATTTATTTGTAGCATTTTCCATTTACATATGTGGTTGAAAAAAAGTTTCACTGAAAAAGTGAAATTATTGCAAAATGCCAAAGCAATAGTGCATTGTAACAGAAGAGATAGGAGACTCCTTCTTTTACAGATTTACAACAAAATATTATTAAATTAGCACAAAATGCTGGGATATCATTGAGTTTTACTGCTAAGATTGCTTTTTAAATATTTCACATCATTGTCATACTTTAAAAATTTTTTGAAACATATAGAGAGGGTGTGGAGAAAAGGGAACCCTCCTGCACTGTTGGTAGAAATGTAAATTGGTACAGCCATTATGGAAAACAGTATGGAGGCTCCTTAAAAAACTAAAAATAGAGTTGCCAGATGATCCAGCAATCCCACTCCTGGGCAGGTATCTGGACAAAACTATAATTTAAAAAGATACAGGCACCCTATGTTCATAGCAGCACTATTTACAATAGCCAAGACATGGAAACAGCCTCAATGTCCATCAACAGATGAATGGATAATGAAGATGCAGTACATGTATATAATGGAATATTATTCAGCCATAAAAAAGAATGACATAATGCCATTTGCAGCAACATGGATGGACCTAGAGATGATCATCCTAAGCAAAGTAAATCAGAAAGAGAAAGACAAATACCACATGATACCATACATGTGGAATCTAAAATATGACACAAATGAACTTATCTATGAAACAGAAACAGACTTGTGGTTGCCAGGGGCAAGGGGATGTGGGGAGGGATGGATTGGGAGTTTGGGACTAGCAGATGCAAACTTGTACATATAGGATGGATAAACCAACCAGGTCCTACTGTATAGCACAGGGAACTATATTCAATAGCCTGTGATCAACCATAACAGAAAAGAATATGAAAAAGAATGTATATACATATGTATAACTGAGTCACTTTGCTGTACAGCAGTAATTAACACAACACTGTAAACCAACAATGCTTCAATTTTAAAAAATTAAAAATATTTTTTTGAAACATAATAAGCAACCTAAGTTGTGAAAATTCTATTTTGAGATTATTTCTTTGTATTACCCATTGTTTTTCAGTGTTGCTCCACTAACACTGGCGGGGACAGATGTTCCGACCAGACAACTTTTCTATTTGTGCTTCCATTTCCTTCTCCAATCCACACTCTGTTCCCCATTACTTTTCAAAGGTTATGGTCCTCAAGGCCTTTTTCTTTTTTCATTTTTAAATACTTCTCTAACTGATAAATACATTTTAGAAATACAATCAATGCTCCATTACCACATCTAAAACTATGACCATAAATTGTTTGGTCAAATTTGATCATTTCGTTTTTCAAATATCCTGCGACATTATGGGTTTATTTCGTACACTTGTTCTGTTAGTTACTGAGCGAGATGTATTACAGTCCCCTACCATATCTGTGGATTTGTCTACTTTTGTCATTTGTCCTGTCAAGTTGGTTATATATACTTTTAAGCTGAGGCTATATTATTAGATGCATACAAATAAAAAGTATACAACTTCCTGGTGTATTGATCCTTTTATCATTAGGAGGTGTCCCTCTCTATCTCAAGAAACACCTTTACTAAAAGAAAAGTAAAAGAAGCTTCAGGAGATAAGCTTATCTGATATAAGTATAGCTACAACAGCTTTTTTTTTCTAGGTTACCATTTGCATGCACATCCTTTCATCCATTTATTTTCATTCTTTCTTTTTCTCCATACATAAGGTGTATTTCTTGAATGTAGTGTTTTATTTTTAAACCTAGCCTGATAATCCTTAACTTTTTATTGAATTGCATTTATATTTAATACAATATGTGTATTCAGGTTTGAGTCTAACATCTCACCTTTTTTATTCTATTTGGTCCATTTGTTTTGTTACTTTTTCCTTCCCTTGTTTGCCTTCTTTCGTATTAGTCAACTATTTTTATCCGTTCATTTTCCCCTTCTGTTAGCTTGTTAGTTATATATTATTTTAATCTGCCCTTATTTGTTATTAGAGACTATAGCATGCATCACTGACTTATTACCTTTATCAGCTCCCAGACATTTCAGGAATCTTACAACACCGCGACTCCATTATTCACTTTCCTGTCTTCTGTGCTGTAATTATCAGATATTTGCATTCTTCCAGTTTTAAGCCCCTAAAACATTATTCCTAAATGCTGTAAATAGTTATTTAAATTTACCCATCTATTTACCCTTTCCGTTATTCTACAATCCTTTTTGCACTTCCATCTTTTCACCTGGGATCATTTTCCCTCTTTCTGAAAACTCACTTAAAATTTTTCTTTTAGTGTAAGTCTAGTGGTACTGGCAAATCCTCTTTATTTGTGAATACATTCACTTTGCCTTCATTTTTGAAAGATCTATTCATTGAATATATTAGTCTAGGTGGGCATCTACTTCTTTTAGGACTTTAAATGTGTTATTACCTTGTCTTCTGTTTTTTACCATTTCTGTGGAGAAGCCAGCTTATCGTTTCTTCTGTGAAGGTAATATATTTTTTCTTTTGGCTTCTCTTAATATTTTCTCTTATTCTTTGGTATTTAACAGTTTTACTAGGATGTGCTGAGGTGTGAGGTCTTTATATTTATCCTACTTGAGGTTAATAGAGCTTTTTAATGTATAGCTTGATATCTTTTATCTGTTTCACAGAATTCTCAGTCAGTGTCTTTCCAAATATTGCTTTTGTCCCATTTTGTTCTCTATTTTGGAGACTACTATTAAGTGTACATATCTTAGACTTTTTCAGTGTGTCATGTACCTTCTATCTTTTTCCTCTTCACCTGTATGTTTTCTCCTACTTTATGTTTCTGTTCATTAATCCTGAGATGCCTTGTTAAACTCAGCTATAAAATTATTTTTCAATACTTGAATTTCCATTTTATTTTGTATAAACCTTTTATAAAAATAAAAGTTTTTGATGAAATACCCTCTCTTCTCTATTTTATTGAAATAATACGCACAGTTATTTTAAAATCTGTGTTGGAAACCTCCAATTGAATCACCTATTGATATCTAATATATTTTTCCTTTCTGTTTTTAGTCATTTATACTTTCTTGCACAATAAAATGAATGAATGGAATGATACATTCTAGAGATAATTTGAGCCTCTGGTTGACGTTTTATTCCTCCAGAGAGGATTTATTTCATTTTTTGGAAGGGAGGACATGGAGATAGACATAGTATTGGTAGATCATCTTGGTCCAATCTGGGCTTTAACTGTTTCAAAGCTGGGTTTCACTCTTTATAAAGGCTGGTATTTTTCTAAATACCCTTACTTCTGGGTATAGTTCCTTTTGATATCCTTACTGGAAGTGTGGGTGTTTCCAGTGTTCCTACTTTTTGGTGGATGCTGAAATCTTCATTTTCATCTCTGCACCCTTGTGAGATAGCTCAAAGCTCTACTCCATTTTCTAGCCTCTTAGGAGCAGCTGTCTGACTTCTAAGCTTCTTGGTTTAGTGTCACAAATGCACTATGTTTTGAGGGGCAAGGTACACACCTCAGGGAGCTTCTCTTCTCCCTGGGCTCTTGGTGCCTCAATTTCTGATTGCCTCTGTAGTGATCTAATGTCTTAAAACCAACGTTTGTTTCTTTTGTCTAGCATTCCTAGATGTGCTCAGTGAGAGAGTTTGTCTTCAATTAACTACTCTGTTATTGCCAGGAGCCAAAGATCAGTCCTGCTGTTTTAGTCCCTACTGTTTTCACTTAGAAAGCTTCAGGATGGAGTCATGCTTTCTCTTACCATATCCAACAATAATGTGCACCAGGATCCTACCGACAGGCTTTATCACAAAGCTGTTCCTCAGCTCTGCCCGTTTATATCAGTGTATAAAGCATCTCTTTGACTCTCATCCTTCGGAATGGGGTTCAGTAAATCAAGTTTTAATGCTCGTGGTTTAAAGGTTCTTCCATACAGGGTCCAATTCAAGATCCCATCTTGCCATTTCATATGAAGATTTAATAATAAATTATACTGTGGAATAACACTGAAGGCTATCAAAGATTCTACTCTCTCAGGTTCACAGAGCAGTCACAACTTTAACGATAATAATGTATTTGTAGTTTGAAATTGCATTCTCATCTATTTTTATATTAATTTCTTATAGGGGAAATGAGACACAAAGAGCTTAAATTTTCTGATCACAAGGCTAGCTAGTGAGAGCTAAGATTGCAATCTATTTAATAGATAGGCTATGTTTTCCATATTCAGCTACACTCTATTTTTTGAACTGACAGTGTAGTTTGTTAGGTGGTCTCTGCTTCCGTTTCAATAAATCTGCGTAAGAGGGCTCTGACATCTGTTATCTAATGGTAGTCACTGCAGGAGGTATCATGTGCACAGAGGCCTAGTACTTCTCAGACTCCAGCATCTCTTCCCTTTGTAATTCCTACCAGGGCTCCCAGTTAGGCTTCTGCAGCTCCGATGTTCTTGCCATTGCAGCACATACCAGTGCAAAGTGGGGAATCCCACGCACACAGCTTCAATCTCCCATGCTGTCGCCAAACATTTTCTGGCTCTCTCAGTAGTGTCCCACACTTCCTTAAGTGATTTCACTGCCTTTGGCCATGATCTAAAAATGGAAGTGAAATCCCAGTGGGGCAATATGAACCAGGCTTTGTGCTCCCTACTCCTTTTGAATGCAACTCAGTGGCCCATGCAGAAGCCTTTGCCTTGCTTCTAGTACCATATAAACCTAGCCTGGCATTTTCTTGAAAGATAAGAATCTCTCTCTAAGCAAGTGGCATTCATAAACTACCCCTATTTGGGCTTCCAGTTCAGTTGTGCCAACATTCACATCTGTACGAACAGCAACCAAGCTGCGAGTTCTCAGCCCAAGGTTTGGTGTTGGGCGGCACAGAGGTGCGACATTCAAAGGAAAACCGCAAGAATCTTTTCTGTGTAGGCAGGACTTTCTGCCCAATTGGGGTGTCCACATGTGTGTGCCATTATGAAAAGGGCCTCAAGTTCGTTTGATTTTTTTTAAGGATTTAAAAATAATTTTTATTTTATATTGGAGTATAGTTGATTAACAATGTTGTGTTAATTTCAGGTGTACAGCAAAGTGATTCAGTTATACATTTACATGTATCTATTCTTTTTCAAATTCTTTTCCCATTTGGGTTATTACTGAATATTAAGCAGAGTTCCCTGTGCTATACAGTAGGTGCTTATTGGTTATCAGTTTTAAATATAGCAGTGTATACACGTTAAGTTCATTCAAACACTGTTTTTTGGAAGGAAAGTAGAACATGCCCAGTACTGTTAATGCCAATGGATACTTTTTAATATTTTCTCTTTGGTTTCGTGGCTCTGTCACTACCACCATGTGATAACTGGTTAGTCAGTAACTAAAATTGCTAAAAGCAAATGATCAAACACAGAGTCAAACTCTAACATTAACCTGTCAAAAACCAGGAACTGTTTTTACTTCTCCCCAGGCATTGCCATCAGGTTCAGATAGAAAAAAAAAGTGGATCCTGTATGCTCTGGATTAGCAGACTCTATGAGACCACATGGTCCCTTGGGACACATAAAAAGGAAAAGGTTTAATGAGTGATTGGTATTTTCATGCTTTATTGAGAAAGTTTAATTTTCACTTTTCTCAAGCTGTCCAGTTATAAGGATGGAGGTGGTAACAAGCAGAAAAGTTATGTGTGTGCAAAAATCCCTTGAAATTAAAAAAATTAATTTTCTTTTGCTTATTTATGGGTATCCCAAGAGAATTTTAATACTTTCTAGAAGGAGGAATATACCTCTAAAAAAAGATAATGGATTCATACCAACAGTGTGAAAAGGCAGTCATGTGTGGAGAAAAAAGTGTCAAATACATATTTTTATATTTAAATGTGCTATGGTTTATCATAAGAGATTTCACTCAGTTTGTTCCAGAGGTTTCCTTAAACCTTACTAATAGTTCATTTATCTGTGAATAAAAAGGATTTGCTCTTTCTCATTATTTCTGCAGATCAAGTTGAGCATTTCTCTTGAGAAACAACTCATGTTTTTAGGACCAGCTCTCATGTCATGGGAAATAAAAAACACCATGTTGCAAAACAAAATTCCTTCCACCAAATTTCTTTTCTAGATTAATTTACCCCTTGTTCTTGATTAGAGTCAAGAATTCCAGTCTCATGTGCATCCCCCAGTGTAAAAGCAGAAAGTATTCTGTTGAATTCCCTGAAGATAAGGAAAATGATTATTGGGACATAAAGTTTGGCTTCAAAAAATTCTAGAATTTCTGTCAGTGAACGTTTATGGGGACATTTTTAGTGTGTGTTTATTACAAAGTACGAGGTTTATAGGATAGCTTGTAAGTTAATTTTTGCACCAGTAGAAATTTAGAATTGCAGAGTAACTCAGAATGACAAAAAAAAAACACCCTGATATTCTGTCCTATGTATAAAAAGTTAACTTAAAATTTATACTCTCAAATACCATGATCTTCATTTCTAAGGACTTTTACACATTCATGCATCTAGAAAGCACTCGTAAAAATTTTGACAACCATGCTATTCTCTGCACTGCTAAAAAATTATGGTAAATATTAACTGTTTATCTTTTTTTTTTTTCCCGACCGGGGCACGAACCCGTGTCCCCTGCATCGGCAGGCAGACTCTCAACCACTGCACCACCAGGGAAGCCCTTAACCGTCTATCTTAATCTATTTTTTATTAGCTTTGCAACAAAGAAGGGAAGAAAGGGTAGTGACATAAATATCAATGAAAATTTGGGGATCTGTTTATTTGGGATATGTACTTTAAGATTCGAATTGCTTTTATGCTTCCTATATAATGGTGACTGTTATGAAACTGTGGAAAATCAAACCTTCGTTGTTGTTTTTTTTCATTAAAAATGATGTATTTTCTCCCTAAAACATGAGGATCTTGAAGATATTGATATCAAGTTTACACGGTATCCTGTATGGATTGCATTACCAATTTATGTAAACTTGTATAGGAATCTCTCCACATGTACATAGGCTCAGAGTCATTTCATATCTGGGATTGTGTTCATCAAAGTATGAAATAATGTTTTCCTCTGGTGGAAAGACTTGAGATGAATTCTAATTAAAATTTCATATTTCTCTTGATTATTTGACTAGCTTTCAAAGGAAGACACATTATTTTTGTCAGTATAGTCGAACCATGTATTGGATGCCCCCAAATGAAAGTATCGTTCCTTGGGCCACTGCTGTGGTTTCCAACTTGAAGCAAGGCCTCCTGGTCTCCTCCTGAGACAACAGGTAGGGGTCAGCTTCTTGAACACAGTAGCTCTCTGAGCACCTCTGGGGCCAGAAATGTAATAATTTCCCGGGAGCTTCTTAGTTAGCAACGCCTGTTTGCAGGAACCTGTCAATTATCATCGGATTCTCTGCCCTTATCCCACCCAGCTGACAGCACCAGGCAACGATGCTCAGTTTTTGACTCTGTGTCTGGGGTGAGGTCTGGATATCTGTATTTTCAACAAGATTATCAGATGATACTGAAACACATGAAAATTCCAGAGCATTTGGACTCAGCTTTTCCCAGTGAATGTTCTCTGCCATGGAACAGAACTTTATATGTCCCACACATCAGTCCATCTCACCAAAGTCTTAGCAACCAATGAATAACTCCAGCATCCTGAGATGACTCCTCAATGAAGTGGTGAACCAGAGTCATGTCAGAATAATCTTAGAAGCCAGGCCTGACCATTAAGAAATAGCTCCCTCCCTAGCAGGTCTAAGACCACAAGTGCCTTGTAAAAGCTACCTCAGGTTCTCTCTCTAGCTCAGGAAAGCCTTATAGCATTAGAACATTCTGGTCAAGAATCCAGGCTTTGGATTTGACAGACTGCTTTTGAATTCTGGCTCCATCACTAGTTCATTTGGCCTTTGGGAAGGAGCAGTTACTTTGTCTATTCAATAGAAATAATACCTACAGCATAAGATTTTTTGAATTTTCATTTATTATCAGCTTTACTAATATATAATTTGCACATATAATCACACGCTTAAAGTGTACAATTCAGTGATTTTAGTATATTCAGAGTTGTGCAACCATCACCACTAATTCCAGAACATTTTCATCACCCTGAAAAGGAACTCCATACCCATTAGCAGTCATCCTACAACTCCCTTTCTTCCCCCAGTCCCTGGTCACCACTAATCTACTTTCTGTCTCTACAGATTTCCCTATTTGGGGCATTTCATAAGAATGGAATCATGCATTATGTGGCCTTCTGTGACTACTTTCTTTCATTTTGTATGTTTTCAAGGTTTATCCATGTTGTAGCACATACCAATATTTATTCCTTGTTATTGCTGGATAATATTCCATTGTACGAATATGCCACATTTTGTTTATCTGTTCATCAGCTGATGGACATTTACGTTGCTTCCTACTTTGGGCTATTACGAATAATGCTGCTATGAACATTCATGTACAAGATTTTGTGTGGACATTCATTTTCATTTCTCTTGAGACTATACCTAGGAGTGGAATTACTGGGTCGTATGGTAACTCTATGTTTAACATTTTGAGCAACTGCCAAACTGTCTTCCAAAGTGGCCACATATATTCTCACGAGCACTGTATGAGAGTTCTAGTGTCTCCATATTTTGTTGTCTGTATTTTTGATTAAAGCTATTTTACAACTGAATATGAAGTGGTATCTCCTTGTGGGTTTTTTTTGTGTGTGTGTGTGGTACACGGGCCTCTCACTGTTGTGGACTCTCCCGCTGCGGAGCACAGGCTCTGGATGTGCAGGCTCAGCGGCCATGGCTCACGGGCCCAGCCGCTCTGCGGCACGTGGGATCTTCCCGGACCGGGGCACGAACCCGTGTCCCCTGCATCGGCAGGCGGACTCTCAACCGCTGCGCCACCAGGGAAGGCCCTCTCCTTGTGGTTTTGATTTGCATTTCCCTAACGACTAATGATGTTGAGCCTCTTTTCACATGCTATTGGCTATTTGTGTATCTTCTTCAGAACGATGTCTATTCAGATCCTCTGCCCATTTTTTATTTGGGTAATCTGTCTTTTTTTCAGTGAGTTGTAACAGTTCTTTATATTCTGTATACAAGTCTCTTATCAGATACATGATTTGCAAATATTTTCTCCTTGTGGGTTGTCTTTTCACTTTCTTGACAGTGCAAAACACTTAATTTGGATGAAGCTCAATTTATCTATTTTTGCCTTTGGTTTCTTATGTTTTTGGTACTGTTGCCTAATCCAAAGTCCTGAAGATTTATTTATTCCTCTGTCCTACAGAATTTTGGTGAAGATTAACTGAGATTATGTATGTAAATTCTAGACATGTAAATATCTGCAGAAAGTAGTTATCATATTTAATATTACTATTCAGAAAACTCTGGGCTCTGCCTTCCACCCTTATCTGGTTTCTCTTGTTCTCACCCCAGTGCCTTTCTCCTGGATTGTCTTCTTAGTTGGACTGGCTATCTGGCTTTGATTTCAGACTCTTTCTGAAACACTGCCTCTGGAAACCACATGACTTTTAACTTGAAGCAAGCGAGCTGACCCTTGCTTAATCTAAGTTCTGGACTGTCCAGGAGGGGGCATCAGACAACCAGAATAGAATCACCTGGAAAAATCAGCTTCAATCAAATAATACCTACTATTCACTGAGCACCTGCTGTGTGGCATACTCTTTACAAATATTATCTCATTGGAATAACTGTAGGCATTAAGTATTATCATCCCGGTGTTATAAATGAGCCAACTGATTTTCAGGAAGGTTTAGTAACTTTCCCAACATTTCTCACCTTAGTAATTGATGAGCTGAGATTTGACTGAATATGAAGCCTGTGGTCTTTCTTGCATGCCACCAAGTCTTGCTCTTACAGGGTGGCAAGAAATCTTGAAGCAGCATTAGAACTTCCTTCTTTCTTTAGCAGCTCTAAACAGTATGAAAATATTAATAAGAATGACTGAAGAGAATATGTCCTGGACTTGGAGGACATTGAAGAAACTGGAAATCAAATTCATGGACCTCAAGGACTTGCAATATAAATTAGAATACAAAACACTAACAAGCAGCCTATCTGAAGGCAGTTACAAAAGGGTACTGCCTCAATGAACTCAGCATTTTCTCTTCTGGACTGGTTTAGGATGTTTGTTAAACACTGGCTTAACTTTTAAGAAACTTGAACCTGACCAATTTCTCTAAGTCACTATGCTTACAATTCAAATACACAGCCAGGGGACGGTTAGCAGTACTTTCTCAAATTCTTGTCTGACGCTTATTCAAGTGCAGATTCCAGAGCTGCTCTCCACATTTACTGACATCCAGGCCTCCTGCCTGTCATGCTGCCTTTCTAAGCAGCTCTTCACTAAAAAGCAAGAAGCAGCAAGTAAGAGAGTTATTTCCTCATCGCTGGATCCCACTTTTTGCCCTTAGAAAACAGCATCTCCCCGTTAAGTTCTCTTTTATTGAGAGTCCTAAACATTATGAAATCAGATGTTGATTATTTAAAGCCAGTAAAATGTATATTGTTTGGCACATAGTGACAATAACTAAGACTCCCATAGCAATTATCATGGGCCAGGTACGATTCTAAGTCCTTTACCTAGATATTATCACATTGAATCCCCACAAAAGTCTCATCTTGTTGATACTATTATCATCAAACCCATTACATACATGAGGAAACAGAGAGGTCCAAGGTCAAGGTCAAGCAGCTTGAAATTGATAATAGCCAAAATCGGAACCCACAGGCAATCTGGCTTCACAGTCTAAGCTCTTGAACATTACAATTCTTTTTCTTAAAAAATGATTTAAAGCAAAAGAGTAGAAAACAAACGCATATGTCCATTAATAGGGGACTGGGTAAAGAATTACATATTCCCCAAACAATGAAATACAGAGGGGAAAAGTATGAAGCAGCTACCACTTAAGTAAAAGTCAGATGCAGAATGTGTATCGTGTACTGCCTTTATGCGTAGAATAAATCTTCTTCAAATTCATTTTTGAAAGATCTTATGTACTGGGAATTTAGCCTTTGGTTGTTACAATTTTCTTTCCAGTTTATCATTTGATTTTTGATATGGTTATAGTATAATTTGCCACGAAAAGTTATTTTTACTTTATGTACTTGAGTTAATCTTTCCTTTTACAGCTTTTGGATTTTGAGTCATCACAAGAAAGACCTTCCTCACTTCAAGGATACAAAGAAATTCTCTCAATATTTTCTTGGTGCTTTTAAGGTTTGCTTTTTGGTTTTTTTTTTTTTTTTTTTTTTTTGCAGTACGAGGGCCTCTCACTGTTGTGGTCTCTCCCGTTGCGGAGCACAGACTCCGGACGCCCAGGCCCAGCAGCCATGGCTCACAGGCCCAGCCGCTCCGCGGCATGTGGGATCTTCCCCGACCGGGGCACGAACCCGTGTCCCCTGCATCGGCAGGTGGACTCTCAACCACTGCGCCACCAGGGAAGCCCTAAGCTTTCTTTTTAAATATGGGACTTTTAATGTATTTTAAGTTTATCATGATACACAGGTGAGCTATGAAGAAGCTATTTTTACAACACCCATTATTTTTTTTAATTAATTAATTTATTTATTTGTGGC
Source organism: Neophocaena asiaeorientalis asiaeorientalis (assembly GCF_003031525.2). Lineage (NCBI taxonomy): Eukaryota > Metazoa > Chordata > Mammalia > Artiodactyla > Phocoenidae > Neophocaena > Neophocaena asiaeorientalis. The sequence continues at coordinate 240,611 of NW_020172592.1, forward strand.
TGCGTAGGATCTTCACTGCTGCGAGCGGGCTTTCTCTAGTTCTGGTGAACAGGGGCTACTCTTCGTTGTGGCGTGTGGGCTTCACATTGCGGTGGCTTCTCTTGTTGCGGAGCACGGGCTCTAGGCACGTGGGCTTCAGTAGTTGTGGCTCGTAGGCTCTAGAGCGCAGGCTCAGTAGTTGTGGCGCACGGGCTTAATTGCTCCGCTGCATGTGGGATCTTCCTGGACCAGGGCTCGAACCCATGTCCCCTGCATTAGCAGGCAGATTCTTAACCACTGCACCACCAGGGAAATCCCACAACACCCATTATTAAATTGCCTTCTTTGCCCCACTGGTGTGAGATGCCCTGTTTATCATAAGTTGAATTCTCTTATGTATTTTGTATTATTTGTGGATTTATTCTGTTCTTTTGGGGACAATGTTTTTGATTTACAGGGCAGCCAGAAGCCATTGCCTTTGTACTCAAATATTATTATTTCAGTCTTGGAGATAAATTTATGGCCTATTTAATGTACCATATTACTGCCAGCATCCCTCATGGTCCTGGGGAAGTTACAGAACTAACAAACAGTGGGTTTATAGTGATGGCTTCAGAAGCAAACAGATCTAGGGAAACACTGGCCCTGTTGATAAAGATATTGTGCCATTCCCCCGATGAGATTTTCTAATTCATATCATTCTGTCCACTCAACTCTACAGGTACCTTTGGACAATAGCAGCCACGAGGATTGGGATTAGATTCACATTGTCTGTGGCCCAGAAGAAAAAGAACCACCTCCATCCATTCGCATGTCCTTGGCATTGTGTGAAAGTGCAGGATCAAACTCAAACATTTCAAATTTCCAGACTCTTAATTTGGTGTGTGTGTCTGCTGTTGGCTTCCAGGATCTGCCCATATTCCCCCAAAACCACTACAAAATGGCAGCTTGACTCAAGAATATGGTGAGAATGCCACAGGGCCTACTTTACCTAAAATCACTTTTCACATCACAAAGCTCCTGCATGGGCCACTCTGTGACCCAAAGTCCCTTTAATCCCCTAGAAAGCCTGTTTGAATGGCATAGACTTTCTGACAGTTTTTGAACTTTACAGACTCCATATCATACCCCAAGTCTAAAGTTACCCACGAATAGTGGGACAAGGCAGTGGGAGAGCTGGGTCACAAGACCTGCATGTGATGGAGCCAATGTTCTTGGTTCAACCCCTGCCCTGTGTTAAGCTCCAATAACCCTGAATGAATGTGTGTGCCCTCTTTAGGCCTGAACAGCTGGGAGGAAGGGGGTCAGTCACAAATTTAGGAGGTGTAAAATGCTGTGGGAAGAAAAACAAACCAAGATGGCAAAAACAGGTGCCGAAGGGCATTTGTTCACAATTCCATCACAATTTCATTTCTTTGTATATGATAAGCAGCTAAGCTGCATTAAGGAAAATTTCATGCTTCTTTGACCCTTTGATGTCCTGAAGAGAGAAAGAAATAACACCTGTTGCTGAAAGATTTTACAAGAGAGTAGTAGGCTTTGTTCACCAGCAATCTCAAGTGCTTGACTATTCAGCACTGTGTATGAATTTAAAGATGTGTCATTTTTTTAAATTATATTTTAACATCTTTATTGGGGTATAATTGCTTTACAATGGTGTGTTAGTTTCTGCTTTATAACAAAGTGAATCAGCTATACATATACATGTTCCCATATCTCTTCCCTCTTGCGTCTCCCTCCCTCCCACCCTCCCTATCCCACCCCTCCAGGCGGTCACAAAGCACCTAGCCGATATCCCTGTGCCGTGCGGCTGCTTCCCACTAGCTATCTACCTTACGTTTGTTAGTGTGTACATGTCCATGACTCTCTCTCGCCCTCTCACAGCTCACCCTTCCCCCTCCCCATATCCTCAAGTCCGTTCTCCAGTAGGTCTGCATCTTTATTCCTGTCTTACCCCTAGGTTCTTCATGACATTTTTTTTTCTTAGATTCCATATATGTGTTAGCATACGGTATTTGTCTTTCTCTTTCTGACTTACTTCACTCTGTATGACAGACTCTAGGTCCATCCACCTCATTACAAATAGCTCAATTTCGTTTCTTTTTATGGCTGAGGAATATTCCATTGTATATATGTGCCACTAAAGACGTGTCTTTTAGATGTGTCTCTTGAAGCACTAGCTGAACAGTATAACTGTCCCTTTGTTATAATATTCCAATAGTCTGAGGATTATTTATTCTTAAGCCTGAACTTTTTATTAGAGAGACTTTAGAAAGTTTCAAGCTTACATCACAAGAGCACTGATTGGTCTGTTGTGGTCCAAAGCATCTCTCACAGGCCCCTGATGATTCATGAATTGTAAGTAGGAGACCCAAAGCGCAACACTTCTAGAGAACAGCCACACAGCTCTATTCCCAAAGAGCTTTGCCAGCACAGCCTGCAAGTAAACACTGGGTTGCAATATAGCCACTAGTGATTGGCTCTCTGGCTCCACTCACCCTTGCTGGGGGAGCTGCACATGCTTCAATTTTCCCTCAAATTGCTCTAGGAGGCATCTCATGTGTCCCTTGGCCTGGTCTTCCTGGCTACCCTCCAGCACTCAGCCTTTGCTTCCTTGCCCACTCAGCTGCTAATTAATGTCTGTAGAAGGTACCATCATGGCTGCAGAAGGTACCATCATGGCTGCAGAGGCCCTCATGGTCACATCTGTGTCCAGATTGCAAACCAATGAGCTCCACACTGAGAGGTTGCCTCTTGGTGCTGACACCCAAGTTCCTGACATTTCATGCCCTCAGGATCATGGGTTGATTAATTTTTGACCTGGTCTTTCATTATAGCCTTTACGTTCAGACTCAAAGTGGAAATAGGACTTGAGGGCCATCTAAATGAGTGATAGACATCCTACTTTTCCCTTGAACCCTTTACCCTTAGAAGAGGTTCTAAGAACTTTCTTCTGTCTCAGAAGGCTTCTCAGTCCTTCATGCCAAGGGAGCCCTGGCCAGCCTGTTCCCAGTCCTTTACGTAAGTCTGAGTCCCAGGACAAACTTATGTAGGCCTTCTGCTTTGAGATTAAAAGCAACACCGACATGAAACAACTTTGGAAATGTTATTTCTTCTTGAAACTGGCATTCTGAATATATAATCCTATGGGTGTAGAACAACAGTTTTATTTCCTTTCAAATCATTGGAGGGGAGCAAGAATCGGTAATTCAAAGGAAATGGTCTGCAACCATGACTGTCACTTCACAGAAATAGGCCCACTAATTGATATGCAGCATTAATGATGTGTACATTTCCCGTGTGCAGCCCAGATATTCTCTTTAAATATCAGATATTCACGTCGCCTCCCAGATCCATGAACCAGTCAACCTCATAGGCTCAGACCTCATGGGCCATGGGTTTTCTTGTCCTGGCCATTTGTCCCCACTGTGATTCATGATCCAGTCCTGTTTTCAAGCTTAACTTTCCACCCAGTGGCATTCACCTCACTACTCAGAAGCAAGATGGAATAGTGATTAAGAGCAACTTGGAATTCTTGGCTTAACCGAGTCTTAAATATATGACCTTGAACAGAGTACGTGCCTTGTCCCTGTAACTGAGTCTCTGCCGCTATACAGAATGGGGATAATAATAATAACAATAATACTTACCTCATGGAGATTTTTCAAGGATTACACAAGGCAAAATATGTAAAGCACTTCAAATGTCAAGCACTCACTAAATGTTAGTTAGCATTATTCCTCAGGAAAACGTAAGCCATAGCTATCGATAAAGAGCAGTCTTGTGAATCAACTCTGAAGGGCCACTCTGAAGTAGACAGTAAGAGGATATAATGTAAAAATAGCTAGTTATTTTTTTAATAGTTTGTGAACTGCTTCATGGTAAACTTATTTCCATGACAACTCAACAGAAATAAATGACTCCATAAGTTAAAGGCTGTATCATTGTACCCTTCACGCACCAGCGTGACAGGGTGGCTCTAAGTACCAGCTGCAGATGAAATGAAGGAGAACAGAATCACTCATTTCTTTACTGTTTATTATTTGATGCTGTTCTATCCACATAAGAAATCCCCCCCCCCAAGTAATCTGTAAGCCCAGCAATAATTCAAGAAATAGAAATGGCTCTGCAAAAGAATGTGTGGACATCATCTAGAAAACCTAGTTCCTAACAGGTGAAAAGTCTCGAAAGGAAAACAAATGATTTAGGCTAATAGGAAAATAACTCCTAAAGGAATGCACACAGGAAGAGCCAGGGCCCAGAGCTCTGCTGGGCCTTGCGTCCATCAGGGCTGTGCTTGCCAGTGGTTCACAGGTGCCCGAGAAGTGCTCTGATCTTTAGAGCCCCCAGCGCAACAAAGTGGTCCTGCTGAAGTTAGGGGAATTCATCTCAGCGCCATTTCTGAGCTATGCTCTCAGTTACATGAGTCCCAGATAATTGTCTGTGACTCCAAGGTTTTGCAGAGATTTGGAAAGTTCCGTCTTTGAGATGCCCTTTCTGATCAATGGGTAATGGGCAATGTTATTTGACCAAGCTTCTAATCCAGCCTCCCTCTTCACTTGGGACACATTCTCTTCCAGTAGGTTCTTAAGGACTCTCCTTAAGTCAGTTACACATGCCTGAAAGCATCTGATTTGAGAATGAGCACAGCTGGGGCTCAAGCTGGCCCCAGCCCCAGAACGATTTTGTCAGTGACCAGGGTTACAGAGTCAGTGGGTTATAGAACTATTACTGAGAATCTTATCCCAACGTCCTTTCTCTCTGTTTTCCCCCACTGCATACTGCCTCACTCTGTGAAATATCACAAGGCAAGTACAAGTAGGAACAGTAGGCAGGAAGGAACAAGGTCTCACTACAGCTAATAAAGGAGTATCTTTCCCCTCAATTACCCTTCAGCAGAGGGGATTAATTAGTGAATTCCTTAAAAGCTGTTTTCTATGTACTGACTTCAGACAAGCGTAGCTTTGGTGGGATGTATGATGCTATTGTAATAAGAACCCAGACCTGGTGTCTAATCTACTAACTACATGATTGTATGTATCACTTAAACCATCCTCTGGCTCCTCAGAGGTAACTCTATCCTAATTCTACCTCATATAAATTCTAGGTAAAATGTAAGTAACTGTCTCCTACGAAGATATGGACACCCAGAGGATGGATGAGCTTCTCTACAATATTTCTGGGATTTAGGACAGGAGTATGAAAATTATCTTATTTCCCTCTCCCAAAAAATGATTTTGGTTTTCCTACTTTGCCCTCCCTGGTAACCTGTATTGGACAGGAGTTTGCCATGCTTGGGATCCTGGCTGGCCATGCCTATGACATCTATCAGAAATCTCCTTGCCTCTGATGCCTGCTGAGACAATCAGCTATAGGCATTCATGCTCTATACTACAAAGCCCTGCCATAGATGACTGGACAAAGAATGGCTCCTGACCCAAGGCTAACTTCTGAGGTGGGCTGTCCTGAAATCTCCACCCAATAGCAATGCCCTAAACTGGATGTTGATTGGATGAATCAATCAAATCCTCTCTCCTGGACTGAACACAAAGAGACCAAGGAATGGAAACAAATCCCAGAAATGTGTTATGCACATAGACACATGCATGTCCACACACAAATCTAGACACATCATAGTCAAACTGCTGTAAAGCAAAGATAAAGAAAATAATCCTGAAGACAGTAAGCATTTTTTTAAAAGGATGCAATTGTGTATAAAGAAACAACAAAAAAAGAATTACATCAGACTTCTCATCCCAAAACATGCAAAACTGACAACAGTGACATTAAAAAAAATTATTAATAGACTTTATTTTTGTTAGTAGTTTTAGATTTACAGAAGTGAGAGACAGTACGTAGAGTTCCATATACCCAGCCCCTCCTCAGCCTTACCCTCCAACTCTGCACACAGTTTTCCCTATTATTAACATCCTACATTAGTGTTGTACATTTGTTACAATTGCTTATTGTAATATAATAATTAATGTAGTTAAATATTATGTAATGTACATTATTAATGTACAATCATAACAATGTAAACGATGGACTACATTAACTATAGTTCATGGTTTATACTAAGGTTTACTCTTAATTGTTGTTCTGTGGGTTCTGACACATGCCTAATGACATGTATCACCATTTGATTTGTAAAAAATAATTTCCCTACCCTAAAATCCCCTCTGCTTCACCTATTTATCTCTCCTTTCCCTCCTCCCAAACTCCTGGCAACCACTGATCTTTCAACAGTCACATAGTAGCATAGTTAAAATTCTGGGTGAAAAGAAGCATAGTCAACCCAGAATTCTATGCACAGTGAAAATATTGTTCAAAAATTAAGGTGAAATAAAGACTTTTGTAGACAACTCAATGACAGTAGATGTGTACCACAGCAATGTTAATTAAAAATTTTCAGGCAGGAGTATTATGACCAAATGGAAACTTGGATTTGCACAAAGAAATGAAAAGTACCGTAAATGGTAAAAATGAACATAAATATACTTTTTCTTCTTTTTAATTACTTTAAGAGATATTTGACTAACATAAAATAATTAACAGTTTACTGTAGGGCTTATAATATAGCTAAAAACAAAATGTACAACAACAGTGAAGGCAGAAGGAATTCAAAATATACTGTTGTATAATTTTTACACCACACATAAAGCAGTTTAATATTATTTTAAGGCAGCTACAGCTATGATAAGTTACAGTTATCCATTTTAAACCTTAGAGAAACCATTAATATTTTTAAGAGATAAAGCTAAAAGCCACAATAGAATATAAAATGGATTCATAAAAAATAATGCAAAAGAAGAGGAAAGAGGGAATAAAGAACAAACGTGAAAAAATAAAAACCAGCAAGATGATAAATTCAACCATTTAATAATTAAAGCAAATAAAAATGGTTTAAATACTCAAATTAAAAGGCAAAGATAAAAATACATAAAAAACCAACAATAACAACAAAAACAGTCAACTACGTCTTATCAACAAGAAACTTTCTAACACAGGGGTCAACAAGGATTAAGGATTTAGCTCATAGGCTAAATCTAGCCTGAAGTATTTTTTAAAGGCCTTTATTAATATTAGACAAAGTAGACATCAGAACAAAAGATATGAGCAGGGATAAAGAGGAATATTAAGCAATGATAAATGGGTCAATTCATTATATAGACATAAAAATCTTACATATGTATGAACAAAGCCTCAAAACCATGAAGCAAAACCTGAGAGAACCAAAAGGAAACATAGAATCACAACTGCAATCGGAGACTTCAGTACCAACACTCCTCTTTCAGTAACTGAAAGATAAAGCAGGAAAAAAGAGGTAAAGATATAGGCCTGAACACAACAACCAAACAACTTGGCCTAACCAACAATCACTGAACACTCCACCCAATTACAACAGAATATACATTCTTTTCAAGTGCACACGAAAGATTCACCAAGATAGATCATATTCTGGGCCACAAAACAAACCTCAACAAAGTTAAAAGAATGGCAAGTATATAAAGTATGTTCTCTAACCAAAACACAAATAAACTAGAAATCAATAGCAGATATATGGAAAAATCCCAAAATGTTTAGAAATTAAACACACTTCTAAATAACCCATGGGTCAAAGAAGGAGTCAAATAGAAATACTTTTTAATTGCATGAAAAAGAATAAAAAACAAACCCAAATTTATGGGATGCAACTAAATCATACTTAGAGGAAAATTTATAGTATTAAATGAACATATTATGAAACGAAGTTTTCAAATTAATAATCTAAGCTTCCACCTTAAAGAACTAGAAAAAGAACAGCAAATTCAACCTAAATCAAGCAGAAGAACAGAAATAGTAAAGGGCAGAAATAAAACTAAAAGCAGAAAGTCAATGAAACCAAAAGTAGTTCTTTGCAAAGATTAATAAAATTAATTAAACTCTCTAGCCAATCTGATGAAAGAAAGAGAGAGGAGGTAGAGCAGGAAGAGGATGGAGAGAAGGAAAAGATACAAATTACCAATGTTATAAATAAAAAAGAGATCCCACAGATCTTACAATACATTAAAAGATCAGAGGGGAATACTAGGAGAAACTTTATGCCAATGAACTTGTTATCATAAGTCTGTGGTTCCCAACCAAGAGCAGACACTTGGCAAAAATATGTGAAGACACAAGTGGGGGACTTGCTCCTGGCATCTAGTGAGTAGAGGCCTGGGATGCTGCTAAACATCCCATCATGCACAGGACACCCTTCCACAACAAAGAATCATCCTGCCCAAACATCACTTTGGTTGAGAAACCCTGACTTAAATGAAATGGACAAATTCCTTGAAAGACATCAACCACCAAAGTTTTCTCAAAAGGAAACAAATAACCTGAATAATTCTTCTATGAAAGACACTGAATTCTTAGTTTAATATTTTCCACCAAAAAAAAAAAAATCCCACAAAACTCTAGGCCCTTCTGGCCTCACAGGTGAACTCTAACAATTAGGAAGAAATAATACCAATTTTATATACATTCTTTCAGAATGTAGAAAAAGAGAGAATACCTCCCAACTCATTTTATGAAACAATTACCCAGTTACCAAAACCAGACATTACAAGAAAACTAATGACTAAGGCCCTTCACGATCACAGGCATAAAAACAAATGTAATAATAGTGCTTCAAATCCAACAATTTATAAAAAGGATAATAAATTATGAGCAATTGGGATTAATCTCAGGAAGACAAGGAGTATTCAACATTGGAAAATCATCAATGCAATTTGCCATGTCAACAGACTAAAAAAGAATAACCATGTGATCACTGAAAATGAGGCAGACAAAGCATTTGAAACCCTTCAACATCCATTCGTGATCAAAACTGTTAGCAAATAGGAATAAAAGGAATCTCCTGAGTCTGGTTAAGCGTATTTACAAAAAGCCTACAGCTCACCACCAAACTTAATGGTGAGAGATCAAGGAAGGGATATCCACTCTCATCATTCCTATTCAGTGTTATACTGGAATTCTTAGTCAGTGAAGTAAAGCAGAAGTGAGGGGGTGACGGAGGGAGACGGGGAAAGGGGGCATACGCATTGGAAATGAAGATTTAAAATGGCCTTTATTTTCTCCCTTTCCCCAAAATCTCAAAGAATCTTTAAGCAAGTTTAGCAAGGTCACAGAATATAAGGTCGATATAAAATATTGTATTTCTCTATACTAGTAATGAACAATGGGAAGTTAAATTATAGTACCATTTTCAATAACATAAAAAATGAAACACTGTTAAATCTAAAAAATGTAAAAAACTTGTTCAATGAAACTAGAAAACACTTATAAGTCATACCAATTCATGGACTGAAAGATTCAATATTAAGATGTCAATTCCTACCAAATTGAGCTAGTGATTAAATACAATCCCTATCAAAACTCTAAGAGGGTTTTTTGGTTTTGTTCGTTTTGTTTTACAGACAAGCTGATTCTAAAATTTGTACAGAGAAGCAAAGCAGTCCAAACAACTAAAACTATTTTGAAAACTAAAACCAAGTTTAAGGACTCATACAACTTAATTTCAAGACTTACTATAAAGCTATTCAGTATTGACATAAAACAGATATATATAGCTCCTTGGAACAGAAATCTAGAAATAGAACCACACATGTATGGTCAATTTATATTCAAAAAAGGTGCCAAGGTAATTCAATGGGGGACAGGATGGTCTCTGCAACAATGATGAAGGAATAATTGGTCACTGATATGCTAAAAAACTTCAATTCATACCTCACACCATATATAAAACTTAATTTGAGATGTACCAAAGACCTAAATGTAAAACCTAAAACTATATAAAACTTCTGAAAGAAAACACAAGAGAACATCTTTGTGGTATTGAATTAAGTAAGGAAAGCTTTCTTAGACAAGACAGAAGAAACAAAAAGGAAAATTTGATAAACCGCACTGCATCAAAATTTTAAAATCATGTTAGCTGAAAGACACTGTTAAGGAAATTAAAAGATAAAGCACAGACTGGGAGAAAACCTTTGCAAAGCACACATCTGTTAAAGAACACGCTTCCAGAATATAAAAGAATTCTTACGACTTATTAATAAGAAACCAAACAAACCTATTAAAAAGAAATGAGCAGAAGATTTGAACACACAATTCACCAAAGAGATAGGATGGCAAATAAGCATATGAAAAGATGCACCAAATATTAGTCATCGGGAAAATACATATTTAAATCACAAAAAGAGACAACCATACACATATTAGAATGACCACACTTAAAAAATAAATAAATAAAAGCCTTATAATACCAAATGCTGACAAAAATACAGGGAAACTGAAACTCTTGTAAATTGCTAATGGAAGCGCAAAATGCTACAACTACTTTAGAAAATAGTTTGGCAGTTTCTAATAAAATTAAATATATACTTATCATATAGCCTAGCAATCCCTCTCCTGGGAAGTTACCCAAGAGAATGAAAGCATATCTCTACACGTAGACTTGTACTGACTGCTTATTCTGACACCAGCTGGTGTACTGCAGTACAATTTTGGTGCTAGCCACTAACAGTTAACATCACATTCCACAGGTTTAAAGGCACAGTCTCCAACCCGACTGCCCTTACTCCTGATGCCAGCCACACTTGGGGGTGCCCAGGCCACTGGTACTTTTGATTAATTGGCTACAAATCCAGGGGTTACCACAATTCCCTCAGGTTTGGTAATTCACTAGAACAGTTCACAGAGTTCAGAAAAGCAACAAATTATGATTACGGCTTTACTATAAAGGATAAAAATTAGAACCAGTCAAGTGAGAAGACACAAAGAGTGAGGTCTGGGAGGTCCCACAATATGGAGCTTCCATGCTCTCTTCCCTTCCCATGGAGTCAGGGTGGGTGGTCACACTTACTGGCACAGCAATGTGCTCTCCAACCAGGATGCTCTACTGAACTTCGATGTCCAGAGTTCTTATTGAGGTCATCACAGACAGAGATGATTGAAATCACTGGCCATTGACTGAATTCAATCTCCAGTCCTCCTCCTCTCCCCAGAGGCCAGCTGGCTCAAAGCCCCAAACCTCTAATCACATGGTTGATCTTTCTGGTGACAAACCCCATCCTAAGTCAACTCATCTCCTTAGCATAAACTCAAAGGATTGAAGGAGCTCATGAATAGCAAAGACAATCCTAATGCTCAGAAAATTCCATGGATTTAGAGTACACCTCCCAGGAACCAAATTCTTTATTATACAACAATATTTATAGCAGCTTTATTCATAATGACCAAAACTCTTAAAATAACCAAATGTCCTTTAACTGGTGAGTGGATAAAATAATTGTAGTATGTCCATATTATGGAATAGTATTAACAAGAAAAAGGATGAATTATGGATACATGTTAACAACATACGTGAATTTCAAAAGCAATATGACAGTTGTTTTTTACATAGGCATTGTAAATGCAATAACTATCTACATAGCATTGTCTTATGATCTGTAGCATCAGAGGAACATATCCTTTTTCTATAATAATTACATTTAGTTCAGGATTTTGCAACCTCAGTGCTATTGACAATTTGGACCAGATAATTCTTTGTTGTGGGGTGCCATATATAGGATATTTAGCAGCATCCCTAGCCCTACTAATTAAGATGCTAACAGTAATTTCTCCAGCCCTGACAGTCAAAAATGTCCAGATATTCCCAAATGGTCCATGAGGGGTAACTCACCCCCAGTTTAAAACTGCTAATTCAGTCAAACACAGTTTTCATAATCTTAAATATTTTGTGGAGACAAACATAACTTACATCAATGTAGGAAGTTGATAGCATTCAAATTATGCTTTCCATTGGAAAACTCATCCAAATTTTGTATAAGTTAGAAACTTTAGAATAATGTTACTTTTCACACCAGAGCAAAAACATAGTCATTTTAAACCAAAATTATTAAAACTGTCTAATTTGTCCAAGTATTCCCTTTGTTTAGTAATATTATCTCATATTTTTCTACATTTACATACCTAATTATTAAAACAAGGACTAGCACTTTTCTTATTTCTTCCTGTTATACACATACAACATATGTATACTTTTGTTTCTTATGTTGTATCCTAGGCAATCAAGGCCATTAATTTAATGAACGGCTTTTTTCACTCACCTCCTTCAACAAGTATTTGAGTTTCATTAAAGTGCTAGCAAACTTGCCCACTGGACTTCTTTGCTTTCTCTCTGAAAATTATTTTGTTCTTTCATTTTCAATTTATTTAAGTCTGGATTAGTTTATTTATGCAATCAAAGCAAGAGCTCCATTAACTTTAAGAGACTTTATAATTAACTTATTATCTATGGAGATAGGCAAAGGCATGTAAGTCTATCAACAAATACATTTAGAAAATACTTCATACTCATGTGATAAAAGAATTTCATCCAACTTTGAGCAAGCTGAGGGGACTCTAGAGGAGGTGACTGATGGATTTCTTGTTACTTCAGTATATATGCGTGTGTATTTTGTTTTGTTTGTTTTTAACACAAAGCTTTTTCATATTTTTACCTGGCTTATCATGGAGTTTTGTTTTTAAAGAAATGAGAAAGAAAAATCAGGCTACTCAGCACTCTTCAGGTTGCATAGAAAGTCATGAAGCTCGTAACAAACCAGAAGTAATCTTTTCCATTCAACCTGCAGTCCCATTCCACCATACATACAGACCCATTTATAAAACTGTTATAAAAACCAAGAAAAATGCTTAATTTCAACCACTCTTACTCTAAAACCACATAAAACTAATTTCAATTTTCCTTAAATTTTTGTATGAACTCTCTATTTGATGGTTAATCTGTATATCTGAATTAGATATCCTCAGTAGTGCATATAAATGATCAATTGTTGTGCTCACTCAATTCCCAGAACTTGAGACAATTAAGTGGATGAATGCCACCGGCGTATATAGTATTACAATTATATAGAGACCATTTGTAAAAGGCTAATTACTTCTCTTCTACAAAGACAGAAAAGGTTCCCCCCCCACTTATACACACACACACACACACACACACACACACACAAGTAGCAGGCTTACTTTACAACTTTATCCGTGAATCAAAAATAAAGAAAAAAACTCACCGATTTGTTGTAGCAGCTTTGGAAGGAGGGAGGTCAGAAACACAAAGGATTGCAAGGAGCCACCATCTTTCAAGCAGGCACAAAAACTGTTTTTCTTTCATGTCTTTTTTAGCTTTTTGTGCTGTGCAAATAAGACAAACAACATGGAGGATTCTATCTGTGGCAGAAGAAACACCATTACTGGTGTAGCCTGCAACGTGAACTTCTTAATCCCAAGGCGAGACCTGCTATTGGCCAGACTAAACCTATGTCTGAAATGCCAATACGTTTTCTTAAGAATCCTCAAGACGTGCAAACAAAAAAAGCAAATGGCTGCTTGACAGAGAATCAGAAGGTCAGACCACAAAAAAATCAGCCTCCCAACATTGCTTCCACAAATAGAGAAATAAAAAATCTGTGCACTAATCAAAATCAGAACCAGATTGACCTAGACTCAGAAAAAGAACCAGAGGGAAGAAAAGTAGGAAACAGTCAGCAAGGGTGAAAGCTCTAATTGTTGAAAGAGGTTTATCCCTGGAGGCAAACTCAGTTCACCTGGGCATCCCAGGGGAACTTTCACTTGTCAAAGGAAAACGTAGATACAAGAGCACTTTAGGAAAGCTTTTACTTATAAAGAAGACTGCAAAAGAATTTTCAGGCTCTAGAAAGACTGACTCACAAAATAAAAAGGACAAGAGTTGAAAGTAAAATATTCCACCAGTATCAACGTTACTGAGTTAATAGCCTGGTCATGGGAGTAAAACAGCAATTTTCTCATGTAATCATCTCACATCTTTAAACATCAAGAAAAACCCTGCTTTTCTTGTTTATCTCAGTTGCAAAGTCCCTCTCTTCCCTTCCCCTTCTTCCCAACTATGGGATGCCTACTTAAATCAAGACAAGTTAAAATATTTGGTTTTGCTGCCTCTAGCTCTAGCCTTCTCCTCCTCTTAAAGCAGGGCTAGGCATCCCATTTACATTCTCCCTGTGACCACCTAGAGGGCTGGGATAGGGAGGGTGGGAGGGAGGGAGATGCAAGAGGGAAGAGATATGGGAACATATGTATAACTGATTCACTTTGTTATAAAGCAGAAACTACTGCACCATCGTAAAGAAATTATACTCCAATAAAGATGTTAAAAAAAATCAAGCCCATGACCTCAGTAATTGATTCTCATCTTCTCCAGTATCTTCATAAATGCCTGTGAATGGATTGTAGAGAAAAAACAATACCCAGAACTTAAGTCTTCAGTTCCTACTTTATTTTGTAAGTGAGAGCACAGATCAGTGGTTCTCAGCTGGCGGCAACTTTGCCCCCAGACATAATTTGGCAACGTCTGGAGACATTTCTGGTTGTCATAGCTGGCGTTGGGGGAAGTGCTAGTGGCATTATGTAGTAGGTAGAGCCCAAGAATGCCACTGAACATCTTTAATGCACAGAACAGCTCCCACAACGAAGAATTATATGCAGCCCAAAATATCAATAACGCCAGTTGAGAAAGCGTGGCACAGACTCGAGTAAGATCACCTGTGTTGACATTTCAGCCTAATCACTTACCAGCTCTAAAACTTTGGTATGCTTGAGTTTTCCCATCTATAAACTGAAGAAGGTAATAGTATCTACACCTCAAAAAGTTGATTAGTAAGTGCTGTATAACTGTTGCTACGGGAATCTTTATTGGAAATACACAAATATGTTCCTCCAGCTTCTTGGATTGCAACATACTTTCATAACATTATCACCATCTTTTCCCCTTTCATCTGCATCTGAATTGTCATGTTTCCACTTCCAGGTGTGGAGGCTTCTACACAAGGATAAATCTTAAAGATCTTCAGTGCAACCCATTGCTTTCTGTTAGCCATTTCTTTGAATCAAGGGGTTTAGTTGTGTAGAAAAGAGTTAACATAGCAGGTATGACTGCTGTCCTTTGAAAGGCCTGCTTATGAGGTTGGCCTTTGTTCTCAGCTATCTGAGAACTTAGATTTTGGGAGTACCCCTACCATTCCCAAAACTGATAGAAGTGGCTCAGTATGCATAAACCGTTTGTACAAAATATATGGTTTATGTGGAACACATGCTTTCCTTCCAGGAGTCCAGAATTTTGGTGTCAAGCAGAGAGTGCCTACATGACCTGCCCCCAATAAAAACTGTAGGCAGGGCTTCCCTGGTGGTGCAGTGGTTGAGAGTCCGCCTGCCGATGCAGGGGACACGGGTTCATGCCCCGGTCCGGGAAGATCCCACATGACGCGGAGCGGCTGGGCCCGTGAGCCATGGCCGCTGAGCCTGCGTGTCCGGAGCCTGTGCTCCGCAATGGGAGTGGCCGCCAACAGCGAGAGGCCCGCGTACAGCAAAAAAAAACCCAAAAAACAAAAACTGTAGGCAGTCTTGAATTAGCTTCCTTGATTGGCCATGTTTCACACGTGCTGTCACAACTCATTGCTGGGGGGAATTAAGTGTATCCTGCAAGACTGCATTGGGAGAGGAACTTCGGAATCTCGTGCCTGGTTTCCCTCAAACTTCACCCCATGCACCCTTTCCCTTTCATCTTGTTCTATATCCTTTTGCTGTAAGAAATCTTTGCTGTATGACTAAAGGACGAACCCTGAGAGGCCTCCTGGTGAATCACCAGGGGGGTGGTCTTGCAGTTTTCCAACAATTAGACCTACTGTTTTATTCCACTCAATTATATGTAAAAGTTCATGTTTGCCAACTTAAAATGTCACATTTCATACAATTCTCATACACCGTGCATTGGGAAACAGACATTAAATATAATTTCCATTCTATTAATTGTTTTTCTTGTGAAGTACTAGGTTCTTAGCTGCTGCCATTGTTCCTAGATCAAACATAGCATCTCCCTATTATATATGGATTAATGTCTGGCACATACTTTAAAATCTGACCTATATTACATTTCTCTCTCCTCTTTGCATTTCCTAGTTACTACTATTTTGATCACATCAGCAAGATAAGGATCTTTAAGAAGTAGCAAGTATTTTTCCTGCTTCTCAGGAGACATAACTCTATTATCCCTCACTGAGTTCATTATTCTGGTATCCAGGGCCAAATTCAACTCCAATATCTCCTGTTAATTTTTCTAACTGTCCTTTTTCTTTCAAACACTGAACTTCGTATATGAATGACAAGCTAAAAAAACAGGAAAAAAAAAAACCCAAAACACCATCTCCCAAATTCATGGGTTTTTCTATATAGAGTTTAACTAAAGATGCCTCACCTTTTTTTCTCCCCTACTAAGATTTTTTTTTTTTTTAACCACGTTCCTTGGGAACACTATCCTCAAGCTATTAATAGGTATTTATGACAAAAGATTCTGTAGTTAACTAAGTTTGGGAAGTCAGGAAAACAAAGTTAAACAGAGTTATTCATTATAGAACTTTTCAGAACCTTTGATACAATCATTTGAATTGTGAAGGAACATTTTAGGGTTTTGAATAGCATGTAGATTTACGTTAAGTTACATAAAAGTATAAAATTATTCCTTCAGGAACATCTTAAAGGGACCACTATTTTACAGTATGCATTTTGAGAAACACTATGCCTGCCCCTGGTAGGGTAGGAGTAATCACACTGATGTCTGAGAAGTCTTTGGATATAGATCCAAGAAGCCTGCAAAGACTATCGCCAACTAGGCAGAGCTACATTTCTGAGTATTGAGTCTATTGCCTTTAGAAACGAAACCTCTAAAATAGCAGGCAGGCTATGAATTTAAAATGAGATCAAACAAAAATTGTTAATGGATTACTTATAGATCTTCCTCTCTATGAGAAAATTATAATTTTGCATGTAGGGAAGTATGAAGTTTCTTTAACAAGTGGTAGTAAATTAGCTGCCCCATAAAAGGAAAAATTAAACTCAGCTAGCTGTAAGTCAGTAATCATTCAATAGTTCATCTATCAACCTGGAACTTGAATTGCTTGATTTCTAAAATGAAAGGAAAATACACACAGATAATAAAGATAAGACAAGTGAGCAAGCATTTCTTCAAGTAATAAAAATACATCACTACTAAATAAAATTCAACAAAAAGGTTTGTTAATACTTTATTAGTATTTTCTAATGGACAAAACATAACGCAAACCAAATAAAATTTTTAATCTTCTTTTTAGTTCAATAAAAATAACTGACATTCTGATTGTTGTTCCTTCTTTGTTAAAGAAGTATTGATAGAATAGCTAGGCACACAGTTGACACTTACTGTACAATGAATGATATGCACAAGTTATCTTTTAACACTTATAATCCTAAAATGTGCTCTTTATATTTTTCCCTTGTAATACAGGAGCCATGCTCCTATAAGCAAAATTTACTAATAACAAAAGAATTTTACAAGGAGTGACAAAAAGACTTTTAAAACAAGTCCTTAAATAAAAGGATGCAGCAACAATGGAACGTAAGTTGTTGGGTTAAGAAGACAGCTTAAACTAGATCTCAAAACATTAAAAATTCATTTATTTTACAATTACTCAAATACACATGCATTAAATGAAAATATTGCACAAATTAAAATTTTAGATTGTGAAATTTTATATTGTTCTTAATTTTTTTAAAAATTGGTACACTTTCCTGGTAGCACTTAACTGTTTTTTTCCAAACACCAAAGCACAAACTTAAAATGAAGGAAGTGAAATATTCAAGGTTTTAAATTTAAAAAGAAAAAAAATTAAGGCTAACCAAGTGCATCCATTAGTCAATGGCACAATTGTTTTCAGCAACTATCAGAAAACCCTAATCATAGGAAATGCCCATCTAACCCTTATATATAAATCATACAATCAATTTTTTAGGTGAATTAACTGTAAGTTAGTAGTGATGGTTTCTAAAGTCTGTTACCTGAAAAGTCAGAAAACCCAAACAAAGAATGATTAATTTAGAAGGTTCTTGCCTAAAGGCACCACTGACTTAAAAACACATTCAAAAATCAAATATCAGAAGACATAAAGCCTCTTCATGTATATATTCATATATGCAGTAAATGCATTAAATGTAATAACTTTATTAAACGTAGTACACTGTACTTGACTTATGGGTTAAATATTTTACACACAGCTCGACCAAGTCATTCAAAAAGTATCTCTAATTTTAGCATGACCACGGCTCTCTCTGATGTAAAACATAGATGTGCAAGGAGAAGATGCATAACCATTTACACAGACTACCATTTGACATTTCTGCTTTTGAAATATAAACTCTTTTAAACAAAAATTATTTTAAAAACCCATTTACTCAAATAGTTTTTGGTATGATTGCAGTTCTCTTGCAGGGCTCCATGAAAATTCACAATCCTGCATGACCTTTCTTTCCCTGGTTGATGGCCAGCGTTCCTCACATTATCTAGAAATGCTTTTTCACATGTATACACTAGGCTCTTACTCTTAGATTTATTTATGGCAAAAATATACTTGAAATGGGCAGGGGTATATCTGAAAATCATTGCACTTACGGCCATGCTGATGCTTCCTACAGACATGTTTCACATATCTTTTCTTCCAAAGCCTGGGGCATGAGGAGAGACCAGGGCAGGAAGACACATTGAGAAGAAGAAATATTATATCTTCCACCAGAGTCAGTATGGATCTTTTCTCATTTGGAAGTTTAAATGAAAGGGATTTCATTTATGTAATTCTGAAGACATGCAACACAGGCTGAAAATATGCATACTACAAGTATGCACAACAGCATTATTAATAAATATGATTATTATTATAAAGCTTTAAAGGAAGGCTTTATTCTATTCGGCTTCACTTTGTAAGTAGGATCTCAGTGACAAGACAATAACATCTTGTTCCAATCTTAAAGCTCCCAAACAACTGGGATACCAATACTCTGTCCCTTTATCTTAAGCACCCAGACGTTCTTTTAATACCAGCATCTTGGCTCAGTGGTCTGATAAATAGCTTCACTATTTTAAGGTTTTAGTGTTAAATATTTTTAAAACAAAAAACGCTGACACACCCAATCCCTTAGTCAGTGGAAGTATTTAAAACTATGCAGAAATCCTGCATACAAAACATATGAAGACTTCCAAGATTGACAAATGGAGAATGAGAAAACTATAGGAAATGCAGAGGCTCCAAAACTGGAAAAGGTATTTCGTTGTTGTTGGTATAAAATTATTTTAGGGACTTAAATGTATACACCGAGGGGTTTTGCCAACTTGCTTTATTTAGTAGAATTTTACATTATGCAAAATATAAATAAAGCCTATTTTAAAAAATATTATAGTTCTGTTTATTTTCATATATGTACACTATAATAGAGTTAAGAATTTGTATGTTTACATACGACTAATAAACTCATTTAATCCTTTGATTTGCTATTTTTGCAATCACCTAACGTATGTCTAGATCACACCGTTTAAAATCATCATACAGTAACTTTCAATAGAGTACTGTTTTTTAAATTTCCACAATTTTAGAAGTATTTGGCAGTTCTTTCAACAAATTATAGCCCCTATTATATAATCAGTAATCTCTTAAAGATAAAGAAAACTGTAATAATTTTGTAACTTAGCTAAGAGCCATCATATGCTTCTTTTTACACACAGAATGCCAAAATAAAGCTTATGACTGAGTACCGTTAAGAGCAAAATAGAGCCCTTAAGACACATAAGAATCAATTAAAATCTGTTTTCTACCAATGAATAATAAATCCAATGAAATTTTTGTTTTGACTGGTTTTATTTTATACTAGGTTTTTACTTTATGTCACAAAACTGTAATTTGGATATAATGTTACTTCATACTTTAAGGGCATTCTGTCACTTTCCCTAGACCTGAAAGAGATGTTCCGAAGATCACTCACCTGGCTATCTACACTATATCAAAATTCTGAAAAAGACCTATAAAATCATTATGCAAAACAAATCCCTCCAAACAGTACATTGCACAGTTTCCCACTGTTAAACAAATCAGCCAATTTATCTGTGAACTCTTGTTCTGTGCTTTCCTTAGCTCTCATACCTACACTCTGGCATTTTGTCATTGCTGGAGAATGCTGATTAGCTTGAAACAGAAGAGACCAACGTCATTCTTGCTTGAGATGGGGGCAGTATCCTCTCAGTGTTGCAAAAATATGCACCAAATCATTTAAGACACAGAAATCTCTCTTGGTAGTGGCTGGATTATAGACAAGGATGAGAAGAACCACAGTCTTATGGATGTATTAATAATCTATTTTGAGACACTAAAAGACTGGTGCAGACACAACAGTATATGAGTTAAGCCCCAGAAGATCCGTCCATACCATCAGTCCTGGACAAAACGAACACCAGCTTCATAGATTGGAGTGTCACCTTTTCTGTAAAGAAGGCGCTTGAGTAGTATGAAGTTTCTGTTTATATTTCTGCATCTGCTTTGACCGTGAATGCAGTCTGTTGAAAAGTTCACGGAATTTATACTGTGGAAATAAGCTTTCCAAAAAGCCTTCCAAAAAGACATAAACCATCCTCCTATTTAACTGGTTGTGCTGAAACATTTCAAATACACGAAGAATACCTTTCCGTGTTGTCTCAGCCCCAATAATGTGCTTCAGTTCATCTAAATGAAGCGGGGGAGAGGGGAAATAAACACAATTCATTATTCAAAGGAAATCCAAGGCCTAAACTATGCTAAGTATGTAAAGTACAAAGCAGAGTAACTGATAAGTAGCAAGTATTCAGTTAATGACCTTAATATAAGTTTAATAACTGACTTAAAACTTATATACGTTTGCAAGCATGCATGCACTTATACAATAGATACTGTGAGACAAATACAGCACAGGAGAAAGCAGGAAACCCCAAATTAGAGTTGTGATCTTGTCCCTTAATACCTATATGATAACTTACCCACCCTGAGTTTGCATCCTCATCTGTAAAAATGGGAATTTATAATAACCAATATTATTATAACTGTAAGAATTTATAAAGCCTTGATGAGATAATGTGAAAAGTGATCTGTAAACTCTAAAACACTATACACATACTTTTACTACATTTAATGCAGTCAGAAATACTATAAGAAAATGTGTGAAAGTTGATCTATGATTTCAAAAAACTTGCAACACAGAAACAGTGCCATTAAAATACTAAAAGCATAAAGACACTTACAAGGAGGGAATGCAACATGAGATAATAAGGAAAGGTTCCCTTCAAGGAAGTAACAACTGAAGTAGATTTTGCTACCTGGGCAGCATTTTCACAGGTGCAAACAGATGAAGGATTTAAGAACAGGAATGAGCAAATGAGCACCAAGTGGAAACAAAAACAAGACAGGCTCAAGAAATGGGGTAGTAAAGTTTGGTTGAATTTTAGGATTCCTGTAAGAGAAAGTGGTGAAAAAAATGGAAAACTGACAGTGCTGTGACTGTCAGGGTAAGCAAGTTTGGAGTTTACTCATAGGCAACATGAAGTTACTAGAGACACGTAAATATGGAAGCACCAAGTATTATTCTTTTTTTTTTTCTCTTTTATTCTTGAATTTCATTTTATTTTTTTATACAGCAGGTTCTTATTAGTTATACATTTTATACACATCAGTGTGTACATGTCAATCCCAACAGCCCAATTCATCACACCACCACCCCCACCCCCCCACTCCTTTCCCCCCTTGGTGTCCATACATTTGTTCTCTGCATCTGTGTCTCTATTTCTGCCCTGCAAACCAGTTCATCTGTACCATTTTTCTAGGTTCCACACATATGCGTTAATATACGATATTTGCTTTTCTCTTTCTGACTTACTTCACTCTGTATGAGTCTCTAGATCCATCCACGTCTCTACAAATGACCCAATTTCGTTTCTTTTTATGGCTGAGTAATATTCCATTGTATATATGTACCACCTCTTCTTTACCCATTCGTCTGTCGCTGGGCATTTAGGTTGCTTCCATAACCTGGATATTGTAAATAGTGCTGCAATGAACATTGGGGTGCATGTGTCTTTTTGAATTATGTTTCTCAGGGTATATGCCCAGTAGTGGGATTGCTGGGTCATATGGTAATTCTATTTTTAGTTTTTCAAGGAACCTCCATACTGTTCTCCATAGTGACTGTATCAATTTACGCTCCTACCAAGAGTGCAAGAGCGTTCCCTTTTCTCCACACCCTCTCCAGCATTTGTTTCTTGTAGATTTTCTGATGATGCCCATTCTGATTGGTGTGAGGTGATACCTCATTGTACTTTTGATTTGCATTTCTCTAATAATTAGTGATGTTGAGCAGCTTTGCATGTGCTTCTTGGCCATCTGTATGTCTTCTTTGGAGAAATGTCTATTTAGGTCTTCTGTCCATTTTTGGATTGTGTGGTTTGTTATTTTAATATTGAGCTGCATGAGCTGTTCATGTATTTTGGAGATTAATCCTTTGTCCATTGATTTCTTTGCAAACATTTTCTCCCATTCTGAGGGTTGCCTTTTTGTCTTGTTTATGTTTCCCTTTGCTGTGCAAAAGCTTTGAAGTTTCATTAGGTCCCATTTGTTTCTTTTTGTTTTTATTTCCATTTCTCTAGTAGATGGGTCAAAAAGGATCTTGCTGTGATTTATGTCATAGAGTGTTCTGCCTATGTTTTCCTCTAAGAGTTTGATAGTGCATTTTGTAGTGCATATAGTGGTCTTGCATTTAGGTCTCTAATCCATTTTGAGTTTATTTTTGTGTATGGTGTTAGGGAGTGTTCTAATTTCATTTTTTATGTGCAGCTGTCCAGTTCTCTCAGCACCACTTATGGAAGAGACTGTCGTTTCTCCATTGCATATCCTTGCCTCCTTTGTCATAGATTAGTTGACTATTGGTGAATGGGTTTATCTCTGGGATTTCTATACTGTTCCATTGATCTATATTTCTGTCTTTGTGCCAGTACCATATTTCCTTGATTACTGTAGCTTTGTAGTATAGATTGAAGTCCAGGAGCCTGATTCCTCCAGCTCCGTTTTTTTCCCTCAAGACCGCATTGGTTATTCGGGGTCTTTTGTGTCCCTATACAAATTTTAAGATTTTTTGTTCTAGTTCTGTAAAAACTGCCATTGGTAATTTGATAGGGATTGCACTGAATCTGTACATTGCTTTGGGTAGTATAGCCATTTTCACAGTATTGATTCTTCCAATCCAATGACATGGTATATCTCTCCATTTGTTTGTATCGTCTTTAATTTCTTTCATTAGTGTCTTATAGTTTTCTGCATACAGGTCTTTTGTCTCCTTAGCTAGGTTTATTCTGAGGTATTTTATTCTTTTTGCTGCAATGGTAAATGGGAGTGTTTCCTTAATTTCTCTTTCAGGTTTTTCATCATTAGTGTATAGGAATGCAAGAGATTTCTGTGCATTAATTTTGTATCCTGCAACTTTACCAAATTCATTGGTTAGCTCTAGTAGTTTTCTGGTAGCATCTTTAGGATTCTCTATGTGTAGTATCATGTCAACTGCAAACAGTGACAGCTTTACTTCTTCTTTTCTGATTTGGATTCCTTTTATTTCTTTTTCTTCTCTGATTGCCATGGCTAGGACTTCCAAAACTATGTTGAATAATAGTGGTGACAGTGGACATCCTTGTCTTGTTCTGATCTTAGAGGAAATGCTTTCAGTTTTTCACGATTGAGAATGATGTCTGCTGTGGGTTTGTTGTATATGGCCTTTATTATGTTGAGGTAGGTTCCCTCTGGGGAGTTTTTATCATAAATGGGTGTTGAATTTTGTCAAAAGTTTTTTCTGCATCTAGAGATGATCATATGGTTTTTCTTCTTCAGTTTGTTAATATGGTGTATCATATTGATTGATTTGCGTATACTGAAGAATCCTTGCATCCCTGGGATAAATCCCACTTGATCATGGTATATGATCCTTTTAATGTGTTGTTGGATTCTGCTTGCTAGTATTTTGTTGAGGATTTCTGCATCTCTACTCATCAGTGATATTGGTCTGTAATTTTCCTTTTTTGTATTATTTTTGTCTGGTTTTGGTATCAGGGTGATGGTGGCCTTGTAGAATGAGTTTGGGAGTGTTCATTCCTCTGCAATTTTTTGGAAGAGTTTGAGAAGGATGGGTGTTAACTCTTCTCTAAATGTCTGATAGAATTCAACTGTGAAGCCATCTGGTCCTGGACTTTTGTTAGTTGGAAGATTTTTAATCAGAGTTTAAATTTCATTACTTTGTGATTGGTCTGTTCATGTTTTCTATTTCTTCCTGGTTCAGTCTTGGAAGGTTATACCTTTCTAAGAATTTGTCCATTTCTTCCAGGTTGTCCATTTTATTGGCACAGAGCTGCTTGTAGTAGTCTCTTAGGATGCTTTGTATTTCTGTGGTGTCTGTGGTAACTTCTCCTTTCTCATTTCTAATTTTAATGATATGAGTCTTCTCCATCTTTTTCTTGATGAGTCTGGCTAATGGTTTATCAATTTTGTTTATCTTCTCAAAGAACCAGCTTTTAGTTCTATTGATCTTTGCTATTGTTTCCTTTGTTTCTATTTCATTTATTTCTGCTCTGATCTTTATGATTTCTTTCCTTCTACTAACTTTGTGTTTTGTTTGTTCTTCTTTCTCTAGTTCTTTTAGGTGTGAGGTTAGATTGTTTATATGAGATGGCTGTTGTTTCTTGAGGTAGGATTGTACTGCTATAGACTTCCCTCTTAGAACTGCTTTTGCTGCATCCCACAGGTTTTGGATCGTAATGTTTTCACTGTCATTTGTTTCTAGGTATTTTTTTATTTCCTCTGTGACCTCTTGCTTATTTAGTAACATATTGTTTAGCCTCCATGTTTGTGTTTTTTATGGTTTTTTCCCCTTAATTGATATCTAATCTCATAGCTTTGTGATCAGAAAAGATGCTTGATATGATTTCAATTTTCTTAAATTTACTGAGGCTTGATTTGTGACCCAAGATGTGATCCTGGAGAATGTTCCGTGCACACTTGAGAAGAAAGTGTAATCTGCTGTTTTTGGATGAAATGTCCTATAAATATCAATTAAATCTATCTGGTCTATTGTATAGTTTAAAGCTTGTGCTTCCTTATTAATTTTCTGTTTGGATGATCTGTCCAATGGTGTAAGTGAGGTGTTAAACTCCTGCACTATTATTGTGTTACTGTCAATTTCCTCTTTTATAGCTGTTAGCAGTTGCCTTATGTATTGAGGTGCTCCTATGTTGGGTGCAAATATATTTATAATTGTTATATCTTCTTCTTGGATTGATCCCTCGATCATTATGTAGTGTCCTTCCTTGTCTCTTGTAACATTCTTTACAGTCTATTTTATCTGATATGAGTATTGCTACTCCAGCTTTCTTTTGATTTCCTTGCATGGAATATCTTTTTCTATCCCCTCACTTTCAGTCTAGATGTGTCCCTAGGTCTGAAGTGGGTCTCCTGTAGACAGCACATGTATGGGTCTTATTTTTGTATCCATTCAGTGAGCCTGTGTCTTTTGGTTGGAGCATTTAATCCCTTCACATTTAAGGTAGTTATTGATATGTATGTTCCTATTACCATTTTCTTAATTGTTTTGGGTCTGTTTTTATAGGTTCTTTTCTTCACTTGTGTTTCCCATTTAGAGAAGTTCCTTTAGCATTTGTTGTAGAGCTGGTTTGGTGGTGCTAAATTCTCTTAGCTTTTGCTTGTCTGTAAAGATTTTGATTTCTCCATCGAATCTGAATGAGTTTTTTGCCAGGTAGAGTAATCTTGGTTGTGTGTTCTTCCGTTTCATCACTTTAAATATGTCATGCCACTCCCTTCTGG
Organism: Neophocaena asiaeorientalis asiaeorientalis; assembly: GCF_003031525.2. NCBI lineage: Eukaryota > Metazoa > Chordata > Mammalia > Artiodactyla > Phocoenidae > Neophocaena > Neophocaena asiaeorientalis. Next base: position 266,383 of record NW_020172592.1, read on the forward strand.
CTTGTAGAGTTTCTGCTGAGAAATCAGCTGTTAACCTTATGGGAGTTCCCTTGTATGTCATTTGTTGTTTTTCCCTTGCTGCTTTCAGTAATTTTTCTTTGTCTTTAATTTTTGCTCTCTGAGCTTCCTGGACTTCGGTGGCTATTTCCTTTCCCATGTTAGGGAAGTTTTCGACTATAATCTCTTCAAATATTTTCTCGGGTCCTTTCTCTCTCTCTTCTCCTTCTGGGACCCCTGTAATGTGAATGTTGTTGCGTTTAATGTTGTCCCAGAGGTCTCTTAAGCTGTCTTCATTTCTTTTCATTCTTTTTTCTTTACTCTGTTCTGCAGCAGCGAATTCCACCATTCTGTCTTCCAGGTCACCTATCCGTTCTTCTGCCTCAGTTATTCTGCTATTAATTCCTTCCAGTATGTTTTTCATTTCAGTTATTCTATTGTTCATCCCTGTATGTTTGTTCTTTAACTCTTCTAGGTCTTCGTTAAACATTTCTTGCATCTTCTCGATCTTGGCCTCCATTCTTTTTCCGAGATCCTGGATCATCTTCACTACCATTATTGTGAATTCTTGTTTAGGAAGGTTGCCTATCTCCACTTCATTTAATTATTTTTCTGGGGTTTTATCTTGTTCCTTCATCTGGTACACAGTCCTCTGCCTTTTCATCTTGTCAGTCTTTCTGTGAATGTGGTTTTTGTTCCACAGGCTGCAGGATTGTAGTTCTTCTTGCTTCTACTGTCTGCCCTCTGGTGGATGAGGCTATCTACGAGGCTTGTACAAGTTCCTGTTGGGAGGGACTTGCCCACCAGAACAAAAGAGCTGGCTTTTCCTCTGGTGGGAAGAACTCAGTAAAACTTTAATCTGCTTGTCTGCTGATGGGTGGGGCTGCGTTCCCTCCCTGTTGATTGTTTGGCCTAAGGAGACCCTACACTGGAGCCTACCTGGGCTCTTTGGTGGGGCTAATGGCGGACTCTGGAAGGGCTCACGCCAAGGAGTACTTCCCAGAACTTCTGATTCCAGTGTCCTTGTCCTCACGGTGAGCCACAGCCACCCCCCACCTCTGCAGGAGACCCTCCAACACTAGCAGGTAGGTCCTGTTCAGTCTCCTATGGGGTCACTGCTCCTTCCCCTGGGTCCCGATGCGCACACTACTTTGTATGTGGAGTCTCTGTTTCCCCCAGTCCTGTCGAGGTCCTGTAATCAAATCCCGCCAGTCTTCAAAGTCTGATTCTCTAGGAATTCCTCCTCCTGTTGCCAGACCCCCAGGTTGGGAAGCCTGACGCGGGGCTCAGAACCTTCACTCCAATGCGTGGACTTCTGTGGTATAAGTGTCCTCCAGTCTGTGAGTCACCCACCCAGCAGTTATGGGATTTGATCTTATTGTGATTGCGCCCCTCCTACCATCTCATTATGGCTTCTCCTTTGTCTGTGGATGTGGGGTATCTTTTTTGGTGAGTTCCAGTGTCTTCCTGTTGATGACTGTTCAGCAGTTAGTTGGGACTCTGATGCTCTCACAAGAGGGAGTGAGACCATGTCCTTCTACTCCGCCATCTTGAACCAATCTCCTATTATTCTTAATTATTCATAGTCAGGACCGTACAGCAGGGGCCTCAAAAGCAATACTTTATTGCTCTTGAAAGAAACATGCAACTTCCAAAATGTATACTTCTAACTAGGGTACAATATAATTTAAAGCAAATAGTTTTTAAATTTACTAAAAAACAGGTGAGGGATTATGTATATATAAATATATATACTTTTACATCTATCCTCACTTCCTTCAAGTCTTCACATAAGTGTCATCATCTCAGGGAGGCCCCCAATGGCTACCCTATCTGCAACTGCAACTCAACTGACACCTCCCTTTTCCTGCACTATCTGTCTCCTCAGCACTTACCACTATCCAACATGCTGTGCTTTATCTATTTCTTTCATCTGTTTCCTGTGTCTCCCTAGTAGAATGTAAACTCCAAGAAGGCAACAATAAGTGTAAAGAATAGTGTCTGGCTCATGAAAGGCTCTCAATAAATATTTACTGTATAAATGCATTAAGATTTCTTCCAGCCACATAACTGAGTCAGTCTATAGCACCATCTGGTTTATTCTAACAGTATATTAATATCCTACATTATTGTTTCTTTTTATTTTTCTAAAATGTTATTTCTGTCACTTGCTTTTTATCTCCAAATGCAACAGTATAGTCTATAGGGCAGAATAAATAGCTATGTGGCAAATTTCCAACTTGTTAGAAGACAAAGTTGATTAAAATCTATGATGAAAATATAGTTTAAATTAAAAGTAAAATTATATGAAAAGAAATAGATATTGAGAACTTAAATATTTTTCTATTCTCTACATCCACAATTAAAATGTGGAGAAGAGATATCTAGGTATTTTCAAAGATATTTATAACCAAAGAAGAGATCAAACAACCACCCAACTACACAAAACTGCTCTTATTGAGAGAAGACAAAATGGACAAAGTGAATCTAAATTAGTGAGACAGCAGTGTTCTAAAGTAACTCAAATTAGACCAACAGAATGCCACTATGTACACTTTCTTTAGGATCATGTTTTAGTAAAGATTAAGAATGGGCCAATCAACTGTTTCAAAGGGATTCTTTGAAAAAATGTGTTTGTTCTCTTAAGTAGAACAAATATTCTTCCTGAAAACCTCATACTTCATATACTTTTATCAGCCCTTTCATCTGTCACAGAATTTATCATCAACTTCATTCTCAAAATGTTTCAAGGCAGCAAAGTGAAGTGGTTAAAAGCAACACTTTTTCTTCAAGTGGTTGAAAGCAATGGCTTTCGGGGAACTCAGAGCTGAGTCAGAGTCCCAACACTCACTTACTAGCTATAAACCTTGGGTGACTCATTTAACCCCTTTGAGCTTCTGTTTCCTCACATATAAAGCTGTGATGTTAACAGTACCTAGGCTTCATAATGTTATGTGGGTTAGTTAAAGATATATGAGAAATGCCTAGCACAGTGCCTAGTATATGATAAGCCATCAAATGATAGTTATTATAGTCAAAAGGCAGCTATACTTAGCATGCTCGATGCCTTAAATTCAGAAGAAGTACAAATTAATAAGATTTATACTAAAAATGTTCACTTACCTGGCATAATTGAAAGTAATTTAGTTTTTCCTGCAACTCTTGTTCTCATTCGAATAGCTTTATCTCTGCATGGAACAGTCTCTGCTAAAATGCCATTTGGCCAAAAGGCATCTCTATTTAAGAAGATTAAATAAATTTTGTAAACATTTTCATTTTCTAATGATACAAGTTGGTAAAATTATTCCAATTTTCTAGAGAAAACACAAATGTAAACAGAAAAAGGAAACACTTCTGCAATTTTATATAGGTGTGATATTCAACAAACAGTAACTACATACAGGGTTCAATTTTAGGTGTAAAAGGATATATACAAGACAAAATAACAAAAGTATGCCCTGGGACAACTTAAAACTAAGCCAATATAAAACAAATTCTGCACCCACACCTTAGAGCTGTATTGATTACAATGTTTCTTTCACATACTTAATTCATTCTCCTTTACTTTCACAGTGTGCTTGATTCCTGTTCCCTAGTTCTCAGGCCAAAGGTAGGAATTGAGCACTGTAACTAAGCTTCCATCTGGGAATTTGGTCTGAGAGAAAGAGACTGCCCAGAGTAGTCCTTCTTAACTCTGACTGCACATTAGAAAACACCTGGGAGCTTTAAAAGAGCTTAAGGACCAGGGCCTCCACCAGATTAATTAAATCAGACTGTTTGCAGATGGGACCTAAGCATTAGTACTTTTTAAAGCTCTCCAAGTGACTCCAGTGTGCAGGCAAGGTTGAGAATCAGTGCTCCAGAAGAACAATATTTACCCACCCTGAAACAGAATGAAGGTGCCAGGGCAGGTGGTACAGCTTTTATAAACAGTATGGTATTGTGAGGAGAAATTTAGCTTCAGATTAGAGAGTCCTGTTTCCCCACTGTCCAGCACATGAGGCTTTGGGCAAGCTGCTTAACTTCTCAAACCCTCAATTTCCTTGTAACAAAACGGAGACAAAAATCCCTATCTCATAAAATAGGATAAAATCAGAAAGTGTACATAAAGTAGTTAGACAGTGCCAAGTAAACAGTGTTCGTAGTTCCCTTCTTTCTGTTACTTCAAAGTACGTGATGCCATGAATGTTTATGCCTTGCTTATCTCTCGCTTTTAGAAAAGTTGTTTATTTGTCTGCCATGGCATGCTTTCCTTGAAGGGACTGAACCTTACCTCTCAGTTCCTGGTAAGAGGGCTAGACACAGAGAAGGGGTTCAGAATATTTTCGTAGAATGAACATATGAATTGGAGTATCACTACTATTAATCTGAACCTTTTCAGAGGTTCAAATAGTTAATAAAAATTTAGACCATGGACATACATATTTCTAAAATTCTTCATTTAAAATCAAGGTTAGCAGGGACTTCCCTGGTAGTGCAGTGGTTAAGAATCCGCCTGCCAATGCAGGGGATATGGGTTCGATCCCTGGTCTGGGAAGATCCCACATGCCATGGAGCAACTAAGCCCATGTGCCGCAACTACTGAGCCCACGTGCCGCAACTACTGAAGCCTGCCCACCTAGAGCACATGCTCCGTAACAAGAGAAGCCACTGCAATGAGAAGCCTACGCACCACAATGAAGAGTAGTCCCCGCTTGCGGCAACTAGAGAAAGCCAGCATGCAGCAATGAAGACCCCATGCAGCCAGCCAGCCAGCCAATCAATCAATCAACCAATCAATCAAATCAAGGTTAGCAAATACAACTGAGAAAAATTAATCCTGGAAACTAGGTAACCTGATTATATGACCATGCCATGTCTACATTAATATTTCAATTATTTTAAAGCCACATTACTATGATAAAATATAGCCTAACATCTTAAAGATTTTTCATTTACATTTTTTTCTATTCTGGTTTTAAAAAAACAAAGATGAATAGGTCCATGGGACAAATGTTTATAATTCTTGCAAGTCTTTTTGCTCATCAGTGATGACTAAAACCAACTTTAAGGCCAGGAAGAGAAGGAATGCAATGAAAGTTAGTGATAACAATGCTCAACTCTGTACTACCTAAAAGAAGTGACTGTGTCTTAAGACATACCTGAAACGTTTCACTAAGTCGGCTACTTGCTCAGGTGAGGTCATCCAGTCAACATGGTCAACTATTTTTCTGAAAGTAAAGAAATTCAAATGAGTACAGTCAAGATTTTAGAAGGTGAATAAAATAAAGAAACATTACTTTCATGAAGTAAGCAACTTAATTTGTATGAAGATTATCTCTGAGAGCAATAGTCTGCTTTAATGATCTTCAAAGACCCAGAGAAGGAAATTCACCTACAAAAGGTTGAGCAATCTACTTCCAGAAGTAAAACTTCAAAAGCTAAGTAAGATCAGCTCTAAGTAGTTTAAGAAAAAAAAGTGGTACCTATTAATAGTATCACCATATGTGGCTCTAATAAGCTGTTGAAGTAGGTTTTTGATATTCCTTCGCAACCACTGATTTCTCTCTTTTAAGTCGAATACTTCATCCATGAGAAGCAGCATTACCCTAAGTGGAATATTGTCATCCACCTGACAAAATATGGGAAGAAATAAGGATACGTTTATTTGAGTTACCTATCTACTACGAATGGCTAATTTTGCTGCTTTTACCAAATGACTGTTACTATTTACAGGTTGGAGAACAAGTTCTACTATAGCCTTTGTAACCAACATTTCATTCTAATTTAGAAAAAATATTTTTAACAGCCATTTTGACAGAATACAGAATTTTACAACTCTACAATGATGAGTAAATTCCAAGGCTGTAGTGAAACAAACTTCTCAAACTGGGTTCATGATGGTCTTAGGAAAATATGATTTGGGATCTTGCAGTAGAGTCTGTATTAGTTTATAAGGCAAAGGCTAGCCCCTTTGCCTATTCTCTGGGGCATCTTTTTCAAATGAACAAAATATTCTCAACATTTCTCTTTATTTAATAGAACAAAATACAATCTACACAGAGCAATCTGTTTTGCTCGGTTACTGCGTTGTATGTATATAGGTATTTTCATGAAAAAGAAGCTGAAATAAAATCCAGCTAACATTACAAAAGGCAACTAGATTACTAGAATTTTCTTTTTATTTTTAAGAAGTAAAAATTTGTACACTTTCATCATGGGAATATTCAATTAATGATATAAAAAGTAAAGAAAGACAACTAGAATGCTTTGATGTCGAAATATATCAATATACAATAGGGTGCAGGTTTAGATATGCAACAAAACTGCCATAATTGCCAGTAATTTTGTAATTCTTTCATCACTAAGCTACTCTTTCCAATTATTTCTTCATCAATGTTGTAATTTAAATACTTAAATTTTTTCATGAGAAAACAGCATGAGTCATACATTTTTCACTGTGTTGTAAACATTTTCTTAGCATACCTTCTCTTTCACATATTTTTCAATAGCTTAACCACTTTGGAGGCAAAAATCACTACTGCTCTATTCTCTGATCAAGTATAGTCATGAGTCTGATGCCACATGACAATTCTAATAAACAGATAAATTATAAAAACCCTTAACAAAAAGTATAATGTTATGGATATTACAACAGTACAATGCATAATAAACATTCTAAAATATTCTTGAAAAAACAAAAATATTATCTTTAAGACAGTTTATTATAAAGAAATTCAATGAGAAACTGAAGAGAGATAATTATAACTTTAAAATAACTCTGCCTAATAGAATAGAATATAAAGCCCAGACCCAAATATATAAAATAAAAAGATTTGTGACAAGGAAAAAACATACACTGGGAAAAGAGGGTCTTCTCAGTAAATGGTGCTTAGGTCAACTGGACCCCTACCTCATTCCATACACAACAATTGAGCCTAGATGAATGGCAAATCTAAGTTTTGGCACGGTAAACAAAAACAACTTTTTTTTTTTTTTTTGCGGTACACGGGCCTCTCACTGTTGTGGCCTCTCCCGTTGCGGAGCACAAGCTCCGGACGTGCAGGCTCGGCAGCCATGGCTCATGGGCCTAGCCGCTCCACGGCATGTGGGATCTTCCCAGACCGGGACACGAACCCGTGTCCCCTGCATCGGCAGGCGGACTCTCAACCACTGAGCCACCAGGGAAGCCCAACAAAAACAATTTTTAAAGAAAATCATAGGAGAACATCTTTGTGACCTTGCAGTAGGCACAGATTGTACACAGAGCATAAAAGCACACAAAGCAGAAGATATTCACAATACACAAATACTTATATCTGACAAAGAAACAATATTCAGATTATACAACGCACTCTTACTAATCAAAGACAACCAAGCCAACAGAAAAAAAATGGGGGAAAGAGACAGACATGTAAGACAGGACACCCAAATGGCCAATAAACTTATGAAAAGAGGTTCAACATTTTAACAGTCATCAGAGAAATGGAAATCCGCATGAGATACAACAAAGAGAATGGCTAAAATTAAAAAGGCATTAACATATTGAGTTTTGGCAGACTGTGAACCACTGATTCTCATGCATTCCTGATGGCAGCGGAAGCGGTACACACACTTCGGCAAATTATTTGACAGTATCTATTAAAAATGAATTTTTGCATGACCCCTGACCAAGCAATTCCATTCCTGGGTACAGAAAGAAATATGTACTTATTTGTTTAATCAAAAGACAAGTACCAGAATGTTCAGAGGAGTACAGTTCGTAATATAGCAAACATATTGTACTATATTTACAAAATGTAATTGTACTATAATTACAAAATTGGACTGTAAGGCCACAAAAATGAAGAAACCACAATCACACGAAACAAACATGGAAGATTATCACAATGTTGAGCAAAAAATGCCAGACTTAAAGGAGTACATACCTCACAGTTTCATTTATATAAAGTATAAATGCAGGGTAGAAGTCAGGATAATGTTTATCCTTGGCAGGGGAGAGGACAGTGACAGGAAGAGAGCATTAGGGGCTTTCTGGGGTACTGGTAATATTCTGTTTCTTGTTTACAGTGCTGATTACATGGATATGTTCAGTTTGTAAGAATTCATCAAACAATGTTTACAATATATGTACATTAATGACAGATATACATATTATACTATATTGAAAAGTTAAAAAGATCTGCCAAGTATGATGTGAATTTCAACTGAATGCTACCAAAATAAAATTAACTCACAGTATCATCAAGTTGAGCTGAAACTCGACAATGTTCAGGATCTGAATCAGTCTTTGGAATTAAAGGAGGAACCTAATATTTAAAAAAACAAAGTAAACACACTAAAGCAGAAAATGAAAGAATACAATAAACTAAAATTAGTAGTATCAAATATAATGAACAGCATTTGATTTGATTTGGGGGACAATATATAAACAAAATTTATATAGCATTAACAAAGTATTGACAATCTACAGTTAGAAACCCAATATAAAAGGGTAATTATTTCATTACCAACAGATTTTCTTTCCTTTAAAAAAGGATTCATTTTGAGGTGGATGGAGATATTACTCAAACTCCCATACTTTTTAGAATTTAAAGCTAAGTAAGATTAAATGATTTAAAGACCAAAAGTTAGTAGCACAGTAGGGGAACAGAACTCCAATCTTTTTTCTTTACCATAAAGAGTCTGACAGTATGCTAAGAGGCTTAAAGGAACTAATTAACTGACTGTTATATAATGTAAGTTATGGGGGAAAAGGACAGAAAGACCAGTGCTAGTTGATAACCATTTCTCAGCACAGGAAGGACCATCAAGATCACCTGTTATAACCCCTTCACATTACTGGTGAGGAAAAAGAAGCCTGGAAAAGTTCAGTGACTCTTGTAGGAAGTCATATGGGTAGCTATCAGCAGAAGCAGCACAAGACAACCCTCACTTCAGTGTTAGTGTACTTCCCCATGATTAGAAATTAGGATGAAACACCCGAAAAGGTATGAGAATCAATAGAAAGTATGATTTACACACACTATATTTCAGGAGTTGCCTCTTACAATAAAGAAATTCTATCAGTGTTTATATATATTTCCTCTTCACTGAAACATTCTAATAGTTACATGATTTCTTTTATAGTCTTGATTATAACCTTAAACAACTAGGTCAAAATTATTTAAAAAATGTAAATTAGGAAGCAAAAAACTACTTGGTCAACTACCTATTCTGCTAGCAAAATGAATAAGCTTCCCAGGAAACTCTTCTATGCCTCTCACAGGTATATACACAGTAAGATATGGCTGCAGAGATTGATGATGTTGAAAGACTTTTCCTCTCTTTGATCTCGTGAATCTTGATCGTGTGACTCAGGAGAAATTAGACTTTATGTTTGCTGATGAATACTAGTAAAACTAATTCACACAACAGCACATACCTGTTTTGTTATAAATTTTAATGACACTATAGAATAAACATGGCTAAATGGAATAAAAGAGTACAAAGAATGTTAACTTTACTAATTTTAAATATGTGCTTTAAATGGATTTAAAAATTCTACTGTAGTAGAGACTGAGGAGTGACTGGATTTTACAGTATCCATTTTCGATAAGAATTAATTCTCTTTAGTTTTTTAATTCTTTATGAGACTATGTGTCTATAGGGCTTTGGACTTATAAAGTAAAATAAGGTAAATCTAAGCAAGAGCTCAGTAAATCTTAGTTGACCTAAAAATAGTTTCCTTTAGGCATTACTGAAAACATCTTACCTTGAAAAATGATTGCCTTATGTCTTGACCTAATCGCTCTGACATTTTGCCCATGTTGTCTGACATTTTAGTCATTCCCTCTGCGAAGCTATCAGGAAGGGATTTAACTGCATTTGAAACATTCCTCATAGAATTTCGAAGCGGATTTACAAAAGTGTCCATCTAAAGGGGAAAAGATATTATATATCATGACTTCACTGTAAAAGATTTTTTATTCAACTGAGAAGCATGGGAAAATACAGAGTGTAACACATGAAAGATGTAATAATTTTCCAGTCTATATTATCTCACTGCATTTTAAAAGGATAAAACTGTTGTCTTCCGTGTGTCTTTAAAATCTATTTTCAGACATAAATATATGAATAAAATTTTTGAGTGATATGGTTATTGGTAGAAATGAATATAAACCTTGGGTTGCCTTCTTATTAAGAAAAACTCTGAAAAACTGAAAATGTTTCCAAACTAGAAATTGATGCAAGTATAAACAGCTACAACATATTTCTGGCACAAATTCAAGGCAACAATGACATAGATATTTTGAGGTGATATTAAAAAGCAAACAAGCAGATAAACAAACAGCTCAAATAACTAACAAGATTTATTTTAAAAAAAATAATTTTTAGGATATGTTACATGCTCAATTACAATATATGGAAGGAATCTGGAATCCATTAGGAAGAAAAGAAGCTGCAAATCAGACACGTAAGCCATACTTTATTAAGGGAGAATAGAAAAACCATAAAGAAAATATGACAACAGATATAAAAAGAAATGATCTCAGAGGGACAGGAAGCTTTAAAATTGACATTCTGAGAGGAACTTCAAGATGGCGGAAGAGTACGACGTGGAGATCACCTTCTTCCCCACAAATACATCAGAAATACAACGAACTACATGTGGAACAACTCCTACATAACACCTACTGAACACTGGCAGAAGACCTCAGACCTCCCAAAAGGCAAGAAACTCCCCACGTACCAGGGTAGAGCAACAGAAAAAAGAAAAAACAAAAAAAGAATAGGGACTGGATCCGCACCAGTGGGAGGGAGCTGTGAAGGAGGAGAGGTTTCCACACACTAGGAAGCCCCTCCACAGGCAGAGACTGCGGGTGGCGGGTGACGGGGGAAGCTTCGGAGCCACGGAGGAGAGTGCAGCAACAGGGGTGTGGACGGCAAAGCGGAGAGATTCCCGCACAGAGAATCGGTGCTGACCAGCACTCACCAGCCCAAGAGACTTTTCTGCTCACCCGCCAGGACGGGCGGAGGCTGGGAGCTGAGGCTCGGGATTCGGAGGTCAGACCCCAGGGAGAGGACTGGGGTTGCTGCGTGAACACAGCCTAAAGGGGCTAGTGTGCCACAGCTAGCCGGAGGGAGCCTGAGAAAAGGTCTGGAGCTGCCGAAGAGGCAAGAGACTTTTTCTTGCCTCTTTGTTTCCTGGTGAACGAGGAAAGGGGATTCAGAACACCGCTTAACGGAGCTCCAGAGACGGGCGCGAGCTGTGGCTATCAGCGTGGACCCCAGAGACAGGCATGAGATGCTAAAGCTGCTGCTACAGCCACCAAAAAGCCTGTGTGCAAGCACAGGTCACTATCCACACCTCCCCTGCTGGGAGCCTGTGCAGCCCGCCACTGCCAGGGTCCCAGGATCCAGGGACAACTTCCCCAGGAGAACACACGGCGCGCCACAGGCTGGTGCAACGTCATGATGGCCTCGCTGCCGCAGGCTTGCCCCACACTAGGTACCCCTCCCTCCCCCCGGCCTGAGTGAGCCAGAGCCCCCGAATCAGCTGCTCCTTTAACCCTGTCCTGTCTGAGCGAAGAAGAGACGCCCTCAGGCGACCTATATGCAGAGGTGGGTCCAAATCCAAAGATGAACCCCGGAAGCTAGGTGAACAAAGAAGAGAAAGGGAAATCTCTCCCAGCAGCCTGAGGAGCAGCGGATTAAATCTCCACAATCAACTTGATGTACCCTGCATCTGTGAAATACCTGAATAGACAACGAATCATCCCAAACTGAGGAGGTAGACTTTGGGAGCAAAGATATATATAGAGA
>NW_020172592.1:278266-278808 GCF_003031525.2 Neophocaena asiaeorientalis asiaeorientalis
TTTTTTTTTTTTTTACTTTTAAAAATTTCTTTCTTAATAATTATCTTTTCCTTTTTATTTTAATAAATTTATTTTATTTTATCTTTCTTTCTATTTTTTTCTCCCTTCTATTCTCACCCGTGTGAATGAAAGGCTCTTGGTGCTCCAGCCAGGGATCAGGGCTGTGCCTCTGAGGTGGGAGAGCCAACTTCAAGACACTAATTCACAAGAGACCTCCCAGCTCCACGTAATATGAAATGGCAAAAATCTCCCAGAGATCTCCATCTTAACGCCAAGACCCAGCTTCAAGAAGAGGAAATAGGCGGTCTACCTGAAAAAAAAAATCAGAATAATGATAGTAAAGATGATCCAAAATCTTGGAAAGACAAGAGACGAAATAGAAGAAACGCTTTACAAGGACCCAGAAGAACTAAAGAGCAAACAAACAATGACAAACAACACAATAAATGAAATAAAAAATTCTCTAGAAGGGATCAATAGCAGAATAACTGAGGCAGAAGAATAGATAAGTGACCTGAAAGATAAAATAGTGGAAATAACTA
>NW_020172592.1:279188-287831 GCF_003031525.2 Neophocaena asiaeorientalis asiaeorientalis
AATTACCTTAAATGTAAATGGACTAAATGCTCCCACCAAAAGACACAGATTGGCTGAATGGATACAAAAACAAGACCCTTATATATGCTGTCTACAAGAGACCCACTTCAGAACTAGAGACACATACAGACTGAAAGTAAGGGGATGGAAAAAGATATTCCATGCAAATGGAAACCAAAAGAAAGCTGGAGTAGCAATTCTCATATCAGACAAAATAGACTTTAAAATAAGGACTATTAAAAGGGACAAAGAAGGACACTACATAATGATCAAGGGATCGATCCAAGAAGAAGATATAACAACTGTAAATATTTATGCACCCAACATAGGAGACCTCAATACATAAGGCAAATACTAACAGTCATAAAACGGGAAATCAACAGTAACACAATCATATTGGGGACTTTAACACCCCACTTTCACCAATGGACAGATCATCCAAAATAAAAATAAATAAGGAAACACAAGCTTTAAATGATACATTAAACAAGATGGACTTAATTGATATTTATAGAACATTCATCCAAAAGCAACAGAATACACATTCTTCTCAAGTGCTCATGGAACATTCTCCAGGATAGATCATATCTTGGGTCACAAATCAAGCCTTGGTAAATGTAAGACAATTGAAATAAATCAAGCATCTTTTCCAACCACAATGCCATGAGACTAGATATCAATTACAGGAAAAAATCTGTAAAAAAAAAATACAAACACATGGAGGCTAAACAATACAAAGAACAAGATAACCCTAAAGTTAGCAGAAGGAAAGAAATCATAAAGATCAGATCAGAAATAAATGAAGAAGAAATGAAGGAAACAATAGCAAAGATCAATAAAACTAAAACCTGGTTCTTTGAGAAGGTAAAGAAAATTGATAAACCATTAGCCAGACTCATCATTAAGAAAAGGGAGAAGACTCAAATCAATAGAATTAGAAATGAAAAAAGGAGAAGTAACAACTGACACTGCAGAAATAAAAAGGATCATGAGAGATTACTACAAGCAACTCTATGTCAATAAAATGGACAACCTGGAAGAAATGGACAAATTCTTAGAAATACGCAACACTCCGAGACTGAACCAGGAAGAAGTATAAAATATGAACAGATCGATCACAAGCACTGAAATTGAAACTGTGATTATAAATCTTCCAACAAACAAAACCCCATTACCAGATGGCTTCACAGGCGAATTCCATCAAACATTTAGAGAAGAGCTAACACCTATCCTTCTCAAACTCTTCCAAAATATAGCAGAGGGAGGAACACTCCCAAACTCATTCTATGAGGCCACCATGAGCCTGATACCAAAACATGACAAGGATGTCACAAAGAAAGAAAACTACAGACCAATATCACTGGTGAACATAGATGCAAAACTCCTCAACAAAATACTAGCAAACAGAATCCAACAGTACATTAAAAGGATCATACACCATGATCAAGTGGGGTTTATCCCAGGAATGCAAGGATTCTTCAGTATACACAAATCAATCAATGTGATACACCATAACAACAAATTGAAGGAGAAAAACCATATGATCATCTCAATGGATGCAGAGAAAGCTTTCGAGAAAATTCAACACCCATTTATGATAAAAACCCTGCAGAAAGTAGGCATAGAGGGAATTTTTCTCAACATAATAAAGGCTATATATGACAAACGCACAGCCAACACCATCCTCAATCGTGAAAAACTGAAACCATTTCCACTAAGATCAGGAAAAATACAAGGTTGCCCACTCTCACCACTATTATTCAACATAGTTTTGGAAGTTTTAGCCACAGCAATCAGAGAAGAAAAAGAAATAAAAGGAATCCAAATCAGAAAAGAAGTAAAGCTGTCACTGTTTGCAGATGACATGATACCACACATAGAGAATCCTGAAGATGCTAACAGAAAACTACTAGAGCTAATCAATGAATCTGGTGAAGTAGCAGGATACAAAACTAATGCACAGATATCTCTTGTATTTCTATACACTAATGATGAAAAATCTGAAAGTGAAATTAAGAAAACACTCCCATTTACCATTGCCACAAACAGAATAAAATACCTAGAGGTAAACTACCTAAGGAGAAAAAAGACTTGTATGCACAAAAGTATACGACACTGATGAAAATAATTAAAGATGATAGAAATAGATGGAGAGATACACCATGTTCTTGGATTACAAGAATCAACACTGTGAATATGACTCTACTGCCCAAAGCAATCTACAGATTCAACACAATCCCTATCAAACTACCATTGGCATTTTCCTCAGAACTAGAACAAAAAATTTCACAATTTGTATGGAAACACAAAAGACTCCGAATAGCCAAAGCAATCTTGAGAACAAAAAATGGAGCTGGAGGAATCAGGCTCCTGGACTTCAGACTATACTACAAAGCTACAGTAAAACTAACACACCATTGTAAAGCAGGTATACTCCAATAAAGATGCTAAAAAATAAATAAAATAAAATTGACCTTCTGACTATACAAGTGTCAGATAATTTCAATTAAGAGAGCCATCTAAAGAAACCAAAGTAGATGCATATGGATCTCTCTGAGATTTTTAACAGACTAAAACAAACAAAACAAATGAAAGAAAGAGAGAAAAAGGAAGGGAGGGAGGGAGGGGGGAAAAGAAAAAGGGGACACAATAACCAAAGTCAAACAAAACTGTAAGACTATTTTCCAGAAAGTACTGAATCTCATAAAAACTACCACAGAAATGAGTTATGTTGTATGCAAAAAGAAAAAAAAATAAAAGCATTAAGAGCAAAAAAATGGAACCCCACTGCTTAAGGAACACAATGTTAACAGATGATATCAAGAAGATAAAATTCTTTAATATGCTTTCATGGTTTCCAACAAGAAAAATTAGAAAAGGTGAAATAGGTACTGTAATAAACAATAACAACAAAGAGTTTACTTCAAGATAACTGTAAAAGTTTTATTAATTCCTTGGGTTAAGCAGAGCCAACAGTCTTATAGATATGCTTGCTGGAATATACAACCTTTAGGAGGGACACTATCACAGTACAACAAATTTAAAGAAGAACCAAAGGACAGAAAGGAAGAAGAAGGGCTTGAAAACCACTACCACTGGTGAAGAGAGATACAGAGATTACAAAGGGTAAAAAAGATGAAGTTAACTCTCTTGTGTGTGCACACACTTATGTGTACAATTATATATATATATTTGGGTGTAAAATTATATATATGTGTGTGTGTAATTCTAATTCTATATACAGTAGTTCTGAGTTAACCAGAACAGTGTGTTCAAATCAATCAGGACATTATTTCCAACATTGACATTACTGCCAAGTGTTTTTTTTAACTGTAATAACTCTAAGTCATAAGAACACAAGTAGAATTTTTAAGAGAGGTAAACATGAGAATACCACACTTAAAATATACATTTTGTATGACGTAGAATTTCAGAAGCATAAATGGCAAGAATTTCACTTTAATCTTAACCTACATTAAAAACTGAACACCGTCAAAAATATTTTAGAATTTTATGTATCTTACACTTCGCAGTAGAAACATGGGTTCAACTAACATAACCTTAAATTGGTTAAATGAATACAACCTCAAATCCTATCTAGGCACAGGGCTAACTACCACTGACACTCTTTCAAAATAAGAGAACTTAAATCTATATCATGAATTAGATAACTGAAAAGAGTTGCCTGTGCACCAGTCCCAGACCTACAGAATCCATTTTTTTTCTTTCCTTTTCTTTCTTCCTTGTTTTTTCCCTCCAATTCCTGAGGACAAAGCTTAATCATCTGTGTTGGGGGTGGGGAGTGGGGGAACCAAGGGGCGTGGAAAAACCTCCATACGTGATTATGACGCTCAACCCTGAAAGCAGCAGAATTTAGAAGCATAAAAGCAGCCCATCACAATATGATGTTTCCAGAATCAGGATTTGTCTTAGATGTTTAAAGCAAAAAAAAAAGAAAGAAAATTGCAAAATTACCAAGCAGGTGTAAATTATGGATTGCCAGCAAAAGTGTACACTTAGCCTGACATACATAGATGTTGTCTATTCATTCAATTATCACCTCAGTTGAGTTATCTGTATTGATAAAAACACGAACAAAGGAATTTTAACTTAAATTTAGGTCCCTATCTATAGCTTAAAACTGCCATCACACCATGATACAAAACTGGATAGAAAGATACTGTGTACATGGAGGAAGACTGCTTGTCAATTACTTCTTCTAGGAATTAGCCCATAAATTTTGCAAAGCTAGACAAATTGTGTGGCCAAGTTAATGTGTTATAAAGTATTATTTCTCAACCTGAGTAGCTACTAATAAAATGTTTACAGGTGATTTTCTCTAACAGCTATTTCATTTCCAATGAAATATAATTAAGGAAAATATTAAACTACAATTTAGCCAAAAAGGAAATGTAGCTGAAAACTCCTAATTCTTGACATGCATGAAAATTATTCTGACAATCTAAAAGAGGTCAAGGTGAACTTGGTAATTACCAATATGATTTATGAAAAATGTATGTTACTGTGGATTTCCAGAAATGATTGAGAAGGATTTTTAGACTCAATTTTTAGACTCTAATGTGTATATGTGTGTGTGTGTATATATATATATATATATATTGGGTTGGCCAAAAAGTTCCTTCAGTTTCTAAGTAAAAATAAAAGCCGTATTTTTCATTTTCACCAAGAACTTTATTGAACAACGTACTTATTATCCTTTTGTTCCACTACCTTTTGCCATTTTTCAGGCAACTTCATAATTCCATCCTCCCAAAACTTTTTATCTTTTTGAGCAAAGAACTGTTCCAGGTGACTTTTACAGTCTTCCAGGGAATTGAAATTTTTTCCATTAAGAGAATTTTGTAATGATCTAAATAAATGGAAAGCTGAAGGGGCAGATGAATCAGAATTTCCCAGCCAAGCCGTAACAGTTTTTGCCTGGTCATCAAAGAAACATGCGGTCTTGCATTATCCTCATGGAAGATTATGCATTTCCTGTTGACTAATTCTGGATGCTTTTTGCCAAATGTTGCTTTCAGGTGGTCTAACTGGGAGCAGTACTTGTTGGAATTAATTGTTTGGTTTTCTGGAAGGAGGTCCTAATAGAGGACTCCCTTCCAATCCCTCCATATACACAACTTCACCTTCTTTGGATGAAAACCGGCCTTTAGTTGATTGGTGGTGGTTCATTTCGCTTGCCCCACGATCTGTTCTGTTCCACATTATTGTACAGTATCCACTTTTCATTGCCCATCACAATTTGTTTTAAAACCGGAACATTTTCGTTGTGTTCAAGTAGAGAATCACACATGGAAATATGGTCAAGAGGGTTTCTTTCTCTTAACTTATGTGGAACCCAAACATCAAAGCAGTTAACATAACCAAGCTGGTACAAATGATTTTCAGTGCTTGATTTAGATACTCTGAGTGTGTCAGCTATCTCCCACATGGTACAACGTCGACTGCTCTCAATTAATGTCTCAATTTGATAGCTATCAACTTCAATTGCTCTAACAGACCCGACTGTGGAGCATCGTCCAGCGACAAATCTCCAGAACAAAACTTCGCAAACCACTTTTGACCCATTTAGTCACAGCACTTTCTCCATACACTGCACAAATCTTTATTTGCGTTTCAGTTGTGTTTTTACCTTTCTTGAAATAATAAAGCATAATATGCAAAAAGTGCTATTTTTCTTCCATCTTTAGTATTAAAATGGCTACACAAAAATTTACCAATTTTGATGTTTTTTTTTTAATGCACGCTGATATGACAGTTGTCACAATACAATCTAACAAAGTTGTTTTGAATGAAGTTAAAGACAACTAAGCACTACTAGAGCCATCTTACGGAAAAAACAAATGAACTTTTTGGCCTACCCATTACATATACACATGCACAACTGCTGGATGGTAAAAAAGACATTGTCTACATTTAATATAATGCTTCTTTTATCTCAAAAAGCTCTTATCAATTTATTAGTTTATCTTAAAATTGATACAACCTTGAGAGAAGATAAGGTAAACATAAAAAAGATGGAATACTGAAATGCATCTCTATTGACAATAAAGCCATTTAGAGCTGGAATTTAAACTCAATCACTTCAATCACGAAATACAAAGATAATGCCACCATATTTTTTTCCTACCATTATAAGGTACATAACCTGGAATTTCTTATTAAAATAAAACATTCCACTTAGAAACGTTAACATTCACTTGGATGTTAAACCGTAGTATCCTTGAGAAATCACATGAAGTTCTTATGCTTACAGTTGTTAATCTTATTTTGTACCAATTCCTTAATCTTTTTTAAGCAAGTTAGCCTTTTCAGAAGAACGAGTGGTGGGGAAGTCTTTTACTTTTAATTTTCATTTTGAAATAATTTCAGACTTTTAAGAAGTTGCAAAAATAATCCACAGAATTCCCACTTCCAGCTTTCCCAACTGCTGCTACAGCTCCTGCTACTACTGTTACTACTTCTAAGAGCCAACATTTATTCAGACAGGCACTGTAATACATAGATTATCTCATTTGATCCATACATGCTCTACACTGAGGATTAACACCTTCAATCTTTAGAAAATTAAAAGCCCAGAAGGTTAAGTAACATTTTGCAGGACACAGCTAATAAGTGGCAGAACAGAAATTGGGCTATCTTGCCCAATTTGAGCAGTAAATCATTTATTGCCTCAAGCTAGCATCTTAATAGGTCTTGTGTCCGCAGAATTTTAAACAATACATATTTCACTCAAAAGGCACAAATACTTTCAGGAACATATCCTATTTAACATTTTTCTCATCCTTACTCCAAATAAAAGACATTTCCTCCCAATAAGAAGTAGCTCCTACTCAAGCTAACGAAAGCTTGTGACCTGTCTTAGGCCAACTCTCCTTACTGTATCATTTCAAAAGCTTTTTTTTCTTGCAAGCTTTTGCTACTTTTTAATCAATATGTAAAGACAGGAGTTTATATTTATTAGATATACTTCTATAGTAGGCTTAATAAAGCATAGAAGATAAACATGCCAAGCTGCATTTAATAAAGTTTTCTAGTTTTAAAACATACACACAAATACAAATTTATCTTCTTTTATTAAAAACAAAGTATGAAAACAGACCTATAAAGAAAACCAATGCAATGGTCTGCTTACCTTACGAGCAAAATCCCCTTTCCCTTTACTGTAGGCTTTGTTCTCAAGGAAATCATACACATAGTGAGCCAAAGCCGGGGATGCTTTCATCATTTCAGGAGTTAACAGTAACTAACAGGAAAAGAAAAGAGGTATCTTATATTGATAGGGTACTGAAAATTAACTATTATTTATAATTTCATCTGCTAGAAAGTTAAGAATGTATAGTAAAAATGTTATTTTTTTAAAAAAGTTTTAACACATTTTTCTATCTACCTGCCTATCTATCTATTGATTTTGGCTGTGCCACGCGGCATGTGGGATCTTAGTTCCCTAACTAGGAATCGAACCCACACCCCCTGCAGTGGAATCACGGAGTCGTAACCACTAGACGGCCAGGGAATTCCCCCAAATGTTATTTACTATTCCATTTTCAGGTTTTATAGCTTATACTAAGAAGACCCACATCAGTAAACTGTTATGTTTTTCACATTCTAATTTTAAAGTTAACATTAATAGAAAGTACATAAAATAACTCAAACAAATTTTTTTAAGTATTAGAAGGCCCAAAACAAAGTATTGCTTTTACACTGTTAATGATACAGTCTAACATTCTACCTTAATCTCTTCAATTAAAGATGTTTTGATATATTGAGATCATTACCTAAGAAGTAGACAGTATAGCCACAATTAAAATACACATTTATGGCCCCAGATTTGGAAGAAACGTGCTTATGTTCTAAATTTTATAAATAACTGATATAGATTTTAATGCAACTCAAGTTAATACATTTTAAAAAATCAAAATGTTTGACAAGAGTCATATAAATGATTTCAGATATTTAGCCTTAAGCCAGAAGACAAAGGTGGATAATAGCAGATGTATACGTTTTTCCTACCCTTTCAGTAAATTATAATGCCATGGAATTACAATTATGGTTATAAACAAACCCAATTAAACCTATAAATGTTTAAGAGAGAGAAACCTTCCAAACAAAATATCAAGTACAGTACTAGCTAAGTTTCACTAAATAGAATACTAAGACATGGTCGGCAAATTTTTCCTGTAAAGGTTCATATAATAATTATTTTAGGTTTTGTGATGCATGGAGTCTGCTGCAACTACTCAACTCTGCTGTAGTAGTGTAAAAGCAGTCATAGACAGCAGTAAACTAAATGGGTGGCTGTGTTCTAATA
This sequence comes from Neophocaena asiaeorientalis asiaeorientalis, assembly GCF_003031525.2. Lineage (NCBI taxonomy): Eukaryota > Metazoa > Chordata > Mammalia > Artiodactyla > Phocoenidae > Neophocaena > Neophocaena asiaeorientalis. The sequence continues at coordinate 287,518 of NW_020172592.1, forward strand.
ATAAAATAAACTCTTAATAAAACAGGTGGGGCTTCCCTGGTGGCGCTAGTGGTTGAGAACCTGCCTGCCAATGCAGGGAACACGGGTTCGAGCCCTGGTCTGGGAAGATCCCACATGCCGCGGAGCAACTGGGCCCGTGAGCCACAACTACTGAGCCTGCGCGTCTGGAGCCTGTGCTCCGCAACAAGAGAGGCCGAGACAGTGAAAGGCCCGCGCAACGCGATGAAGAGTGGACCCCGCTCGCCGCAACTAGAGAAAGCCCTCGCACAGAAACGACGACCCAACACTGCCAAAAATAAATAAATAAATTTATT
>NW_020172592.1:287949-406412 GCF_003031525.2 Neophocaena asiaeorientalis asiaeorientalis
AAAAAAAAAAAAAAAAAAAACAGGTGGCAGGCTGGATATGGTCTGCTGGCTGGAATTTGCTGACCCCTGTTCTAAAGAGAGAAGTGGGGAGCTAATAGATGAAAAAAGTTTATAAATCATTCATTACTATAAAAAACCATAAAGTGATACTATTAAAATCTGGCATTTGGGTACCCAGGTCTAAAACAAAGTTATTTCTGATAGTCCCAATGGCTTATGCAGTACATAACCTATAAGACACGTTTTATTATCCCATTATTCCAGAAGAGAAATCTACATGCTTAGCATGCTACACTTCTGAAAAGTCCCTTGGACCTATTCCTCTCTTGAATTATCCTGTAATTTTAGAAGCTTTAGAATCATTCTGGACCATGGCAGGCAGCTATTCACTTTATCTGAGAATAAAAATCTATACAAGGGACTATATTTAATACCATGTAATAAGCCATATGGAAAAGAAAAAAAATCTACTAGCTTTGGATACATCATGAAGAGCAACTATTTACTGAACTGGGAACATTTAACTGTCTGCTGTAAAATACCTAGACTTCCTAGACTTTACAGTAGTGTAGAATGGATGTGTGCCTGCCGGTGTGTGTGTATATTCATCCAAACCTGAAGAAGCAAAATTCCTAGCACTGAGTGTCCAGAAAACTTCTAAGTTAATAAACAGAGAAATAATATTTATAAATTACTGAGCAGATTGCATGTCACATCTCAGCACCTCAAAAGTGGCTGCTATCCCACTATTATAGTACAAACATTCTCTAATAAAGAAATCAGCTATATTTCTATGCTACAATGAAATGAAAATCTATGGGTAATAATAATGAACTTACCTGCAAATATGCATTTAGATCCTTTTTTCTCTTTTCTAAAAAATCTCTATCCATATTATTAAAAGTCTTTTTACCGGGAAGCTTTAATATGCTTGACAGATTTTCAAACTAGAAAACAAAATACATTCAGTAATCTTAATTTTTTTTTCAAAAACAGAAAAGTATTTTCCAACTGACAATTTCTCTACATATCAAAAGCATCTAGAACAGATTCTGCAATATATTAAGCCAAAACCAGAAAATATAAAATACTGTCCAAATATGTCCAAACCACAGTTCGAATGTTATTTATTATAAAGAAGTTATTTTCTAAGAATGACAAACATGGATTGCTGATGAAGATGGGTGATATCCACATGGAGTTTCATTTTATACTCTCTCTGATTTTAAGATTGTTCAAAATTTTCATAACAAAAGGTTTTAAAAAATATTTTGCTATTCAATTGGCTAAAAAGAACTTATGATACAGTACTGAATACTCCATTATTATTTGTAAATTATGTGTCTTTAATATTATTAAAATTAATAATAAACATAAAAAAATATCTTGTTTAACAACGCTTTAACTTGTGAATAAAGTATTAGCCAGTAAATTTTTAATAATCAAAGTTATGAGTTCCTGGTTTGGTAAAAAAAACTCAAAGAAATATTTTATATAGATGACTTCAAATCAGTTAATCACTGTAATAGCTAATTATTAAAGGAAGAAAAAGCATATTTCAAAATATAGATTACAGCTATATCATAACTCTCTATATACAAACAGTACAACACATACTTCTCCTACATGAAACTGCATGAAAAATAAACTCATAGATAACTAAGAAAAAAAAAAATTAAAAGCTATCAAGTATGTATCTTATCTTTGTAAAGCCACAAACAAAAAAAACTAAGTGTACATACTTGAAATCTAGCATTTACAGACTCCACCTTCAAAAGTCCAGATATGTACGAATCTACTGTGCCTTGACGAAGCACAGATTTTAACCATACTAGCTGCTAACAAAGTGGAAGAGCAAAGTCACTGAGCGAAGACTTGTGCTTGGCCAGCAATACCTAGTATCTAAAACTTGAATGAGCAGCCTCATTGCTTTTCCTTTGTGATACACATTCAGAAGTGCAACAAACTTTCTAAAACCATTCTTTGTTTAAAAACAACAACAATGCTTCTGTAAAGAAAACTCATTCCTGGTGCAGAGATTGAAGAAAAGAGGAAATGAAAAGGTACAGGATAATTTTCATCCCTAAACTGGAAGATTCTGATAAATTATTAAATGGAATGGCAAATCAGATGGTCGCTTGGAGCTATAATGAGAACAAGTTCATTACATGTTAATGCATGAAACTTAAAAGCAGTTCTTTCGTCCTAGCCAAGGCAAAAAAAAAAGGGGGGGGCGAGTGGGAGGTCATTTACAGCAGCGGTCCCCAACCTTTTTGGCAGCAGGGACCAGTTTCACAGAAGACAATTTTTCCGCAGACCAGGGCGGGGTGGATGGGGGTATAGTTCAGGCGGTAATGCAAGCGATGGGGAGTGGCAGATGAAACTTCACTCCCTTGCCCTCTGCTCACCTCCTGCTGTGCGGCCCGGTGGCAGACCAATAGTGATCTGCGGCCTGGGGGATGGGGACACCTGATTTATAGGGCAAATGTTATGCTGTAGTAATAGTCACAAGTTTGGTGGTTCACAAAATATTACAATGGGTCAACAATGAATGAATGTACAATATAGAGTACCTGGTTTTATGAATTAATTTTTTTAAAAATGACACCTTATAGAAGTACATTTACAGTTTTCAAGGTGTCCTAAAAGATATTTAGTTTCCTAGAATAGGACTTATCCATGGTATCTTAAACTACTGACTCAATGTTATAGAATGCATAGTTTATTCAGGCATTACCAGTATGTTTTATTCCCTCAAAAATCGTATGTTGAAACCTTAACCCCCAATACTCCAGAATGTGGCTGTATTTGGAGACAGGGCCTTTAGAGAGGTAGTTAAATCAAATCAAAGCCCTTATAAGAGGGAATTTGGACATACAAAGAGACACAAAGGATGCGAGCACACAAAGAAAAAGTCATGTGAGGCCACATCAAGAAGGGGGCCATCTGAAAGACAAGGAGACATGCCTCAAGAGAAACCAAACTTGCCAACACCTTGATCTTGGGCTTCTAGCTCCCAGAACTACGGAAAAATAAATTTCTGCTGTTTAAGCTACTCAGTCTATGTTATTTTGTTATGGCAGCTCTAGCAAACTAATACACCAAAGCAATATAACAGTACTCAGCAAAACAACAATTTATTTCCAAAACTTTAAAACATTAAAACTTATTAATAAAAAATTAAATGTAACAGTTATTTTGTTAGAGTCTAAATTAACCAAACTCCTCTTAAAATTCTCTGTCTGGAACAGAAAAATATTACAAGTATTCACAGAAAGAAAATTTCATATTATACCAAATTCCCATAAATTTGCAAGTAAATAAAAAAAGAGATATATGAGCTATGTGATGTTTTTTACACTGTATATCTTAATTTAATTTTACTTTTTTAACATCTTTATTGGACTATAATTGGTTTACAATGGTGTATTAGTTTCTGCTTTATAATAAAGTGAATCAGCTATACATATACATATATCCCCATATCTCTTCCCTTTTGCATCTCCCTCCCATCCTCCCTATCCCACCCCTCTAGATGGTCCAAAGCACCAAGCTGACCTCCTTGTGCTATGCGGCTTCTGCCCACTAGCTATCAGTTTTACATTTAGTAGTGTATATATGTATATGCCACTCTCTCATTTTGTCCCAGCTTTCCCGTCCCCCTCCCCGTGTCCTTAAGTCCATTCTCTAGTAGGTCTGTGTCTTTATTCCCGTCCGGCCCCTAGGTTCTTCATGACCAATTTTTTTTTTTTTTTTAGATTCCATATATATGTGTATGCATATGGTATTTGCTTTTCTCTTTCTGACTTACTTGACTCTGTATGACAGACTCTAGGTCTATCCACCTCACTACAAATAACTCAATTTCATTTCTTTTTATGGCTGAGTAATATTCCATTGTATATATGTGTCACATCTTCTTTATCCATTCATCTGTTGATGGACACTGAGGTTGCTTCCATGTCCTGGCTATTGTAAATAATGCTGCAATGAACATGGTGGTACATGACTATTTTTGAATTACGGTTTTCTCAGGGGATATGCCCAGTAGTGGGATTGCTGGGTCTATGGTAGTTCTATTTGTAGTTTTTAAAGGGACCGCCATACTGTTCTCCATAGTGGCTGTACCAATTCACATTCCCACCAGCAGTGCAAGAGTGCTCCCTTTTCTCCACACCCTCTCCAGCATTTATTGTTTCTAGATTTTTTGATGATGGCCATTCTGACTGGTGTGAGATGATATCTCATTGTAGCTTTGATAGGTTTATCAATTTTGTTTCTCTTCTCAAAGAACCAGCTTTTAGTTTTATTGATCTTTCCTACTGTTTCATTTCTTTCTCATTTATTTCTGATCTGAAATTTATGATTTCTTTCTTGTCGGTCTCCTGTAGACAGCATATATACCAGGTCTTGTTTTGGTACCCATTCAGCCAGTCTATGTCTTTTGGTTAGAGCATTTAATCCATTTACATTTAAGGTAGTTATCAACATATATGTTCCTATTACCATTTTCTTAATTGCTTTGGGTTAGTTATTGTAGGTCTTTTCCTTGTCTGTGTTTTCTGCCTAGAGAAGTTCCTTTAGCATTTGTTGTAAAGCTGATTTGGTGGTGCTGAATTCTCTTAGCTTTTGCTTGTCTGTAAAGGTTTTAATTTCTCCATTGAATCTGAATGAATCCTTGCTGGGTGGAGTAAGCGTTGTAGGTTTTTTCCTTTCATCACTTTTAATATGTCCTGCCTCTCCCTTCTGGCTTGCAGACTTTCTGCTGGAAAGTCAGCTGTTAACCTCATGGGGATTTCCTTGTATGTTATTTTTCCCCTGTTGCTCTTTTTTCTTTTGTGGTACACAGGCCTCTCACTGCTGCGGCCCCTCCCACTGTGGAGCACAGGCTCTGGACGCGCAGGCCCAGCAGCCATGGCTCACGGGCCCAGCCGCTCTGCAGCATGTGGGATCCTCCCGGACTGGGGCACAAACCCATGTCCCCTGCACCGGCAGGCGGACTCCCAACCACTGCACCACCAGGGAAGCCCCCTTGCTTTTAATATTTTTTCTTTGTATTTAATTTTTGATAGTTTGATTAATATGTGTCTTGGCGTGTTTCTCCTTGGGTTTATCCTGTATAGGCCTCTGCGCTTCCTGGACTTGATTGACTATTTCCTTTCCCATATTAGGGAAGTTTTCAACTATAATGTATTCAAATATTTTCTCAGTCCCTTTCATTTCTCTTCTTCTTCTGGGACCCCTATAATTCGAATGTTGGTGCCTTTAATGTTGTCCCAGAGGTCTCTGAGACTGTCCTCAGTTCTTTTCATTCTTTGTTCTGTATTCTGCTCTGTGGTAGTTTTTTCCACTATTTTATCTTCCAGGTCACTTATCCGTTCTTCTCCCTCAGTTATTCTGCTATTGATTCCTTCTAGAGAATTTTTAATTTCATTTATTGTGTTGTTCGTCATTGTTTGTTTGACCTTTAGTTCTTCTAGGTCCTTGTTAAACGTTTCTTGTATTTTCTCCATTCTATTTCCAAGTTTTTGGATCATCTTTACTATCATTACTCTGAATTTTTTTTCAGGTAGACTGCCTATTTCCTCTTCATTTGTTTGGTCTGGTGGGTTTTTATTTGCTCCTTCATCTGCTGTGTGTTTCTCTGTCTGCTCATTTTGCTTAACTTACTGTGTTTGGGGTCTCCTTTTCGCACAATGCAGGTTCATAGTTCTCGTTGTTTTTGGTTTCTGCCCCCAGTGGGTAAGGTTGGTTTGGTGGGTTGTGTAGGCTTCCTGGTGAGGGTACTGGTGACTCTGTTCTGGTGGATGAGGCTGGATCTTGTCTTTCTGGTGGGCAGGACCATGTCTGGTGGTGTGTTTTGGGGTCTCTGTGACCTTATTATGACTTTAGGCAGCCTCTCTACTAATGGGAGGGGTTGTGCTCCTGTCTTGTTAGTTGTTTGGCATAGGGTGTCCAGCACTGTAGCTTGCTGGTCGTTGAGTGGAGCAGGGTCTTAGCGTTGAGATGGAGATCTCTGGGAGAGCTTTCACCATTTGGTATTACATGGAGCCAGGAGTTCTTGGTGGACCTATGTCCTGAACTCGTCTCTCCCACCTCAGAGGCACAGGCCTGACACCCAGCCAGAGAACGAAGACCCTGTCAGCCACACGGTCTGTTCCAGGCTGTTTTTGGTGCAGGTGACAGAATGGAGTACAAGAGAGATGAGATCCTTGCCTCAGGGAGCTCATGGTCTCATGGGCAAGATGGGTAGGAAAATCTGGAATACAAGACAGTGGAGCAAGGGAAGTTCTCAAACTCAGTAGATGAGCCTCTTGGTTACTTAAATCGAGCTCTGAGAAGCAGTGGCAGGCTGGCATGTGATCTGGGAGGAATGTAGAACATCAGTAGCACTGGTGATGTTCTAAGCCAGGGGTCAGAAGACGTTTTTAGATTGCTGGTTTGTCGTAAAAGGATATAACTCAAAAACAGCCAGATGGACAAGATGAATAAGGCAAGATATGGAAAAGGGCATGGAGCATCGATGCCCTGTCTGAGCGTACCACGTGTTTGCCAACCAAGAAGCTCCAAGCTATGTGATTTTAAAACAATATGAAACAGGTAATAATATAAAAAGTAAATAAAGCAATTATTTCTTCAACGTGGGGCAGAAAATTCTTTCACCTCTACAAACAAATCAAGCTAAACATGAAGAAAAGATCTATTCAACAAGAACAATAGAACAGTTATGTCCAAAGTTATTAATTTCCTTATGAATATATAAAAACAGTCCTGTTAATATGGGCTCAAAAGTGTTTAGAGACCAGGCTTAACCTTTAAGTTAAGTTTATCTCCCTCTATTCACGAAGTACTCTAATGAGATTATCATGGTGGCAACCATATATTTTCCACTACCCTAATTGAAAAATATACTTTCTGGGGCTTCCCTGGTGGCGCAGTGCTTGAGAGTTCGCCTGCCGATGCAAGGGACATGGGTTCGTGCCCCAGTCTGGGAAGATCCCACATGCCGCGGAGTGGCTGGGCCCATGAGCCATGGCCACTGAGCCTGCACGTCCGGAGCCTGTGCTCTGCAACAGCAGAGGTCACAACAGTGAGAGGCCCACGTATAACAACAACAACAACAAAATATATATATATATATATATATATATACTTTCTGATTACTTAAGTAGTAAACTGTCATTTCAAAGCTTTAGTCCACCCAATCAAATGTCACCATTAATTATTATTATTTTATTGGCTTAATAATAATTGTTTATTTTAAAACCCTGAAAGAAAGATTCTCATGACTTAAAATAAATGTCACAGAACACCTATTCCAATTTATCCTGTGATAAGTTATTTTGTTCTAAGTTAAAAAGAAAAGAATATTTAATAAAAAATAAAACAGAGAGGGCTTCCCTGGTGGCGCAGCGGTTGAGAGTCCGCCTGCCAATGCAGGGGACACGGGTTCGTGCCCCGGTCCAGGAAGATCCCACATGCCGTGGAGCGGCTAGGCCCGTGAGCCATGGCCGCTGAGCCTGCACATCCAGAGCCTGTGCTCCGCAACAGGAGAGGCCACAACAGTGAGAGGCCCACGTACCGCAAAAAATAAAATAAAAATAAAATAAAACAGAGAAATAGTTTGTTTACATTCATTATGTTTAAGAGTCCTCATACTTCTATGAAACAAGAGGGTTATATTTGGTAAGAATTAAAAACATTATTTGGTTAATGTTAAACTTAATTTAGATTTTGGTTCTTCATAACTTAATGGATCAAGGATTTAACTGTTAACACTTGGAAAAGGACGCCATTTTAAATAACCATAGCTTTAAATTATACTGCCAAAAATAAAACCACCAAATGTCCAGTGATCCCCATCCCTACTTTCAACCAAACCCAAATACCTCTGCAAAGCACAGCACATACACACACTCTTAATATCAGAAATATACACTTACTCTAATTTTCCAAGGTATACCACTGATACTTCGTAACTAGTCCACAATGGTTAAGACTGGTTAAAATTTGATTTATTGGTTAAATGTGCAAAATCATTATAACATTCATGTTGCTTATAAAAAAGTTCTTACCTTATTTACTTAGCTTTGGTCAATACCTTAGCATCCCTCAGAGCTATTTAGAATCAAACATGGAATCAAGAAACAATGTAAAGTACACAAACTTTAAAAACCTCATTACCTGTTCGGTGATCCTCATGTGGAAGTCGTGGAAGTCACTATAACGACGGTAGGTTTTCCACATCTCCTCACTGTTTAGACTGCGCCGGTGTACAGTGATGGCATATAATGCGTATGTCTTGCCATGATCATTACAAACGCCTGCCACAGCATATGGGTCATAGTCAGCATATATTAGTCATTTAAAACAAAATGAAAAGGAACAAAAGACACAGAAAGGAGGAAGATGAAGAACAAAAACAAACAAAAAGGACAACATGAAATGAAGAAGAATTTGAAATGACAGACTGAGACAAAAGGATGTCACCAAAGGATAAAATAGATTCTCATCCTCTGTACTCACATCCATAATGCGTTATATATGATGGCTACATTACAAAATGACCTACAAGTTTATGATGATACTGCCAACCACACAGTGATGTCTACTTTGGACTCTCTTCCCAATGAGCTTTTATTTATTATCAGTTATGATAACACAGTACCACCTCATACTATAGTATTAGAGTCTCTTAAATTTAATAGAAGAAAAACAACAGAAACAAAATAATAACCTCTGTACTAACCTTCACTATTCAGCTCTAACTCAATAGCTTTTTAACTGAACAGCAAGCAAAAGCTATAGGATAAGACCTATCTTCTCTTTTGGCAAATCTCTTTCTTGTTTAAAATATTCAACAATTTACAAGTGTAATTTATTCTGAAGACTGTTCTAAATAGTTATTTTCCTACTTAATTGACACAAACCATCCAAGTCAGGTAGTCTCAAAAATCAAAACCTATTCCTATTCTGTACTAATCTTAAGTAAAAAGACATATTTTGAATCATTTTGTCTTTCTCATGTTCCATTTTTTCCCTCTGTGTTGTATTCTATTCTAGATCATCTCTTCAGGTCTCTAAAAGTTTATCAGTCTCCACTCATTTGTACCTGGTCTATTTCTTAATTCAGCCACTCACCTTAATTTCAAAAAGTAGTTTTTTTTACTTGTATAATTTCATATGGTTCTTTTTTTATAGTGTGGTATTCTTGCCTCGTTTTATCTCTACAAATATTTTTAACATACTCTTGGGCTAGGAAACCCTGTGGTACACAACCACTTCAGGATGGCTGAATCTAGACACACCAATATCGCGATACAAGACAGGCTTTCAATTTCATATGGGTGATAGATACCATTCCCAACCACAACCTTGACATTCTTTGTTCTTTCCTTTGACAGTAGGCTAAGTTCTGGTTCCTCTTTCACATCAAGCCACCTCTGTGACTCTGGGCTTTATGCAAATGACTGTGTTCCAGCTTCTCCTTGCCTTAGCCCATCCTGCCTCTTCTAAACTTGAGGGCATGAAAATGCTGTCAAAATCAAGACAGCAGTCTTCACGCTCCTATAAGCTCCTTGGCTTCAACTCCTCTTCATTTCCCTAAATTTGCTTTTCCTCATGGTCTATTACACCTGTAGATTTCCCCTTTTAGCTATTTTTATTCTGTTGTTTTCAGCCCTTAGATGTGTGGGAAGCAAGATTTCCCACAGCAGTTTAGACTACCATGTTGACCAGAAGTATAAACTGCTCTTCTAATAATAGATTATACTGATCCATAATTACAAAAAAAAAAGTGGCCAAGCTTTGGAGCTGACTAAATATTTGTATTTTGTATATAATTAGGCAAAGAAGGGTCTGTGCAGCTTCTTAGTAAATTATTTTAATAATATAATAGCTACAAATCTATACTGGCAAACGTAGTTGGACAGGAACCTCTCCCAGCCTTTCATTAAAATTTTTCTAAGATTTGCACTTTCTATTCAAAATTGTCCTTCATTCCCTTACCATCTAATATCAGTGTTCCTGACTTGACAAAATAGAAGACTAGGGATAGACCTGGGTCATCTTGCTGTCAGAGGCTTTAACTCTAATATTCACTGTTCACCTCTTTCAAATATCCTTCACTCGGAGACCTATGTGGAACAAAGTGTACAGCAATTTTTCATCACCCAAGAGAACCACCATCACTCAACAGAGTTAGCAAGGCAACAAGGGAATGGATTCACCTGTTGTGTTCAAGATACGTTTGGGAAAGGATAATAGGAAGCAGGGGCCAATTAGGCAGCAAACCATAACCAATTAGGAGTTAATAAGAACAAGGAGAATAGCAAGAAATAGAAAAGGAAAGAAGAAAGGAATGTAAGAAAGCATTCTAAAAAAGAATGATCAGATTTGTCACAAATTGATAGGCAAGGGAGATCATGACTAGGATGCATGCACAATAGGAAGAATAATGGGGCTATTATAAAAGAAGCACTAAGACAGAAAGGTAGTTTGATTTTAAAAGATAATGAGGTTACATATATTTTGAGATGATGGTGAGATATTACAGTGGAAATAACAGGTTTTGTTTGCATTAGGACAATGTTACTACTCATAACAGGTGATGTGCAACCTCTTTGTTCCTAATCCATAACCAGACAAGGAACTAGGATCAGAATATAAATAAATCTCATCACTAAACAAATTGCCTAACGTAGCCAATATTTTTTAAAACAAGATTTCTCAGTGAAGAAGCCAGTACACTGTAGTCTATGGATCACTCCTTAAATAGCACTGCATTAGACTCTTAAGTTCTACTTCCCGTCATACAGATGTTAAGGACATGGGATCCAGACTCAAAGAGACTCTGAAGCCCAACTCATAAAAGAAATCTTTATTGAACAAACACTAATATATAATGCCCACCATGTAATTACGAATACAGTTAATTAGTCCCATAACAATCCTATGAGGCAAGTATTATTATTATTATCATTAATATCCCATTTCACAGATGGGGAAATTGAGATACAGAGATGTTAAGGAACTCATCCAAGTTCACCCAACTATTAGGTGGAAGAGCTGGAGTTTGAACCCAAGCAATTTGGACAAAAAGCTGTGCTCTTAACCACTATACTATGCTGCCCCTTTAGTGTTTATACATAAATTTGTCTGACAGAAATTACAATTTATTAAAAATGCTTAGTATTATGCTTCCGTATCTTTTAAGAAGCTAATAAATACTTGTTGAATGAATAGACAAAGCAGCTAGAAAACTAGAACCCTCAGAGAAGAGAAAGATCCACATAAGAAAGATGGACATTAGTATCTTCTTCTACACACAAAAGTTTAAGGACTTGAAGAAAGAAAGAAAAGGACAAATTCTAAATGTTGCACTTTAACAAAGGCTTTCTTTCATATTTCAAAGACAACTCAACAAAGAAGATAGTTTTTTAAAAGAATTTTAAAATTTTAAGGAAGGAAAAAGTGAGATAAATGTATCAAAAGCTAGAAAGAAACGCAACTAGACCCTCTGGTTTTATTGACAACAAGGTATGCACCAACTATTTGTAAAAGATAAAGGAAAAACTGAAAGAGCAATTATAGATAACTTATTACAGAAATCTGGCAGAAAACACAATGGAAAATTAGACTCCAGCTCCAGTGAAAAGAAAACAAGATCTTAAAAAAATAGCTGCAAATGATCTTTTTAAAACTACACTTGTACTATTAAATCTCTTTCCAAATTATCTAAATTATAAGTATGAAATTGAACTCAGGTATTTATCTGTACGTTTATACTTCAGTATGTAATCTGACAAACACACTCTTATATTGTAGGAATACTGAGAAGCCAAATAAGAAAATCGGCATTGGCGTTATCTAATAACCCAATAACAATGATGGAAATTGATTTTTTTCCTCAGTTCACTAGCCACTTTGCACATATGCTGATTCAGTCATGAATCTCACCTCATCTAAGCATTTGTTGAACTTCTATAAACTCCTATACCAAAAAGCTTCATTTATCCAGATATCTACTCTGACTTTGCATGTATGAAAACAAATATTAAACTAAAATCTGCCCCAAGACAATTTAATAAGAATTATGCAGACAATTATCAGCTAGACTCAAAGAAAAAGAAGATTGGTTTCAAAGTTTACTAGCCATGACAAAATGCTTAAAATTTAACCTTTTTCAAATGATAACAGTGACAACCTTAAAGAAAGGAAACACCCATGTAATAAACATCATAGAATTTAATGAAGAACATGTTACAGAAAAAAAGTAATTTGAAAACATGACTACAGAACAGAAAAATGATTTATAAAAATAAATGTGGAAAATAATGTAGGAGTAATAATAGTCAATAGTTTTTAAGTAATAATTAAACCACGAAGTCTCTTACCAGTGTCTGAAATGTAAGCATGAAGTTGTACTGAGTCATCAGAAGATACATTTGAAAGGTCATCTAAAGACTGGGTGATGGAGCGGGGGAATCAGAACACAAAATTGTTAAATTTTACAGGAAAAAAAAAATGTTAAAGAATTCTACATCATATACAACATTACTCATCTTTGCCCTATGTAAGCTTTATATTATTTGTATCTTTCCCCCCAAACAATAATCCTCTTTATTTATACTAATAGGAGAGAGAGAACCTAAGATTAAGAACTATAAAACAAAGTAATTTAGTAATCAACTTAATACATCAGATTATTTCTTCCTTCATTACCTGTCCACATACTATAATTTGTTTCTTCTCAATTATATATATTCAATACATGGCAAAAAAAAAAATGTGGATAAAAATAAGCAGACATATTCTTAAATCAACATTTCAATTTTAATGCTGAAATATACTAGAGCCAACTTTGTATTCTTTAACTTAACACTTTTGTTAACTTAGAAATAGTTTTAGTAAATTTAGATTCCTTATCTATAAAATGAGAACAATCGTACCTACATCAAAGGGTTATGTGAGGACTAAAGGAAAAGACATGTAAAACATTTAGAAAACTGCCTAACATAAAAAATGTTAGCCATTATTATGATTACTTACTAAATGAAGTGAATCCACAGTTTAAGATATTTTAAATAATTTTCAAAAATTATTCCATAAACAAAAAGTATTACTGATCGATTCAGAATAAATCTTTTGTAACTATGGACTTCAGCTCTAAACTTAAAACTTTTTTGCTACATATCCATACACCCACACATACAAAGAAGGGAACACAACGCATATAATGAAGGCAGACTGTATGGAAAAGAACTAACACAACAGACTTGAAGTTGCTCTCGTTAGAAAGGACTGCTTTCAAGGTTGGCCCTTGGACAATATCTGGGAAGTCAGATTTAGAAAAGGTTCCCTCCATTCCCTAACTGCTAAGAGTGGCTCACTCTACGTAACTATCTGCACAAACAATGTGGTTTATGCTGAATACCTGCTTTCCTTCTGGGAGTCATTTTAGTATATGCTAGGCAGAGGGTGTCTGTGTGATCCACCTCCAATAAAAACCCTGGGCACTTAGTATCAGATGAGCCTTCCTGGTGGCAACATTTCACACATGTTGTCATATTCATTGCTGGTGAAATTAAGTCTGTCCTATGTGACTTCCATGGAAGAGGATTCTTGGAAACTTGTGTCTGGTTTTCTCTGCACTTTGCCCCATGCACCTTTTCCCTTTCTTGATTTTGCTTTATATCCTTTTGCTGTAATAAATTCTAGCCATGGGTATGACTATGCCGGGACCTGTGAGTCCTCTTAGTAAATCAATAAACATAGGAGTGGTCTTGGGGACCTATAACACACAGGCATTATATGATTCAGACGTATTTTACACTTAGAAAACCATAGGATTGAATGAACTTTGGAGTATTAATGTGATATTACCAGTTATTACTAAGAGTCATCTAAATGACTTAAATGAAGCCATGCATATGACATAGAGCCATTTAAATTAAGCAATTACAGTCTAAGAAGAAAGCCAAAACTCTATCTACTAAAGACTGATCATCAGGAGAAGCAAAATTTGATAATTCCATACAGATTAACCACAAATCAAGTGGGAGAACCATTCAATTAAATTAGGTCTAGTCCAGGCTTCACCACTGATACCTTAAGAGACTTTAGCCATATCAACTAGTCTTTCCTGTTTCTCAGTTTTCCCAATGTTATAATGGTGTAATACCTGTTCTACAATTCTATCAGAATATAAAGTGAATGAAAATACTTTGAAAAGAAATAGAATGCACTTATTTTTTTAAGTGCTCACCTGACCTACAATAAAACATTTTGACAGAAACAGCACAACTTTTGTTTTAGTATTATTTTTACATGATAGAAGCCCCAGAGGAAATGGAATATTCTACAAAATTTAAGATTGTTATCTACTGTAATCTTCTTCTAATTACAAGCTAGCACCGAGAATATAAAACAATCACCTTTTTCAAAAAAAAACATCATTATTATTGGTAACCTTCCCTTGCAGGTAACATTTAAAAAGCTAAATGCCGCTTACTTATTACTTTAAACATGTTAGCATCTTATATACTATGCAACCCAGAAGTTGTTGAAAAACTCTGTGTAATATATAAATGTCTTTTTAGCACATTTAAAATATGCAAGTAATATTATTTTCATTAAATATGATTTAAAAAATCCAATGAGATATCTCTTAACCACATTAGTCACAGTTACAATGCATATGTAACTATCAACTAGACTACATAAAGTTACAACTGGTGAAATAATAACTACAGAACTACATTGTGATTTAGAACTATAAGTATTGATTAGTCATAGAAAACTGTGATTTCAAAAAAAGTGCATTAATGCTGTCCTGAAATAAAATCAGTTTGTAAAGTAATTCTTGGGTTAAGATTCTTGAATTCCTTGCCAAAAAAAAAAAAAAAAAGTGGTGTTTTTTTAACACTATGCTAAGATAAAAACCAAAAATTCTAATTTACTATGATAATCAATTGAGCAAACACAACTACAATGGCACTTCTAAAAATGTTTATAATTTATGTGTCAGCTTCAATCACAAAATGAGTAACCACCACATTAAATATTTTCTTTGCTTAGTATACTGGAATAAACAATTATGATCTAGTTTATAATTTTAATACAATTAATAAATGTTATCTTCATCAAACATGAAAAATATCTGATGGTTTTTAAAACAATTCTTTATAATCTTAAACTATTTTTTAAAATGCAGCTGTTCATTAAAATCTATGTATTAAAAAAAAGAATTGAAAACAGTCTAGCTACTTAAAAGCTTAGATTTAACAGATGTGAAAACCAAAAAACTGTAAGTCACTGACCTCAAGTGTGACCTTTTTCAATCCACACTGTTCTGGTTTATATCACTATGTGATAAAAGGGATCTCTTTTACTTGAAAAAGCATTTATTCCCAATAGGGAATGAAGAAAAAAAATATTTTTTACTAGTGTTCAAACACTTGTACAAGCACTACAAATGTGAATATTAAAAAACTTCAAACCAAGGAAAAGTTTCATCACATTTGGAAACTTTCTATATAATGGGCATTATATTGCTAACACTCTTCATTCTCTAGGACCTATTCCTTTTCATTATAACTCTGTGGAATATGAGAAGTAAATGGTAATGATACCAAATAATTTAGGAAAACATTTAAAATGTTACTAAATATATGACGTAACGCTATGGCTGATTTGCTTTAGTGTTTTGTTAAAGGTTATACTTTGCACAATAATAGAACATTTATACAATAAAGTAATTTTAGAAATAAATGTAGTAGTGAGGAACATAAGACAATGGACCTCTAAACTTTTTAGCTATCACAAAAAGTTTGAAAGAAAATGTGTTGTAGGTAGAAGGAAAAACAAAGCAAACAATCTCCGCCCATCCCCCACAAATTCTGGACTGAAACTTTCATAGAACACTAATATTTCTTTCCAGCAGCATTTTATGAAATAAGGTATTCAATGGCAAGGATGGATATATAAAAGAACTGAAATGTTCATTGTTTCACACTTCACCTTGAATATATGAAATGTCAATGACAGTTTATATGCTAAAAACATGCCATTCTTAAACCTGTAATCATAGAATACAGTTGCTTAATTCTTGTAAAATCCTCTAAGCTTAAAAAAAGGGTTTTTTTACAATAACTTGAATCTTTTATAGTGTAGACTTTAAAGAAATATCTTTTAAGTTTTCAGATATCCCAACTAATTTTATATTTCTTTTCTAAATACAAGAAGAAAAAACTAATTCCAGTGTAAACATTTATATGTCACAAATTTACTGCCCATCATAGCACTGATCAGAGTCATTTTCAAATATTAAATACTGGGGTTGAAAATAATAAAATCATTTTTTATCACCTGCAACTAAATCATTCAGGTGTGGCTTAAGCACATTTTTTAAAATGAAAAAAAATTTCATGTCATTTTTAATTTCTAATTAACAGATCCCTTATTTGTGAATTTAATATTTCTTTAAAAGCATAACAACTTCTTACAAAGGATGACTTGGGGACTTCTAATACATCACTTATTTACATGTTAAGGCTCAGTCTTTCATATTGTTTTCAGGCCACCTTATTAATTAAAGTACTCATAACAGTACTTACCAAATTTATGCTTCCTGTAGGAGACCCATTAAAAGATTCTGTGAGAAGGGAAATTCAACTTAGTATACAGTAAAAAACTTTTGAAACAGTGCTTTATCTATCTAAGGTTCAAACACCAAGAACAAAAGTCACACAAGCCAAGATATAACAGAACAGTAAATTGTGGTACACTATTCCCAAACACCTATTCCCATTGTTTTCCAAGCCAGATATTTCCTTGAAAATAGTTATGTACCTAAGTTGCTCCCCGCCCCCCCAAAAAAGGTATTTATGTACAGGAAAGCAATTATTATATATTTTATTCTCACAGTATCATATTAAGTTGTCTAATACAATGTAGATATGAGGTAAACACTGCAGAGTGAAGTCCACTAGGAAATGTTAGAGGTATTTTGCTATTTCTGTCCCACTGGATTAATATTACAAATAAAATTATTCTTTAATATGAAGGATAAATAGATTGACTTTTAATATATCTATAAAGTCTACTTATTCTTGGTTGATCTGGATCAAAAATATTCAAAATCTAGATTCTTAAATGAATATACAATTAATAGAACAAAAGATACATAAAATCCCATGTGTAATATCATTTAATTAAAAAGCAACTAAAATTATTTTTAAAAATTAACGTTAGAGAGTAAGTAAATTATTAAAATTAACATCTTTCCCTCAGAATTTTAGTCTATATCTGAGCAAATTAGGTTACCAATTAAGATATCCGCCTGTTAAAAACACAAATGAACATATGGTAAAGCAATATTCATAAACAGTTTAAAGTTAATGTACGGCTTGTAGCCCTTAAGAGATTATTTATAATTTGGATCTCTAGATGGGTCTTCAAAGGAAATTTCTATTACTCTTGAAATAGGCAGTTGGTGTTGCTTTCCAACTTCAACAACTCTAAATGCCCAAGAACATTTCTCGGTTCCTCAAAACTTTGGTCACAAAAATAGGAAATCCCACCTAGGATTACCCCTTGGTTAACAGCAAGGTGAAAATTAAAATGAGTAAACAAACAGTTCTCTAACCTCCTTATTCAATTATATGCCTCCTACCTCCTTCTGTGGTCTGCCCACCTCTTAAGTCTTCCCACCAAAGACATGTCAAATTAAAAGAGAAACTAGGAGTAAAACAAGGCATAGTTTACTTTCTTGATCAATAATAAGATCCAGAAATAGAGTCTAAAGCCAATCTAGGTCCACATTTAATCAAAACTTTAATAACTGGTTATTAATATTAGAAAACAAAAGAAACTATTGTTTGACATGATGAGAAACGTGACTGAAATTAAAATTTAAAACAGCACAATTTAAATATTTTTAAAAGGCTGTGAAAGTATGTAGGAAAAAATATCTACTCTTAAAATAATTTAAAGCTGAACTAACTAAAGAAGGCAATTACGAACAAAGAAAAAGAAAAGGAAGAAAGGGGAGCAGAGGAGGACAGAGAGCATGGGTTAGCACGCCATCCAGCCACCCACCTACCTACCTACAGAAGTCTAGTTAAATAGGAATGAAATTTCTTCCACAGCAAAGAAAAACCACCAGCAAATACTATTACACATGATAAGATTTGGCCCACTAATTCTGTGCTCAGTTTAGGCTGCATTTTCTTAAAATCAGCTACGCATTAAACACTAGATTAGGTAATTATTTCAAAATGTCTAAAAAGTAGCCAAAACTTCAGGACTTTAAAAAATACACAAAGTGCCAGGAAGCTTAATTTGAAAAGTCAGACAATAAATTTATAACCAGAAGATTTAAGAAAGGCCTATTTTTAATTAAACAATCTTATAAAGACAAGAAAATCATAAGCATCACTATTTGAAAAAGTTGTCACAAGTGCCTAAAACCTAAACACTGACAAAGATAATATACCTAACTGCCATTTTTAATAATAATGTTTCATATTATACCCATCATTCCACGTACTTTTTTCAAAGCATTTCAAAAAAGGGTTAGGCAATTTCTCAGTTATAAAATATATAAAAGCTCATCAATTAGGACACAGAATGTTAAAAAGCAATGTCCTAGAAAGACGAAAGAGATATATATATATACACTAATTCCAAACTACAATCAATGATTCCGATGTGAGGGACTACTCAATGACTGATATATAATAGAAGTACATTTACTTCAGATCAAAACTAGTTGCAGAAAAAAAACTTTTAAGCTACTCTGTGTTTTAAATAAGTATGAGGTTTTGAGAAGTTTGAGACAACATAAATAATTTGCTTCCATTAGTTGCATACAAGACAAATATAAATGGAAGCTAAAAGTCAATTTAGAAGATTTTGAAGTTCTTACACTATAGGATCAAAACCTACTCCCAGAGAATATACTGTTACTGTCATCATTATATAATATTTAGACACTCATATATTAGCTGATTATGATTCAATTTATCCTCTTTCATTCTGGGTCAGAAAGCAAATCTGGTTCACAATACTAAGGAAACTTCTAAAGTAGACAAAATCAAAATAAACAATAAAAACATTTTAAATAGTCCTTTCTGGAAGTAGAGTTCCTACTGCAAATTTCATAGCAGCTATGCAAAAGATTTTTCAAGAGACAGTAAATAGATATACTATATAACATACTTGAGGTACACTGAATTTTACTATTCATCTCCCACAGAAGTGTTCTTAAAAAAAAAAAAAAACACTTCCTCAATTATGCAATCAAATCCAGTTAATAAAATATTATCCCAATTTTACAAATAACCAAGATATTAGATCAACAATCAATATAAAAGTTATTACAACATGGAAACTTCTGTAACTAGATTTCTTAGATTATTTAAAAAGTAAAATCTTGCTGGAGAGGGTGTGGAGAAATGGGAACCCTCTTGCACTGTTCGTGGGAATGTAAATTGATACAGCCACTATGGAGAACAGTATGGAGGTTCCTTAAAAAACTAAAAATAGAACTACCATACGACCCAGTAATCCCAGTACTGGGCACATACCCTGAGAAAACCATAATTCAAAAAGAGTCATGTACCACAATGTTCATTGCAGCTCTATTTACAATAGCCAGGACATGGAGGCAACCTAATTGTCCATCAACAGATGAATGGATAAAGAAGATATGGCACATATATACAATGGAATATTACTCAGCCATAAAAAGAAACGAAATTGAGCTATTTGTAGTGAGGTGGATGGACTAGAGTCTGTCATACAGAGTGAAGTAAGTCAGAAAGAAAAAAACAAATACCGTATGCTAACACATATATATGGAATCTAAAAAAAAAAAATTTGTTCTGAAGAACCTAGGAGCAGGACAGGAATAAAGACGCAGACGTAGAGAATGGACTTGAGGACACAGGGTAGGGGAAAGGGAAGCTGCGACGAAGTGAGAGAGTGGCATGGACATATATACACTACCAAATGTAAAACAGATAGCCAGCGGGAAGCAGCCACATAGCGCAGGAAAATCAGCTCGGTGCTTTGTGTCCACTTAGAGGGGTGGGATAGGGAGGGTGGGAGGGAGATGCAAGAGGGAGGACATATGGGGATATATGTATATGTATAGCTGATTCACTTTGTTATAAAGCAGAAATTAACACACCATTGTAAAGCAGAAATTAACACACCATTGTAAAGCAATTATACTCTAACAAAGATGTTAAAAAAATATATAGAAAAAAAATTTTTAAATAAACAGTAAAATCTCACTAATATAGACTAGGGAGTGGGGAGGATAGGTAGCGAAGAGGGGAGGCTGGAAAGCTTCCATAATAGAGGTATTTTTTAAAGCAGTGCTCACTATCTAATACATCTATTATATCTCCAACTTCAAGTGGTCCTGTCCATAAAATCTATTCATAAGTAAATAAGCATAATTAAAGCACTCTCTTAAAATAATTCCTTAGTCCAATCTTTCCCATTTACTTTGTATTTACATTGCTTATTTGCTGGAAAGTTTATCAAATACTAGGTATTTAATTAGAGTTTAATAAGTACTTCTGAATTGAATCACAAGTAAAATGGTCATCAGGTCTAAAATCTGCAAACTGTACTCTAAGTGCTGCCTCTCCCATTATCCTTAAATAACAAATTATTTACTACTAATAAAAACTGATATTTGCATTTTAGTTTATATTTCATTTTTATATACAGAATTCCATTAAAATATGACAACTCTGAGGTAAGATATTATTATGAGAGAATATTATTCCAGATTTACAGCTGAGAAAGAGGCTTAAAGAAATTGTTTGGCCAACATCACACAGGCAATAAGAAAAGGATTAAAATCTAAGTATTATGACAAAGTCTGCTTTCTTTACTATAACATGCAGATAGACAAAAACTGAACGATTGGAATAAATGACTCTTACAGCTTCTCCCAGCTTATACTGGGCAGGATTTGGAAAAGGGTACAATTAAAGAGGGAAAAAACTGTATTTTTATGTTTTATAGTTTATGGTACATTCTCAGATTCATTACTTGTTATTTCATTTAATCTTCTCAATAATCCTATTGCTAGTCATGACTATTATTACTTATAAACAAAAGGGAAACTACCATAAAAACATTGGGGTGACACAACTCAAGAAAACATGCTTCTTTAAGAATTCTATTTTCAACAGTTACATTCAAATTTGTTATTAAATTTTAACATTTTAATTTAGTATAGTAAGTAAACTTTGTCATTTAATTACAGATTTTTAAATATACTACAATTTATATTTGGGTTTCAAGAACATTTTTTATCTTATTTGAAAGGACTTTTTTTGGTAAGCAGAATATATACAGGAATATACATATACACATAAATGTACAACGTGTGCCACCTTACCTCCATCACCATCATCTGATCCTCTGAAACTAGGATCTTTTAACATATCCAGCTCAGCTAACATGCGCACATAAAGTGCATTCTGCCTGAAGGAAGGATAAAATCTTTCATCTCGTAGCATCAATTCATATACCTTATTGAAAAATCAAGATATTCAATCATTAATGCAGATAATGCAGTGATTTCCACTAATAAGATTTCAACAAAAGCTAGATAGAGGTCTTTTACAGGTTCCATATTAACAAGATGTCAGTAATAAGACTATGTCACAACCAATAATTTTTTTCTGGTCCCTCCAGCACCCAAATTGTACTGAAACAGGTCCTACTGCAACACAAGGCACACGACAACAGGTTACATAAAATGTTCCAGAAAGTAGTACTCTCTAAGAAACAAGTACACATAAAGGCTCAAGACATATATTCAAATAAATGAATCATGTTATTCATACATCATCAATTCATAAAATTCTAGAATCTGTATCTGGCCCTTCAGTCAGATTCAAATTAAACAACCCAGCTAAGGATTTTCCTCATTTGTCAATTAAATAAACAAAGAAAAACTGGCCTACCTTTTTCGTAATTGTGAAGTACTGATATTATTACCATAACTCATCTTTTTAGTTACCACTGTACTTTCTTAATGCTTCAATAACCTTTTATAAACAAATTCCATGCATATAGAAATATACATTGTTTTCGAGAAAGATATAATGATAAACGTTGTACATAATACCTTCCTTTGAATGTCATCAAAGATTTCAGGTGTTGGATCTTCATGATTCAAAGTATCTGCTAATTTTGCTACCAAATAATCATCAACAGTAACTCTTGGAGATGCCTGACAAACAGAAAAATAACAGTAGTATTGATCTTTGGAATTTCTAAATACAAGTTAAGCCTTAATAGTAGGAGAATAATGGAATCATATTATTGAAAGTAAATGCCAGAAAATCCTTGGTTTGTAAATGACACCCTGATGATTAAAGGCTGAAATAAGAGCTAGAACCTTCTTGTCATCAGGTACTACACAGTCGACCGTTCGACAAACATGGATTTAAATCTTGACTTTTGCCGAGCAACTTACCTCTCACTAGGCTTCACTTAATCTGCAAAATGGTGGTAAATACCACATATGGTTATTATGAGAATGAAAAGAGATTTACGTAAGGCATATGTGTCTAGCACATAGGAAACTCTGTCATTAGGAGATAGTGTTGAGCACTCAGTAGTCCTAGATGTGTATTTAATAGAATACCAAAAGAATAATCCATTTGTTATTTATCATTTAACGTTAGAAACAATCCTTTTGAATGGCATTTAAAAGAGACTATGCTTATCTTAATTTGGTTCTATAATACTGCAGCAAAGTTCCCACATGATACAGGATGGAAAAAATTTGAAAAGTTAATTTGTTCCAACAATTTCCATCTCAAGGTGCACAATGTGACAGATACTACACAGAAATATAAAATATCATGTTCAATGTGAAAAATTACTGAAAGAAAATAACGCTGAGAAGCTAGAAATATTGTCATCTTTGGCATGTCAACTTTTGTATTTTTAGTTCTGAAGGCTCTAGAGAATAAATGAGCAACAAGGATGGTAACTTTTAGAGAAAGTACCAAAAGAATGCATTGTTCAAGTGATTTCTCTATGCTAATAGACTATCTAAGGAACAGAAAAGAAGATATATCAAGAAAAGAAGAAAAAGTAAAAGTAAGTAAGTAACCTGGGTATATATACAGACAAAACTATAATTTTAAAAGGTACATGCACCCCATGTTCAAAGCAGCACTATTCACAATAGCTAAGACATGGAAACAACCTCAATGTCCAACGACAGATGAATTGATAAAGATGTGATAAATATATACAATGGAATACAACTTGGCCAAAAAAAAGAATGAAATATGCCATTTGCAGCAATGTGGATAAATCTAGAGACTATCGTACTAAGTGAAGTTAAGTCAGAAAGAGAAAGACAAATACCATATGATATCACTTATATGCAGAAGCTAAAATATGACACAAATGAACTTATCAACAAAACAGAAACAGACTCATAGACATAGTGAACAGACTTGTGATTGCTAAAGGGGGGGTGGTGGGGGAGGGATGGATTGGAAGTTTGGCATTAGCAGATGCAAGCTATTATATATAGAATGATAAACAACAAAGTCCTACTGTATACCACAGGGAACCATATTCAATATCCTGTGCTAAACCATAATGGAAAAGAATATGAAAAAGAACGTGTATATGTATAACTGAATCACTTTGCTGTATAGCAGAAATTAACACAACACTGTATATCAACTACACTCGAACAAAATTTTTTTTAGTTTTCTTTCAAGTAAGTAAACAGGAGGCAAACGGCTACACAACTTCTAATGCTCCCTTGTTAATTCAACACTCCTGGTAGTAAACCCAAGTAGGTTGTGTGGTGGTTGTTTTTTGGTTTGTGTGGGGTTTTTATGGAGGAGGAAGAGGATACTTACCTACTATTTGTTTGTGTACGAGTGTGGTGTTTCGTTTTTTTTTTTTTTTTTTCGGGACACCGGGGCACGAACCCGTGCCCGCTGCATCAGCAGGCGGACTCTCAACCACTGCGCCACCAGGGAAGCCCATGAGTGTGGTGTTTTTTTGTTTCCCCCGAACTAAGAACAGGAGAACTAAACTTCAACTATGTGACAAAGATCAGAGAGGAACAAGATTTAAGTTAGTTTTGTCCTTTCATTTGCCCTCTAAGCTCAGTAAAACTCAGTTTCTAGGAAATAAGAGAAAAATTTGAAAATAACATTATCTATTTATCTAGTTTAATTTTTTCTATAATCTCTGGAATACAGAATTGGATTAAGCCTCATCCTTGGAAGAGGGTGACCAAAACTTTCAGAGAGCCCACCTTTCAAAAAAAGTAATGTGGAAGAAATATTAATACATATGTTACTTCTTTAACATAAAGATACAAAAATGGGTGTTTTTCCAAAATTATCTATTAATCTGTATTCTTTACTTTTCTGTTACACAAATGTAGTTATTTAAACAAAACAAAAGGACTAGTTAACAGTGGCAATTAGTTATTAATTGGACTAATCAAAAAAATAATGTCTGAGAATATTAAACAATATACTTAATGTTTCTGTACTCTGATACAGCAACTTATTTTAACATATTTTAAACTTTTTACTTTTAAATTTAAATATTGTAGGCGCTATATTGTATCTTCTTAAAATATAAAAATGTAAGACTTTTTAAAAGATTATACCTATAATAGGACTAATTAAATAGATATATCTATATTTAATAAAAAGTAAACAATTACTTTTCTTTTTATTCCATGATCTTGTAGGGTATTTTTGTGTTGCCCTTTTAAACGATACTTCTCCGATTTGCCTGCAGCCTTCAGGATATTATTTTACGCAGTGGTATAACTAAGTACAATCAACTATAAAATAAAATTCACTATGACTTTCAGCTCTGCTCTTAAGGCTATATATCACACAATTATTTCTCTAACCAGTGCAATGTCATGACATCAAGTTAAATATCCCTTCAATAAAACCATTTAGGCAAAGAATAATGGGATTTTACTCACTAAAAACAGCAGGTTTTTAGACCTGTAGGGATTTGTATCTCCAGATCTGTTTCATAGACTAGCTGTTTGTCTATCAGGTCCTTTGCATCTATGAATTCATCATACAGGCTACCCATGTCTAAAATGCCCATTTTTAAGTACTTCGAAGCATAATGAATGTCATAAGTTAAACCTCTCCTTTTCAAGGAAAATGGTTTTAAAACACACAGATCATTTAAATGTGGTAAAGGTGCATCCCAAATAAATTATAGTTTTAGTAAAGAAAGTGAGAAAATCCTCTTTAAACTAGCTGTTCCCTTCTGGCGATATTTGAGTTCTCAATAGCCTTAGTTCCAAAAAGTGAGTCATTTTTTTCATTATATGAGTTTTTGTTACAGCCTACACATAAAAAACTCAGTTCAGTCCATCCATTTCAAGGTTTATTTTAGTCCCTCCAAAAATCATTCAATAGTTTTAGAGAAAGCATATAAATTTCTGTTTACGTTCATTTATTTCACCATACTCATTCTTGATGCATTTTCAAATGAGAGGACATTATTCTTGTCCCATTCTTTGAAAATATGATTTACCGCAGGCCATTGTTGGCATCTTTACTGTGACTGGCAACAATGATAGCCATCTGGAAGGCAAATGTCTAAAGTTTTCTCCTGACATTTTGGTAATGTCAAAAATCTCAGAAAGCTGAAGCAATAATATTGTTCAGAACATACAGGTATAATAAAACTGTATGGGAAAGCAAGTGAATAATTACAGAAAATGGGCTTCATCAGGAAGCAAGGAGAGGTAAAGAATATATAGAGATCTTTAAAACTATAATGAATGTTCTACTTCTAAAGCTGGATGGGGTATAAAGGTGTTTGCTCTACTATTATTCTAAAAACTGTGTACTCTTTTAAGTAGGGTATATTTCATAAGGCAAAAATGTAAGCAAATGCACAAATAAGCAGTTTCCAAGTAACATTCATACTTAAAATTCAAATACAATTTTTGGGTTAAGTATAAATTAAAAGGTTATTATAGCATAGCCATTAAAAGTACTGGAGTGTGAGTAACCTTGAATCTTGAGGATTTTTGTGTCCATATTCATGAGGGATATTAGTCTGTAGTTTTCTAAATGATGTCTTTGTCTGACTTTGATATGAGAATGACACAACTCATAAAATGAGTTGGGAAATGTTAATTTTTCTCTATTTTCTGGAAGAGTTTGTCAAGTATTGGTATTATTTCTTCTTGAAATGTACGACAGAATTCATACCTAGTGAAACCAGTTAGGCCTGGGCTTTTCTTTGAAAGATGATTTTTAATTATTAATTAAATTTATTTACTATATTTTCTGTTTCTTCTTAAGTCAGTTTGGCAATTAGTGTCTCCCCAGGAATTTGTCCATTTCATCTAAGTTGCCAAATTTGTTGTTTTAAAGTTGTTTGTAATATTTCCTTATAGGCCCTTTAATTTCTATAGAGTTGGCAGTGATGCCTCCTCTTTCATTCATGATTTTGGTGATCTGTATCTTTTTTCTGGGCCAATCTAGCTAAAGGTCTGTCAATTTTGTTGCTCTTTTCCCAACTTTTGGTCGTACTGATTTTTCACTATTGTTTTTTCTGTTTTCTATTTCACTGATTTCCATTTTGATCTTTACTATTTTATTTCCTTCCTTCTGTTTGCTTGGGTTTGTCTTGCTTTTCTTTTTCTAGATTTTTAAGGTGAAAACGTAGATTGTTGATCTGAGATCTTTCTTCTTTCTAATTAGGCACTTAAGGATACACATTTCCCTGTAAGCACTTCTTTAATTGCATCCCATAAGTTTTGATGTACCGTGTTTTCTTTTTCTTTTCCTTTTTGGCTGCGTTGTCTTCATTGCTGCATGCGGGCTTTCTCTAGTTGTGGCGAGTGGGGGCTACTCTTCTTTGTGGTACGCAGGCTTCTCGTTGAGGTGTCTTCTGTTGTCGCGGAGCAGGGGCTCTAGGCGCGCAGGCTTCAGTAGTTGTGGCTCGCAGGCTCTAGAGCTCAGGCTCAGTAGTTGTTGCACACGGGCTTAGTTGCTTTGAGGCGTGTGGGATCGTCCTGGACCAGGGCTCGAACCCGTGTCCCCTGCATTGGCAGGAGGATTCTTAAACACTGCGCCACCAGGGAAGCCCCGGAAGTCACTTTAAAATAAATGTCTTTAAGAATAAAGGAGTCTGGAAGCCTGGGTCACCCTATTATTCACTGCTTCTCGCTCTCCACTCCTCACCCTGCCTCACTGACTTTCATTGGACTCTGGCATGAAAGAGAAATAAACCTTTGTTGAGTTAAGCCACTGAGAATGTGGAGAGTTCTAACGGGTTTATAGGGCTGTTCAATTCTTGTATATCCTTGGTCATTTTCTGTATAATTGTTTTATCAGTTTTTGAGAGTGAATATTGAAGTCTCCAACTATTACTGCTGAATTGTCTACTTCTCCCTCAATTCTGTCAGTTTGTGCTTCATTTATGTGAGGGCTTTGTTGTTTTATCATCCTCATCAACTGACCCTTTTAGAATTATAAAATGTTCCTCGTTTCTCTAGTAACAATTTTTTGTCTTAAAATCTATTACGAATATTGGTGTAGCCACTCCAGCTCTATTTTAGTTACTGTTTGCATGGTTTACCTTTTACCATCCTTTTACTTTCTACCTATTATCTACAGTGTGTGTGACCTTGAATTTTAACTGTCACTTTGTAGCTGCATGACCCTGGACAAGTGAATTCAATTTTCTAACTGAATCAGTTTCTTCACCTATAAAATGAGGATAATACACAATAATACTATTACCAGGATTAAATAAGGCAATGTAAGGCAGTTGTGCATAGCAGCATGAATAATGGATATTTACAAGTACTACAAAAATCATTATCAATGATACTGCCAGAGAAGATAAGAAAAAAGTAATCAAAATATATTCTCACCTTTTCTGATAAATACTGTTCATAAATTCCAACAGCAGCTGCTCTTAAAAGACCTTTGGTTTGGTTGGTTTGATGTCTTCCATCTTTCTGACGACTTGATAAAACTTCTAGCTGTTGTTGGGCTGTAACCCGGTATCCTTCCACTGTCATCCAAAAGAAGAGATGTGCCTGACCTCCAGTTTGCTGCATGTAATCTACCAAAATCCATAACAACATAGATATTAAAGTCACACATTTTGGGGTGCATACAGCTGTATGACAAGTTAAGAAGGATTAAAGTTTCAAATACTTAAAACTCCACATTTTGAACATGTTTAGAAAATGCTTGAGGTTGAAAAAAAATAGTTATATCATAAACTGGTTAGGCTGAGAAGACCAGTTATGCAGAAAAAACAAATGGAAGCACATATTTTTTTTAAAAAATCTGATTTTTCACTAAAATATCTCTAGGGGATAAAACTGCCAGGGAAGGTTTCATCAGAAATAAACTACTTCACCAACATTCAGCTTCCATTCTCAACAAAGATTATTAATCACAATATTACTATTATCATAAATATTAAAAATAACGTTTGGGCTCTTCAATAAGCCATGCATTTGTTTTTGATCATGAAATGAAGAATCAGGGAGTTTTGCTGGAAATGTCCCCCAGATAAAAGCAATTTTGATGTAATATTAATAAAATTAATAAATATTTATATATTAAAATGGCATAAAAACAAAGCCCTCTCCCATTCATGCACCAAAATGATATACACAGGTTATACACACCAAGTATTCCTGATAAAGTATTCTTTCTCAAATAACTTAAATTTAAATTCATAGTAGAATCTCCTGGGGTTTATTTAAAAGCAGATTAGCAAATGCACATTGGAGTTAAAATAAGCATTTATTTCCTCGACAACAAAATAAATCTCTGGTTTCCAAAGAAAAGGAAGTATTTCAGAGAATGAGGGGTGGAAGAGAGATATATATGCCACACCTAATACCAGGTATTTAAAATTTAACAATATTTACAATTATTAAAAATTTCAAGGGTTATATTATTTTTATAAAATGGATTTACCTACCCATAAAAAATTGTAGTGCAACATTGTCTACAAGAATGCTGTCCAGGGGGACTGTGCAAAGTTTCCCAAAGTTTGCTGCCAGTTTCACAGTATTTATTTCCTACAAATAAAAGTCAATGTAAATTAATACTTCATCTATTCACTCACTAGGTTAAAGATCTTTACACAGATGTAAAAATTTAAGTTAAAATGGAATAAAAATAAAGGTTTCTCTTCTTGTACATGTGGGTGCCCAATAAAAAGTATCAGCTCACTGAATTTCCTAGAGTTATTTTAAGAGCTGCTTAGTAAATACACATTAAAAGTATGATAAGCACTCATTTCTTCTAATAAAAAAATAAATCTAAATGTATTTTCATGGATTCTCTATCTCTATATATTCCAAACAAAAATGAACATTTTAGGAGCTAAAGGGGATATTTGGATCACCTTAATATGTTCAAGAATAAACAAATCCCAGTATTTTCAAGTACAGATTGAAGTCTATCTACTGGGAAAACAGAAAATATTCCCGAGTTAATCTGCTCCTAATGGAGTAAAAATTCTATAATCTTTATAGAAAGTGTAATTCTTTTCAGTCTACCTAAACAGTAAATTACATATACTTCAAAGCAAGAGAGCAGGTAACTACCTACATAGGGTGAAAAAAAAATTTGTTAACAGGTTCAAATTTAGAGAATCTACATGTCCAGCATTGTGCTAGGTGCCTTATACACATTAATCTCCACAGCAATCCTATTGGATAAATATTACCAATCCCACTCAACAGATAAGAAAGTTGAGGATCGGAAATGTTGCCTGGGGTGACAAGGCTGGTTAGAATGAGTCAGTGTCCTCAAAACCTGCTGCCCCTTCCACAAAGAGCCATAGTGTTTCCAGGAATGATTTTCACCAGCTTCTCTGCGTTCCCAAATCCATGTCTCACAATCCTCTATTTTTAAAAAAAGATAGACAGGTTTTCTGAAAGTTAGATAGGCTGCCTTATTCAGGAGCAGATACTAAATTAGGCATAGGAAAAGGAAGATGTTTTGAAAAAAGGAGAAAAAAGCTTTCTCTGTAATTAGTATCTCTCCTTCATATAAGTACTTAATAATAACAGATTACCAACTTAAAATGTCTGGGGTAAAGCAGTCTAGTCCCAGCGCATGATTTCTCCTAAGTCTGCCTTCCTCAGATTTTATCACCTCTTTTTCCTGTCCGGCAGCACCTCTATAGATAGGGAATGGAAAAGAGTATTCACTATCACTTTATTTCTGATAAAAAGAACAAAGCACCTCCTAAGACTTTAAGATAAGTAGCATGGTTAAAAAACTACATCTCTTCGAAGAGTGTGAGTTTTCTTCCAAAGGAAAACACTATGACTTGAGCTATTAAAAAAGGTAAAGCTTGATATTCAAAATAGAATTGACAAGCTTCCAAACAAGGTTTCAAAATTTCAAAAGGATTCAATATCGGAAAGTGTTTAGGCAAACAGACTTTAAATAATGATGGGTACGGATCATTAACTCTTAAGATCTAGGTAAGGTAACTAGATAAAGAAACAGTAAGAACAAGTGAAACCATATTATTCTTCTATTCTGAATTTACATGCATGTATAAACTCACTTTAAAATATAGTTAACTGAAACAAAGACAGACAGACATACACCCGCACACACATATAAATAACAAATGTGGGCCTCAAGTAATGTAAGTTATAATTAAACTAGCAAACTGAACTCAAGATTTTTAAAAATAAGTCTTCCATTCCTCAAGGAATTTAAGTACAGTGCAAAATTACAAGACCAGAGAGTCACAAATAAATTTCCAATAGAAAACCAGCATGAAAAAGGTGACTACACTAAAAACTAAAGGTAGTAAAAAATGTTTTTGTTACGTTTTAAAGCCCCAAATCTCTGCTTCTCCCTTACAATGAAACTCTTCCAAACAGCTACCTATAATCACAGTTTCTAATTCACTTCTTCCCATTTTCTCCTGGACTGACTCCAGTCAGGGTTTCTCTCCACTATTCCACCAAAATGCTATCATCAGATCACCAATAATTCCCCTGCTGGCAAACCCAATAGTCAATTCTAAATCTTCATCTTACTCAACTTATTAGTCGCCTTTGATATACCTGATCTCTCACTTCTTTAAACATTTTCTACACTTGGCTTCTAGGATATCACACTCCCAGGTTTTCCTTCAATCTCACCAGTCACTCTGTTTCTTTGGCTAGATCTTTCACTTTGTCTTAAACACTAAGTAACTGCAGGGCCTCAGGACTAAGTCCTTGATATCTTCTTGCTTAAACTCATTCTTTTAGGTAACCTCATCCAGTCTCTTAACTTTAAATAAACATCTGATAATCCTGAGGATTCTCAAAGTTTGTTCCATCACTAAACATTCCCTTGAACTCGAGTTTACGAATTAGCGTGTGTACTTGAATGTCAAACCGGGATCTCAAACTAAAACATTCAAAACTTGATTCTCTCTTCCAGACTTCCTCCTCCCTCAGCTGTATCCATTTTAGTAAACAACAACATTGTTCATATAGTTGCTCAGGCCAAAATACTCTGGAATCATCCTTGGGTCCTTTTTTCCTCTCTCACCCTGTATTTAAAACCATTAGCAAATCCTGTTAGCACTATATCTAGTCTCTAATTACTTCTCACATGAACCTCCACAGCCATCTCTTATTGAACTAATGCAACAGTCTTGTAAGTGATCTGTTTCCATTCTTGTCCCCACCACTCCACCACAATCTATTCATCACAGAGTCCAAGTAATCATTTTAACTCATAAGTCACATCATGTCACTTGCCAGGGCAAATCTCCAATGGATTCCTATCACAATTAGAATTTTTTAAAATCTTACTATGGCAGTAAACCCCAAGGTTCCTCTCTAATTTCATTCCTCCTACTACAATCCTTTTCATGCATTCCATACCAGACACAATGACTTCCTCTAACTCACCAGGCACTTTCCTATTCCAGGGCCTTTGCATGCTCTCACCTTTGCCTGCAAGATTCCTTTAAAAAAAAAAAAAAAATTCACAGGACCCTCTCCTTATTCACATCTCTCTCTGCTCAAATGTCACCAAATCTCTCAGCATATATCTAAAACACTCCCAGACATTCTCTATCACCCTACTTTGCTTTACTGATTTTTTTCACATTTACTTATTTTTTACATTTTTTACATAATACATCAATTTATATATTGGTTAATTTTCTGATTCTACAACTACTGGGTTGGCCAAAAACTTCGTCCGGGTTTTCCTGTAAGATGTTATGGAAATGTAAGCTCCATGAGAGAGATTTCTGTTAGGTCCATCTAAAAAAAGGTGCCCAATGTACAAAATATAATAAATGTTGAATTTTGAATAAATAATACATGAGTAGATAAATATATAAATCAAGAAATAAAATCTTTAATTACTTCAGTATTTTTCATGCAGCATTTTTATCTCTTTAGTTTGTTTTAACAAATACACTACATTGTGTAAGATAAACTTTTTTCTAAATTCTTAGTTCTTTTGTAGAGTGCTACACTGGTTAATATTCTACCTTTTGTCATTTGCTAGATGTTTTAATGAATATAAAGTATTTATAACTAAATATTAATTCAAAAGTACTTTACTTACCTTGCCTGACTGCAACCGTTGTATTCTTGAGTCACATACTTTCTTTACAAATAATAAGCTATTTATTTGATTTTTGATGGTGTTGATATCTAAAAACAAACAAATTGATTATGAGGTAGAAAGTGGCAGTGTTACTTGTGAAATACTTTAAACATACATTTACTATAATTTAACATAATAACCAATGAATAGAGCAATTATTTTATTTAATAAAAGAAATAACTGGAAATTTTACAGTGAAATTATTTAATTAAAATTAAACCATGCCAATTATCTTTACTTCAGAGATAACTGCAATAATAAGAGTCTCATATTCAGAAAATTATTGTGCTTTAGTCTCAGCACATATTAGCATAATAAAAGTCAGATTTACTTAAGGTGAAAACAACTAATAGCATCAAATGACACTTAGGTAAATTAAAGTTTTGTTGAAGACACAGTAATCATTAAAGAAGTAAAACATTCTTATGCTTAAATAAATTATCAATACTTACCATCACCAGCTGTATCTAGAGATCGAAGATATTGTAATTCTTCTGCTGCTTTATCTCGGACTGCTTCTAGCTCTCCAATATTGTCACTCAATTTAATAATGTTCATAAAGGCCTCATAGTTGCAGTTAGAATCACGGATCTGAAAATAAAGTTTAAAATACAGATGGGAGGGAGACTCGCTTAGGTGAAAACAGAATCTTGAGTGCCTACCATGGGCCAGGCACAACTTTCCTCTATATCCCCACTGTTTATAACAAAACAAAATGAAAATCTCTGTACTCTTGGTACTTAAATTCCTGTGGGTCACAGACTATTAAGAAAGTAAGTAAGATATATAGCACACTACAAAGTAAAGAGCATGCTCAGAATGTCTGATAATAGCAAGGAAGCCATGATGGCTAGAGCTAAACTAAAGAAGTGTAGAAGAGTAATGGAGATCAGTGGTAATGGAGGGCAAATATGGTAGGGTTTAGTAAATATTTTGGCTTTCACTCTGAATGGAATAGTTACTGGAGAGTTTTAAACAGAAGAGTGGCATTCTCTGACATAAATTTAACAGAATCACATAAATAACATCACATAAATAACTGTTACTTCATCTTTTTTCTCCAGCCACTTGCTATTTAAGAATAGGAACGGAGTAGAAGGTTAAGTTGGATTTAACCAGAGTGTGGTTTCACCAAGCAAATAATAAAGTGAGAGAGAGAGGAAGGTAGTTGAGGATGTTGTGAAGGAATGTATGACTGCCAACAAAATTTAAGCTAAGTGAAACAGTAAGGGGAGCTATGAAAAGGTAGTCAACTTGGGATACTGTCCATTCTAAACAAGGAGTCAAAGCACTGGGGATTTGTGTAAGTCCGGAGCTACGGAAAAAAAAAAAAAAGGCCAATAAACACATGAAAAAATGCTCAAAATCATTAGTCATCAAGGATGTGCAAGTTAACCATAACAAAATGACAATGCCAAATGTCTATCAGAATGTGGAGAGACCAAACTCTCAAACAGTGCGAGTGGAAGTACGGAATTATAACACAACTTTGTAGGACTAAATGTCTATCAGAATGTGGAGAGACCAAACTCTCAAACAGTGCGAGTGGAAGTACGGAATTATAACACAACTTTGTAGGACTAAATGTCTATCAGAATGTGGAGAGACCAAACTCTCAAACAGTGCGAGTGGAAGTACGGAATTATAACACAACTTTGTAGGACTAAATGTCTATCAGAATGTGGAGAGACCAAACTCTCAAACAGTGCGAGTGGAAGTACGGAATTATAACACAACTTTGTAGGACTACTTGGCAGTTTCTCTCACTTGGTATAAATTTTACTTCAATAATACAACAAGAAGTAGGTTTTTAAAGACCTGATTTTTCTAAGAATACATTAAGAAACAAGTTACGTAGCTGTTCACTTATCTGCTCTGTGGGGGGGTGGTAACAATATGAACCAATTAGGTACTCTATTCCACAGTCAGAGATAGGACTTAACATTAACTAGTTTGTCTTAAAAAGAAATAAAATATATATTTCGAGATGAATAATGCAAATCCGTCCACACTGTTTTTAGAAATGACTTAAAAATTTTAAACTATTGTTGGGTAACACGAACACTTTATATAGAGAAGATGTATGTTACTACTACACTGCTCTAAACTTTTCCTTTCAAATAGAAATAAACTATACAATTAGATATCATTAATATGAAATTTAACTGGGTGAAAGAGTAAGAACTGAGCCAATTTTAATCTTTATAATACCTACACATGTAAAGGGTTTTCCACACAAATAATGCCAAAAGTGTGCAAACCAGACAACAAAGTAGGCTAAAGATCCTTTATTGATATATTCTTCTCTTTTAAATATATTTTCTGATATTTTATAGCTAAGTACAATAGTGATCAATTCCTGTTCATTAAATAACAAAAAGACCCACCCATCATACACAATAATAGTACCAGCCCAACTGTGGGGAGAACAAGTAAAAATTTGATGGTCTGAATTCTTTTTTGAGTATGTGTTAAATCCCCCCAAAAC
The DNA here is from genome assembly GCF_003031525.2 of Neophocaena asiaeorientalis asiaeorientalis. NCBI lineage: Eukaryota > Metazoa > Chordata > Mammalia > Artiodactyla > Phocoenidae > Neophocaena > Neophocaena asiaeorientalis. The sequence goes on from NW_020172592.1 coordinate 323,125, forward strand.
ATTTTTCCCATATAACTAATTATATACTTAATATAAGCTTAGCAAAAGAAATATTGAAAACTGAAGAAAAATATAAATAGGAATAAAAATAATTCCTAACCTCATGAGTGAGAGATAACTATAACATCCTGGTAAGCATGCATCCTTTTCTGTACTATAGGTAAGATTATACAGTACTGTACCCTGATTATTTAAGGTAAGTATACAATATCCATTTTTGTGTTACAAAAAAAATTTTTTTAATGTCATTTACTCTTGCTTTATTACTTGTTTTTAAATTTGACCTGTGTTTCCTACTTCTTAAAAAATCATTTTGTTACATAACCAATACTCCTTGTGAGTAAAGTGAAATATATAAACAAAAGAGAAAAATTAAAACTTTCAGGATCCTACCTCTCTATTAACATTTCAGTCAGTATACATCTTATCAGAATCACAGTCATTCATAAATATATAATTACTTATATATTTATTTTTTAAAAGATTAGATATCTATACCTACATCATATTTAATTATGCTTTTCACATAAAAATATGCATATCTTTTCATATTCATAAAGATACACTACCATAATAATGGCGGCATAGTATTTTATTCTATCAATATGCCTAAATTATCCCTCTATGTGGGACAATTAAATTGCTTTCAATTTTTTAGTATTACTAGCAACACTGTCATTAATGACCTTAAATCGGATTGTTGCAAACTTGCTTATTAGCACTTTAGAATAAATTTCAGGAGTAGAATTCCTAAGCAAAGGACATGTATTGTTTAAAATTTTAATTAAGCGGATATGCATATTTTTAAAGCTCTTAGTAGAGCCTAGCAGGACTCTGAAGAAGCTGACAAAGGAAAGGAAAAATCAAGTTCTGTGCCCTCCATGAAAGGCTCTAGGAACACAAAGATAGTAAGATAATTTCTGCCTGCAGGTAACCCACCATCTGATGGGAGAGAGAAATACTGCAACAGGAACAGCAATAAAAAATGGCAAGTCTGATAATGGATATGGTTAAACAAAGAACAATCAAGTAGTTCCTTCCTAGGAAAGCTAGACTGAGTTAACAGAAGACACTGTGGGGAAGAAATTTCAGATTCAAAAAAAATGAATCAAAGACCTAGAAGTACCTATCAAAGTATTCCCAGTAATAGCCCATTTACACTCTTCCTCAGCCATGAATTTATTGAAAGCATATATAACCAAAAAAAAAAAATCAGAGCTAGTAAACTTAATAACCACTAACCAACCCTTTGATATATCTGACGAATAAGAAAACTGAGTTATCTTATAGACATACTAAGCAACTTACAGAAACAAATTTAGAATAAAATGTAAAGTACATACTATTTAAGTAGTTCAGAACACAGCTGTATTTAAAATCAAATAGTTTTTAAAAATACTCATCATCTATATACACACAGACAATAAAATATCCTTTTTTAAATTTAAATAAGTAGAAACAGCACCAAAATTGTAAGGAAGATTACCTTATCAACAAACTTTCTTACAGAGAATTTGGCTGGTACATTCAACACATAAGCAAATAGAAATACTGAAAATATAAAGATTATCTTTAGATGTATTTTTACTTAATTTCTTGAATAAATTATTGCTTAATCATCCTGACCTCCAAATCATATTTGTACATTTTAAAATACTGTTTTAAAAACAAGAGTTGTAATTTTACAAAGTACATACCATCCATATGATATATTGATTAATATAATCAGGATCACTGAGTTGATTTATTAATGGAAGAAGAATTCCTCGTGCAAGGATTTCCTGGACAAAAATTTTAAAAACAAACTTAATCTAATATACTTCTCAAATCAAGAGCACAAAGTAAATTTCCTAACACAATGCTGTTACTTAAGAAAGGTAAGGTACATGTAAAAGCAAAACTTGATAAATGACATGATTTTACAAAAAGGTGAGCTAGTACACCTCATTTAAATGAGATGAAGCCACCTATATCAACTTGGATACATGGCCACAATGATAAGTAGAGTTGAGTGAAAAAAAGCAAAAGGATACTTCTAATATGTTAGCATTTATACTCATTTTTAAAAGGCAAAACATGGCACTATAAGTGTTTATGGATTCCTACATCTACATTAAAAGTATAAAAACAAAAAAGAAAAGGAAAAGATACCAATCTTAGAATAGTGATTGCCTTCAAGGGAGGGACAGAGCAACTACAGCAAAATATTAAGTGGTTAAATCTGGGTTGTTGGTACATAAATGTCTATTGTATTATTCTCTATACCTGTCTGAGTTTGAAATTTACCTAATAGAAGATAATAAAAATAAAATAACATATGTTAAAACAATTACTCAACATTCTTTAGAATATACCTTCCCATTCTTTGCAGCTGTTTATGCTCCTACCTATTAAGATTCTGCCTCTCCTTCAAGGACTGAATACAGAATTAATTTTCCAATTAAATAAACCCTGATCATTCCAGCTGAACACTTTTTCACTTATATGTTTAAAATACACTAATGCCCTGTATTTAAGCCATTTATCACATACCATTCTCTATGTAATTTTGTGTCTTCTACTTCTTTCATACACTACAGCTCTTCAGGAACTTTTTGTATATGAGTGAGATTAGTTAATCTATTGATTTATGTATCTTCAAAAATATTTAGCCTCTTCTTCTCAAGGTCATTGTCTTAAACATGGCTGGAATTTTATAAATATTAAATGATAGAAATAAAGGAACTAAGAATTTAATGCTGATTCTACTAAGACAATATTTTTACCTGTTATTACTCTTCAGTCCTTTATGCCTGTGAAATCTAAATTTATGAAATATCATTTCTTATGAATACTGGAGAGGCTAAATAGCTACAAGTTTAACAGGATGTTTCACTTTTCTAAGTAAAGGACCAATTTATTTACTTATTTCTTTCCAGATCTCTAATTTATCTGTGCCATTTTCTGGTGTAAGTTCACAGAAGGTAGCCTTCACTTTATTTTCCTTTAAAGAAATATGTTATTTAAATTCTACTTTTGTAAGTTGTACAAGTCTTTTGACAACGTTTCCCCCACGATGAATTCGTATTTCCAAAAGGCACTAATGGAGGCTCCAGTAACTTTCTGAAATCTCTTTTGAGACACCGTACAGTCTCAAAGTAGAAGAAATTGCTTATTCTTTCAAGGTTAGCTTTAACTCTAACTTCTTAAAAATTATATTTATTTATAGAATCCCTTCCTTCAAATTATGTATCTGACCACAGAAGCTCACATTTTAAAATGTACTTTGTAAGGAGAAAATTCACCAACAAGTATTTTTTGAAAGTTTCTTTTCAAAGTGAGAGAAAAAAACATGTGGACAAAATTTTTGAATAAATCTAGTGCTTCTTATTAGTTAATGCAAACAGTCAATATATCTCAGAAAACTACACTGATCTCCTAATCTGCCTCATGAAAGGGTTTGGTTAGTCAAGATGTAATCATATGACTCAACAATTCCTCTACAGGTTCTAGTGAGAGTTCTAAATATTCCAAAATATGTAGCAATTTCCAGATAATTTTCATATACTTTAAGACAAGCACCAGCTGCCAAATATGAAGGCTCAAAAGATAGAGTCATTGAGGCCATGAATCTCTAAATCAATAAAACACGGTAATGGAAGAAAGGAGTAGCAATTAAACAGCAATTATCTCAGTCAAATACTGTGATCTGTACAATCCATACAAAGGATCCATCATATAAAGGAAAGAACTAAGAACTCTCTAAACTGTTATTTAATCTGAACAAAATGTCTTTTGGGAAAACCTAGATTTAATTATCAACAAAAGAAAATTGATAAAGAACTATCAAGTTAAAAGAAAAACAAACTGATTGCAGTGCTCTAACAATTATACTCAACTCAATTAGACTCAAGCAAAAATAAATAAAATATTGGTCTAAAAGAACAATCTATGGCAAAACATATTTGCTCTTTAAACAGTCCTACTTATTTTAAACTATAACCCCATGTAACAAGACTCATCTTCATTCCTGTCTCCTAAAAGTCAATTTAATCTTTAAGGAGCAGCAATAGCATGTCCACCACAGCCAGCAAGAAGGACAAACAGGTTTCCTTTGGCATTAAACCCAATTCTCTGATTGGGTATGTGCTATGTGGCAGGTACTGTGATAACCACTAAGTACATAACCATGATAAATACAAAATATGGTCCCTGTCTTTATAGGACTTAGGATTCTACTAGGGGAAAGAGGCATCAAGCAAGTAAATGCAACAACCAAATTGTCATTTTAAAATATGGTAAATGTTATGAAGGAAAACAGTACTTACCTACACTAATAGGGAATTATGAGGGGGCTTTTAGTTTGGAGGCCTTTCTGAGGAAGTGAGATATGTGGGACAAATACAACTTAGCCAAGAGAAGAAGGAGAATCATTCTAAGCAGATGAAAAAGAGTACAAGAGTACAAGTCCTATGCTGGGGAGAAATGGCACTTCTGGAGAAGCCAATGTAGCTGGAACATAGTGACGGCATGGCATGAAGGCCAGAGAGGTAAACAAAGCCACATCATGCACAGTCTTATTGTAAGCCTTTTAAAAGGACTTGAGATTTAAAACATTTCCTGGATAGTTATGAAGATGGGATGAAGAAAAGACTTATAAAAGGTAGACAGGATTTGGAGGCAAGAATAAGATTTCCATCTTGGGCATTTAAAGTTTAAAAAGGCTGTGAATCTATCAAATAGTGATTTTAGTGGGCAGCTGTCAGAGGGGCCTAGAGCTCAGAAGGGAATCTGGCCTATAGACATACATTTTTATTAGCATTTGGCTGGTGTTTAAAGCCATGGGAATGGATGAGCAAGAAGAGGGCTAAGAACTGAACAACTTGGATATCTAAAAGTTAAGAAGAGGAATTAAAGCATATAGAGGTGACTAAAAAAGAGACCGAAGGAGGAGAAAAAGAGAAGACAGTAATGACGTGGAACCCAAGAAAAGACAGAGTTTCAAGAAGGAAGACATGGCCAGCCATGTGAAATGCTGCTGAGATACTGCCTAGCAGTGGCTATCTGGAGTACCAGGCAAAGACTCTGGTGCCAAATAATCAGCATGAATGAGTATGATGACTGATTAGCAGTATCTTCCTTCAGTGGTAGGTGTGAATCTAGTGATAGACATGCCAGATATTTACTTCCCTTGATAATGACTAGCCCAAATGATTGGTCTTCACTATATATAATCTATCAGACTCTTCCCATCAAAATCAAGCATTTTCTTCTCACTTCACAGTACCATTACCCTACCTGAGAAGTGCACTGAACTCAAGTTAGAGAGCTATTAGGAAATTGATACTGCTTAAATAATAACAAACAAGCATTAAATAACAACAGACACCTTAGGAATTGGTGTATCTGTTCTGCAGAATGGTAGACTAAAGAGATCATAAGCTTTCATTTTTAGAAAAATTAGAAACTTCAATTTTACCCATTCAGCCAGGGTAAGGGCTAATGTTAGCATTAGCTAGCATTTCTCAATCACAACCAGTAGCCAAAGCCAAAATGTTATTCCTTTACATGTGCACAAAGAATTTTACTCCAAAGGTTTATACCCAGGGAATAAATGAGTCCAAGACTACTGCTCTCATCTGACTTATTTTCCAATGACAAGAAGTAGAATCTTAGCTACCCAGGTTTTTTTGAAAGTTTCTATCCAGAAGTGTTACTTTAGTCAGTCTAATTTAAGTAAATTTATAGGTGAAGCTATATTAAAGAAAATTTAAAACATGTCTTTGTTATAACACAAAATCCAAGTATCTAACTCTAACTCAGGCAGCTTTCAAGGTGTTGTCCAGGAACCTCTGGGGTGTAGGGGGAGACAAGCATACAGTGATATTTTCAAAAAGGAACATGATGGTGTGATGATACCATTAATGGAATGTGGGCTTGTGTATTTGTGTTCTAAAATTTCTTAGTTTTAATTTACAATACAATAAATACTGATAAAGCCCACATAAACAGAAGCTCTTTGGGGCCCTCGATAATTTTTAAGAGCGTAACAGGGTCCTGGGACAAAAATTTTAATAATTACTACTCTAAGTTTCTTTACAGCCATGTATTTTGTATGAGCTTAGGCTTACCCTGACAAAGTATCGCATGATCTTGTTCTGGAAATCTCCAGGAGGTAGCAATAAATATAATAAGACCTCACACAAATCCCTTAGGAATCCTAGAAATAAAAGAAGTAGCTATAACAACATTAGAAAATATGAAGTCTCCACCTACTCTTGATATAAAACACAAATAAAGGTAGAAATAAGCAGTTGCCTGATTATACCAGCTTATTACCTTAGTAATCAGTATTCACTAAAAATTCCTTTATTGTTCTCCAAATAGCAACTATTCATTAATCAAATGAATACATATTTTTTATTCTGCCCAATTCTAACCCACATTTTGAATTGTTGAGAAACTTCAATTACAAAAGTGTTTCCCCCAAAAAGTTTTAGTTGTACCATGTATTCTACACTTCTACCACACATCTTTGCATACTTAAAAGTTATTTGCACATTTAAAAATACACTTGTAACTATTTTTTCAGGAAAGAACTTCCCACTGCCTTGGCAGGTAATAACAAGAAGAGTATGCGCTTCTATTGGGTTGGTCAAAATGTTCGTTTGGGTTTTTCTGTAACATTATGGAAAAACCCGAACGAACATTTTGGCCAACCCAATATTTTACTGATTGAGGAGGGCTTGATTTACATAAAAGGACTGTACATTATTATATCTATTTCTTACATTTAGTTATTTCATATTAGTGCTAATGAAGTAGCAGTTAAGAACTGAATTGCACAATAAATATAAAAAGGAAAGAAGGAAAAAGAGAAAAAGCGGAAAGGAAGGCAAAGAAAAAAGCTGAGCACATTTTTAAAAATCTAAGAAAACAATTTCCACAACGAGAAATGCGTTTCTGAATTGTTCATATACTGACACTTCCCGGGAATATAATTATTGGGTCAGAACGAACTTTTTGGCCAATGCAATAAACAGCTAATCAGAAAAATGTGCCAAGTAGCACAGACTCCTAGTTGTTGTAAAACTAGGAAAAGACAACATCCTCAGCTAAAGCTTATCGGGTCTAACCTCTCAAAAAGAAAAGTACATACAACTCTATAAATTTCATTTGAAATATTATAATCATTCCCTTAGGAAATATTCAGGGTAACAGGTGTACTCTTGAAATAGAAATAATAAATTCAAGGGGAAGATAAATTACTATAGATCAAAAAAAGTAAATTTATAATTATATAATGTTTCAGTTTGCTGTATTTTAAAAGATGATGAAAGAGGTACTCTTTAATTGCCATCTTTAAATTTTAAAGATGACCCTTAAAAAAGAAAAAAGAATCTGGAAACTATTTTTAAGAATTAAAAAATACAATAAAGTGAATAGTAGCAGTGTCTTTACCATGCTGCCTGTCCTGTAAGAATAATTTCACTCTTAGATTTTACACTTATATTTGTTCACTGATTCTGCTAACTTGTCTCCAACCAATGTGAACAGTTACTGTTCTCAAAAAAGTTAAACTGAAAAGAAAACCTTCTTCATCTTTGGGAGATGTGCACACTAGGTCACGGCAAACGTCCTTCTCCATTTCAACTTCAACTTCAAAGAAGGTATCTACAAGATCTTCTGCTGTACCTGGACAAAGAAGGAACAATTCAAGACATACAAAATAATAAAGAAAAACAGATTTAAAAATCCGAATTTTCAAAGGGGATAAAGATATTACCTTTTACTTGATCATCTTTCTCTGTTATCTTCTGTTGAGCCTTTCTGAATACTCGTAGGTGTGTGCCAAAATCATCTACAATGCGTGTAGTAAAATAAGGTTGCCAGTCTATTTCTTTTGACCTTACAAAAAACACATGACATAAAAGCATTATATAAATGCTTTTTTAAATCAAAAAATAAGTTTATTTAATGACTACTGAAAGACATGATTATCAAAAGAGACTGAATTTATTTATACTGAGATTTTACTCATTTAACCACTATTACACCTTAGCATTCCCTTTCAAGAGACCCAGTTTATCAAATCTACTTAAACGCTCGAACAATATTCTTTGAAGTATTTTATATGCCAAAGCTTAAAAGTACTATCTAAGTGCTTAAAATAAATAAGAGAAAAAACAACAGGTATATTATGCAATTTCTCATCCCAGACATAACAATATATTAGGAATTCAGAATGTTTTTGCTTGCTTTTAAAAGAGCAGTTGAGATATTTCTTGGTTCCTTCTGAACCCTTTCTGAATTCTCCACATTCTTCCTTTTAGTTATACGGTCCAAGTTTTGAACCAAATATCTTTGGTATGAGCCTGACTGGTTTCTGTTTGCATATACAAACACTTAAAAACTTAACTATTTGAAATAACTATAGTCACATGGAAATGGTTTAAAGAGTAATGTAAAATACCACACTTACCCATGAAAAAGGTGATTACTAAGTTTATTAAATTACCTAGTACTCTTATCTCTAAAGCAACAGACCTCAACAAACATCACTAATTTAGTAGACCAGTGAAACAGATAACAAATACAACAGATAAACCCAGATTATACATCTCCTTGGATTAAGTGATATTTTTAAACAAACATGTTATTCAATGCTGTTTTCCTTAAGTTAGCACTAAAATTAATTCACCCCTTTAGGAACATACCAAATGAATAGAAGATAAAGAGGCTACTCATGAAGATGCTAGACAATGGGGGAGCAAAAAAAAGTTACCATAATTCATTATGCTAATTCACCATACCTGTATAATAAAGAAGCTAGTGAAAAAGTTGACTTGATTACTGTCTTTTGAGAAAAAACTTTTAAATGTGGTAATGGCATTGAGGAATATAACAGCTATTTTCAAACAAAAACATAAATTATTAACACTCATAATTTCTAATGCACAATTATGATTTTGTTATATACATGGAAAGAAAGAGTAAATTATAAGTACATGAATAGAAACAATTTAACAAAAATAAATGTAACCTGAGCTCTGGGATCTGAGGAGGAGTTACCATTACTCAGAATGTAAGAGCTATGTATATAAGCATACACTAAACTTGGTAACAATATTGAGTCTCAACATAAAACCTAAAATAAAAACTTAAACCTAGAGGTCTCTAGAGTCTCTTTTTGCCCTTATTTTAAAAAGAAAAGCACAATCTGTGTAAGCATCTTTCAAAACTCTTTACATGAATATTTGTACAAAATCATCCAAACCTGAAAATTTTATAAGAACCAAATTTAGAAGAAAGCAGAATACATAATCTTTCAAATTACATATGTTCTGTTTCATGGTACAGTGCTATTTATAGAATTTACTGAAATTTTCAAACAAAACAAAATTTATTAATTTTAGAAGGCATTTTAAAACCTATCTCAATTCATTATGGAGGATGTAATGACATTTAAAATGACTGAAAGTTAACAAGTAATGCAAATACATGAAAATTATTTTAAGTATTAAATACAGATTTCTACTTTCAATATACAAATATATTGAGGGTGGGGAAAACAGGGAACACAGTATTTCATATTCTCTATCCAAGGTCATCATTTTCCCTCTGCTTGACTCATTTACCCTGAATACATGCAAATCTATTGTAAATCTCAACTCAAAGGAACTGTTCTAGGTTAGGAAGATAAGAACAACAGTAGTACATGACTTCTCATTTACATAATTAGGAAAATATCTACTAACAATTTCTAGTAGTATTTGTCTTAAAATTTGAAAGGCACACTTCCTTCTATTGATCCACAGGTAGTTTTCTATTAGAGCTCTTAATATTATTTATTCTTAAATCATGCCTACAGTCAAGGCTCTTTTTCACTTTGTTTAAAATATTCCCCCACATGACTCCTAGTGAAAACACCTGGATTATTACACAATGAATCCTATTATCTACACTTTCATTTTATTATTACTTAGAGGCTTTCACTTCTTGAATTTAAAAATGAGAGCATACTTCCTATATGACCAAGAGAATAAGGGATATATTCAACCCTACCCTGAGAATATACAATTTGTATTAGGCCCCTGAAGCTTATATATCTTGACAGAATGCTTGTAAGAATTACGATGGTTAATTAGGAATGCAAATAAGCAATGAAGTCTTAATTAAAGAACAAAAGGAAAAGTCAAACTACTGAGTGTAGCTCTCTGATACATTTGGCATGCCTTATCTTTATCTCTAACACCATCATCTTATTCCTGGCCTTTTAATTGATCTCCCACGTCCACTCTAGTCTACCCTCCATTCTATTTTCCATACAGCAGCCAGACTGATCTTTTTAAAAATACAAATATGATAATACAAAACAAGAGCCGTAAAAACCCTTTAGTGACTCTCCAATCATACATAGCTGGGACCCTGCTTACTTCCTCATCATTTGTTCCACTGTCCTTCCTTTTCTGTTCTGTGTTTACCTCAATGCCTCTGGACAGACTATTCCCTCTGCCAAGTTTGCTCACCCTGTCCACTTTCCATAAATTTACCTTCGCTCCCCCACATTCCTTTGACAATTCTCACTTATAGAGTTCACCTAAAATGTCAATTCCACATGGCACTCTTCGTTGACCCTCACCCTTTGCTTTATTCCTTCAGACTAGGTCTGGATCTCTGGTTACATATTCTCATAGCAGCACATTTTTCACTTTTTATAGCACTTACAACCTGCAGTTAAATAATTCAACTGCTGAGATAAAAATCTCAGGAAGTCAGGGATTTTGTCTGTTTTATTCCACTATGTTTTATTCACTACTGGTGTTCCCCAATGGCTAAATAATATGTTAAACACTGGAGGCACTTGATACATTGATTTCTCTTTCAGGGTCAGAGCACTGTTAATAGGTGCTTGGAGAATGGCCACATGAACCACATACAGCAACTGCTTCTTTACTCCTTAAAGTTCTGAAATAGGACATATACTGAGAAGCTCTTTTTGCATCTCTAAACCCCAAAGCTACTTAATGCTAATGCCAAAAAAAGGCAATGAATGTCCCAAATATGTGGGCTGAGACTGAGATTACATAAATTGCTTCACTGGGGCCATCTATTGTAAGCAGTATACAGCTCATCATCAGTAACACAAAAAACACATCAAAATCAACTAAGACTGAACTGGACTGAATACATGTCCTTGATTCAAGTAAAAGATACACCATTTCATTAGCTGTGAAATTCAGCAAGTCACGTCACCGCCCATGGTTTTTCTCTAGGGACACTTACAGCTTTAAGAACCTATGATTAACTACATACCCATCCCAACACACACACACACACGCGCACGGGCGTGCGCGCGCAGGAACACAACATAGAAAAGTGGTAACTGGTAAGTAAATAGAAATATTTGATCAAAAGAAGGAATCATGAATGTATTTCATTTTAACTTAAATCATATAAATCTTTCAGTGTAAGACTAAGATAAGACCTTTTGATTAATGTTTTGCTAAGTGTTATTAATGTGGCCTTTGTCTTGAATAAACCATTCTCACATTGAGGAAGTTATGGTTTCCAGTTTCTTTTAAATGGCATTAACAACTAACGACATCTGTGAACAAATCCAAATGCAGAGTAAGAGTCTTTCAAGGCTTTTCACCAACATTTTATAGTTGTCTTTTACACACCTAATCCTACTGTGATCTATTTAGCAACTAGCTGAGTAAATTCTAAAGCAAGTGACCTCTTTTTCATAGGAACTACCCTGTCATACTCATATTCTTTAAACTATGTAGAAGTAAATTAAATTATATGATTATAATAAAAAGTATAAGCAGAGTACACAGGTTCAGAAACAAATACAACTTCCTTTTTTAACACACTCAATTGTCTTCCTCCTCTAAAGCATCCATGCTCAGCTCATACCACAAAACAATTATATCAGACTTTCTGTGCCCAGGAATCGACAACTAACTTCTGATAAGTTTAAAAGTCAAAAGGTAGGGACAGAAGTGGACAGAAGTACTAGAACATAGCCTATTAGCCTAGCTTTAATGCTAAGGGCATGAGTCAGTATGTCTTACAAAGGGAATGGAGAATAACTGGCTAACTAAAGAGAATTTCTATTACAGTAGTACAGAATTGGTACCATTCCAAAAATAGCTTACAATTTTTTTTGATGATACCCACACACAGAAATAAGCAGAAGTTAGTTAAGTGCTATGTCATAAGTCAAAAAGGATTAAGAGGCCACACTACAAACATACTTTGATGAATGACTAGTATTTAAATGGGGTAAAGAAGGATATAGGAACAGACAAAAGAGGGATATGAGCATGGCCTATGCAAGAGTCATCATGTAGACCTGCCGAACTAAAGAATGGGTGACCATTTGGCAATAGAGGCAATCTTCACACACTGGGCAGAATACTGCCCTGGAAAGGTCCTTTATGTCAAAACGATAAAAGTAAAAACTGATTTTCCCACAGAAACAATCCTATAATAAATGTTACATTCCTGATGCTGTATTATTTTTTCACAGAAATGACTACTAAGACCTTATTTTAAAACAGAATGACATAGTAGGGACCTCCCTGGCGGTCCCAGTGGTTAAGACTCTGCACTTCCACTGCAGGGGGCATGGGTTCGATCCCTGGTTGGGCAGCTAAAGATCCCACGTGCCGTGTGGTGCGGCCAATAAATAAATTAATTAATTAATTAAATAAAAAAAGAATGACACTGTATCTGCATAGTATGTATGTACGTATATGTATGTATGTGTATATATATACACACACACACGCATATATAAAGACTTTTTAAATGTGTATTAATCAATAAAGGTGATATAATAACCAACTGCATAAAATTACAATAATATGTATTAATCTCCTATATGAGGTCTTTTACCTTCTAATTACAAAATTCAGACATTTAAAAAAAATCATTAGTATAGTAAAATTCCTATACTAATGATTCCTAGTTTATCTGGGTAGATTTTGACAAGCATCTTTGAAGACATTTTGAGAAGTTTTATTCCACTAGAGGATTTTTAGATCACTGACTCAGACATCTTTTGCTGAAAGTGGGTGTCCTATCTGTGAAAGAAAAAATTCCTTCCTTGAGTCACGGAATCAGACAGTAACTTCCCCCTCAGACTTCACTATTATAAAGGATATACTCTTTAAAATACATAAACCTTTACACGTTTCCATCCTTCAAGAGTCCTTGAGGGAGTACGTTGTTAGCGTCAAAAGCTTCGGCCTAAAATTGAATTTGAGCAATATTTTAAAAGCAGAGAATTGTAAACTTGCTCCTAAATCCATTAAAAGATTTCCCCTTCTTCCAGTCTCAATTTGCTCATATTATAAATACTTCACGTTACCATAACCACCTCCCTAGAGCACCTTTGTTTCCCTTTTAAAATCTACTTTAAGGATGTAGTTATAAGGATTGAGTATAAGATAATGAAACTGAACTTACATTAAATTTACTATTACTCTATACCATAATTCTTAAAAATATATGGAGAATTACTCTTTCATGGGAGCTAAATTAGCAACCACACGAGGTAACAACTTTCATTACTTCATGGTTGCTAACCTGTCTGCTCCCTTCCCTTGGCTGCACTGTTGTATGCTGAGTGGGAGAGCCAAATGTGCACATCTCTCTCCTAACTCCACATTCAGTGACTTCAGACTGACAGTTTAAAATCAACCATGGTGGGAGTATTTACACTTCACAAAACTTAAAGTAGTCGACTTATAAAACTACAAATTTATTGTTTTCAGTATTCAGTACAGAATAGTACTAGTTTGGATAATCAAATAAAAATTTTTAAAGTTTCACTGATACAAGACTTTTAACTACAGAGAAAAGACTGGTCTAGTAAATATCTTTCACGTTTAAGTCTTGTATCCTTTCTGACCATGCAGAAATACAATAAAAGGTTTAAATAAAGTTTATCATCACCCTACTCTAAGATCTCCTATCCGTAAAACAACAGACTACAGGAGTACTTTAATCCCGAAGTAAATTAAATCTAATTAGCCACACACTATAATAACTCCCCAAATGGTATTCAAAATGTAGGGTGTGATAGAGAATGTGAGTGAATGTTTTGAAGAGGAAATATGAGTGAAAACAAACAAATCAAGATTAGTACCAACCATACCAGGGAATCTCAGTCTTTTAGAACTGAAAGAAATCTGAAATAATTACCACAAACCCCTATAATTACAGAGCCAAAACTTAAATTACTTATTCTAGATTATATAGTTATTGAGATCAAGGCTTTGTTTAAAAAAAAAAAAAAACAGGGCTCCTAACTTTCAATTTGGTGTTTTCTCTGCTATACCTTAACAACACAAAACCTTTTGACTCATAAATGTTATAAACAAATTGGTAGAAATGGAGAAAAATTTAGGCATGCAGTTTTATATAACCATAGTAAAGGAAATGGTATTTAGTGAACTATAACTCCACCTAAGAAATCCATCCAGTTCTACAACCTGTGCCCCAATGCTTCAAAGAGGTCAAGGATGCATAACTTTTAAAGAACTTGGATCTTCAAATATAAAGAAAAACTTAGATAGAGGAACACACATGAAGCACACTCTATTTTAGGGGTTGATTATAAAGAACACAGAGCGGGAAGCCTTAATCAAGCTACAGGAAAAGAAAAAAAATAACCTGGGGCTAAGTGTGAATCTTCTTAAGTATAATGTTAAGTATTAAATATTAAATTCATGCTATTAAGTATTTTAATAAATAAGGTTTTCAGTAAAATTTACCTGATAAATGAAAAATTCCTAGACCCAACAGTGAAATATATTAAATTTTGTGGAGAAAAATTACCAAGGAAGTCATAAATGGAAACTCGATTAACAATAATTTATTGAGTATTCACTACCTTATCATGTACAAAACACTATATTTAAGCATTAGTTTCAAGGTAACTTCCCAAGGAAATAAAGATTCAGTGGCTACCTATACAAAACATGTCATCTACAGCTGAAAAACGGTTTCTTTTATTTATGTGTTCGCAAGAATATAAAAAACAGAGAAACAGGAAAAGGAATTTAGTTGCAAAGTCATTCTAGATATTTTTATTGCTGAGCAACAAATGTTTCTGTCTTGGGCTATAAGAATAATACATGCCCGTTTTGTAAAATGTAATTTCCTTCTTTAGATTTTCTGTATCAGCTATAAATTAGCCTTAAATCCACAATCCAAAGATCACTGTTAATATTTTAGTGTTTTTCTTTTAGTCTCTTTGCTATGCTCACATACTTACAACTTTTTACACAGCTAAAATCATATAGCGTACACTACTTTGTGTGCTTTTTATTCTAATGTATTTCCTACTTCTTTAATACTACATAATATTTTAATGTATGCAAATCTATGTATTCCAGGGGTCAGCAAACTCTTTCTCTAAAAGAGCCAATTAGCAACTATTTTAGGTTTTGCAGGCCACATCATCTCAGTCAACTCTGTCACTGTAGCACAAAAGCAGCCATCGACAAAATGCAAACAAATGAGCACAACTGTCCAATAAAACTGTACTTACAAAACCAGGCAGCAGTACAGTACACTCAATAATAAAATGACAAATAACCTAATTTTAAAATAGGGAAAAGATCTGACAGACATTCTCTATATACAAATGACTAATTTGCACATGAAAAGATGTTCGACATCGTTAGCTATCAAGGAAATGCAAATCAAAACCATCATGAAATACCGCTTCACACCCACTAGGATGGATATAATCAAAAAGACAGACAATAACAAGTACAGGAAAGGATGTGGAGAAACTGGAACCCTCATACATTGTTGGTGGTAATGTGTAGCCACTTTTTAAAAGTTTGCAGTTCCTCTAAAGGTTAAACTAAGTTACCATACAACCAGAAACTCTACTCCTAGGTGCACATCTAAAAGAAATGAGAACATTAAGTCCACACAAAAACATGTACATGAGTGCTCATAGTAGCATTCTTTATAAAATCCAAAAGATAGACGCAACCCTACTGTCTGCCAACTGATGAATGGATAAACAAACTGTGGTGTATCCATACAATGGAAAATTATTCAGCAATAAGAAGCAATAAGTAATAATATATGCTACAACAAGGATGAACCTTGAAAACATTACGCTAAGTGAAAGAAGCCAGTCACTAAAGACCACATATTGTATTATTTCATTCATGTAAAATGTCCAAATGCATAGAGAGAAAAAGTATATAATTGACTGCCCAGAGCTAGAAGCTTTGTGGGGGATACGGGGAGAGACTGATAGCGGATATCAGGTCCCCTTGCAGGGTCATTAAAATGTTCTTAGGGCTTCCTTGGTGGTGCAGTGGTTGAGGATCCACCTGCCAATGCAGGGGACACGGGCTCGATCCCTGGCCCAGGAAGATCCCACATGGCACGGAGCAACTAAGTCCATGAGCTGCAACTACTGAGCCTGTGCTCTAGAGCCCACAAGCCACAACTACTGTGCCCACGTGCTGCAACTACTGAAGCCCGCCACACCTAGAGCCCATGCTCTGCAGCAAGAGAAGCCAATGCTGAGAAGCCTGCACACTGCAAGGAAGAGTAGCCCCGGCTCACCCCAACTAGATAAAGCCTGTGCGCAGCAACAAAGACCCAACACAGTCAAAAATAAATTAATTAAATTTATTTTTTTTAAAAAGTTCTTAAATTGACTGTGATGAAGGCTGCACAACTCTGTGAATATACTGAAAGCCAATGACTTTAAGTGGGTGAACTGTACAATATATGAATTATAAAAATATACAGTTAAGCACCCCTGGTCTGTTCTATAGATATAAAAACTTTAACTTTTTCTCCCCTTTTAAATATTTAGATGGTTCCTAATTCTTTCTGCATCTTTCTGATTAACATCTCTTTTGAGCTAAGTTTTCAAATGGCAAAGAATATAAAATGACAATAGTATAAAACTTCACTGTTGCAAATGTCCATTACTGTCCATTATTGTACTTGCCTTTTGGACAAGTCTAGGAACATATGATTTACATTTCTATGGCAAAAGGGAGTGAGAAAAATGGAAAGCAAACTAAAATCAAGCAGGACCCTTGGGACCTTCCCTAGACAGATCCCACCACCACCACCATGTCTTCCACCTGCCTCTTGTCTGGAGAAAAACTTCAGGCAAAGAATAAATTTAATCAAAGAAATGAGAAAATACAGAAACAAAGGAAAATAGTCAAACAGGACAAAATAATAATAGTTCAGTCCTTAAAGTCAAGGACCTTTAGTTCCTCCTCAAGGGCTACAGATAATATTGAGCCATATCCTCTGAGCTGTTTTACAGATATTAAAACCCCCACCAGGTGGAAAAAGTTAACTACTTGATGACCAGACTGTAGCCCTGACATAAGCTGCTCCATCTTACACAATTCTAAGAACTGACCTCAAGGAAATGGGAACAAACTGACCCTGGAACTGAAGATTCACTGTACTTAAAGCAATCAAGATGATGCTAATCAGACCACCTCATGACCAATTTCAAGATGACTGTCAGAGCTTACTATGCTGCTCTGCACAAAGCCTCCTCCCTCTGCCTATACACCCCTGAAACTCCCTTTTAAAAGCTCTTGCCCCCTGATCAGCAATGGGGAGTTGGCTTCTGGACATGAGTCCACCTTCTCCCCGGGTTGCCAGCTTCCTGAATAAAACAACCTTTCCTTTCCAACCAAAATTTGTCTCTCAAGCAGCGAGCAGTGGGACCTGAGTTCAGTAGCAAAACCCCCTGTCATTCCAGGAACAGTGATACCATCAGCATCAGAACCACTGAATCTCAGAACCTACATTTCCTATGTCCTTACACCATGGGAAAACCCTTCAGGAAGGAACACAGTAGCATTAGAATATATCTCCTTTCCACTAACCCTAGGGTTCAGGGAAACAGATGTGTAGAGTTAGTAACCACATTTCACTTTTGAGAACAACAAGGTTCCTTGTTCACTTGTACCTCCACATACACTAACCTTATCCCCCTTCTGAGAACTGTGCTCAGATTATTCCTTTTGCCTAACATGTCCTTTATCCCTCCCTCTCCATCTCAATACACCCATTCTTGAAGTCCAGTTTTGGCCTCAATCCACATGAGGTCTTCATCAGTGACTCTGGTCCATTCTATCTCTAGATGAAATCCTCTAAATGCCACGCAAATCACCACTTTATTTCTCTCCATTTCATGTGCTTTAATTTTGTCTCCCTTTCCCTTCCCCCTCAAAAAAAAAAAATAGAGCTAAGAAGACAAGGTCAAAGAATCTGTGTATATATCCTAGGAATGTAACAAATAACAAAAACAACAATAATAACAAAGAAGTTAACATTCACTGAACACATACTATGTGCCAGATCCTATGATGTTTTACATGCATTTTTCCCCCATATAATCATTACAACAATCCTATGAGAAAATTACCCCATTTTACTGATGCAGAGATTTAGGCACAGAAAGTCAAATAACTGGCTCAAAAAGTCACTTATTGGTCGACAAATACTTTATGAAATATTTCATGCACATCATCTCCTTTGCCCCTCACAACTCAGAGTGTGCTACAAGTTCAGCATCACTGCTGTACAGAGTTGTTAAGAAATTTTCTTTTAAGTACACTGTAACTTAATGGTACAGGTAGAATTATAATACAAATCTCCCAGGGCTTTCTATCCTATATCATATTATTTGAAGAGAGAATAAAAATACATGGGTTATCACAGATTCATCTGCTAAAGCTCCAGCCTAATTTATGCCCAGGCTCCACAGAGAACTCAAGTGCTATGGGAAGGTTTCCTTCCCTAAACTGTTACTAGAATAACAGGTACTAATGTTAGTATGAAGTGTTATCATTACAAAGTACTCTCTCACATGCGGTATCATTTAATTCTAACAACAACCTGATAAGCAGACATGGGTTATCACTAGACTCAAAGAGTTTATGGTTTTTACCCATTCAAGGCCATAGAGCTTAATAAATAATAGAGCTAAAGCTCAAAACCAGAACTTCACACTCTAAGTATATCCTTTTCTTCCTGTTATATCTCAAAATGAGTATTTTTTTTTATGTTGATGTTCTGTAACTGTTTCCCCAAGCTGATGAATAAATATGAACACTAGAATTTGGTGGTTCTAAATCTCTTCTGGGTTCATAGGCCCTTTTTGAAAATAAAATCTATGGAATCACTCAATAGGAAAAATAACAGACAATTTTGCTTACATCTTCAGGGCTTCATGGGCTGTTGGTTAAGAACCCTATGCAAGATTGTAATTTGAAGGAGAGAAGTGATAACTTATGCTTCACAGTGCACAGCAGACAAGAATAAGAATGTTTAAATTATTTGAGAGATTATAACCAGGCTTAATTTTCTTGATATTCACATTGGAAATAGTCAAGGAGCCTCTGTGAAGACATACATTTTAGTAGTAACAGAAAAAGCCAATGACGGACAAAAATAAAGTTTTTCACAGAAAAGGCACAAACAATAACTGAGCTTTACTGTATGCTACAGGTTTTACATCATACTGTTTTTTAACCTGAAAGCAGCCTCAAAAGTAGCTTATTATCAGCTCTTTACAAATAAGGAAACTAAAGCTCAGGAGAGGCTGATTAATTTGCCCAAAAACTTAAGACCAATGAACAAGCAAAGATATAAATTCGTATCAGTCTAGTATGGAAGAAACCTGGCTCTTCCTGTAATCACCCAAATACTTAGCTTGAAAGCACAGAATATTAGAGAAGGGGGAAAAAAAAACTTACGACAGGAAGTTTAAAGAAAAGGTGGTTATAAGATCAAAAACAGGGAAAGCATTGCAATGATATGAAAGAAAGGCGGGAGAAACTAAGATGAATAATCTAGATCATAATATATCTGATAGCGAGTGGAGGAAAAATACTATTAAGAACAATCTGATTCTAATTCTCGCTCTGCCCCCAACTCAACAGATAATCCTACACTAATCGCTTAATCTTTCTGGAATTTAGCTTCCTTGTCTGTGAAATTATGGATGTTGGATGGCATAAAAACTTAAACTTCTAAATTCCTTCACAACTTGGAAAACATTTTCACAAGGACTATTTTCATTACATTCCACTGAGCAGGGATTTTGCTTTATTCATTGCTGTATCTGTAGCACCTGGCTGGTACAAAGTAGACACAAAATATTAGTTGAATGAATAGATGAATTTGATCATGACAATAACCCTGTGAGGAATGCAGTACTGGGCAGGTATTTATTATTAGGCTTATTTCACATGTGAGAAAAACCAAGATCCAAAAAATTTTTTAATACTTGCTCACAGTACTGCGGCTAAATGGTAGAGCAGGATACAAACTCAAGTCTTCCAATTACTAGTTCAAAGTTCTTTCTAGGTCTAAAATTTTTTATATTTTCATATACTCTTAAGCAGACACAAGAATAATGAACTCTTCTTTTTCCCACTCTTCCAAAGGGAGAAAAACATCATTAGGATGGTGTTACCATAAAAAGCAGTGAATGACCGATTCAAAAGAATGATCTTAAAAAATACCTAACACACAATAATGTTACATATATGAAATAAGGAGATAAAATCCAATTTCTGACTTCTTTGATTATACTTTATTATATTTTCTGTGTTCCACAGTTAAGTCTACACTCCTAATTATGACTGGCTACTTTACAATGTTTGCTGTTAATCATAAGGGAGAAGGAGCTCAAATCTATCTAAGTAAGGTTAAAATTCAAACCATGAAACTTACTGTAGGCCTCCTCAGTGACCTCAGGCTGAGGAACTCACCTCACACTCTAAAGCGTAAGATCAACTGAATTATAGAAGAAAAAGTCTTGACAGGGCAGCATGAGCTAGAAATATCTAGCTAGAAATTTCTAGCATGACCTAGAAATAGCTATGTGAACAGAGATGGAAACAAAGTAACAGCCCTAGGGCAAAGCTCTATTCTCCAAGACTCTCAAAAGTACAAAAGTATATTTCAAGAACCTAATTAGGGAAGAAGAGGGGTTGGTTGGAGAATAATACCTTCAGATTAGACAGTGTACTCCTGGCATAGCAATGCAGCCTCCTGCCTTGAGGCCACAGGCTCATAGGAAAATCACTCTGTGTACTGGGTAGCAAACTCTTTTATTTAAAAAAAAAAAAGATTGCAAATTCGCCCAAAGATAGAATCCTTTCTTTCAAAAATAAGTAATTTCTGCATATGAAATGCCCTCCCCAAAATCAAGCAGTTTAAATACAAGGATATAGACCAAAATATTTTGTCATATGGGAGGCAGTATGTAAGGGGTGTTTGTAAAGTGAGAATTTTTGTATACCTCAGAAAAGTTTCTTAAAGGAAACTCATTAAAATACACTTCTTTTCTGAAAGTAAACAAATAAACTGAATACGTATTCTCCACTGACTTATGCTCCTTTGGTTTCTTCTTCCTCTAAGAGGACCCCGCTAGATATGTGCCAAAAGTGAGCAGTTATGCTGAACTATTTTCAGAGCGTTTGAATAAAACAGAGTATCTGGGGTCATGACCTTGGCATCTCAGTGAGCCCCAGTCTATGCTGTACCGGGAACCGCCACCATGGCCACCTACAAGGTGGTGCTGATCCCACACAGGAAAAGCACATGGAACCTGTAGAACAGCTTCAGTGGCTGGAGCAAAGCCAACATGAGCCCAGGAGGCGTGAGGAGGTGAAGCACCACATGCAGGTGCTACAAGATGCTGGCTAGGAGTTTGACATCTCCTTCACCACGGTGCAGAAGAAAGCCATTTGGATCTTCTGGACAGCACTGGATGCCAATGACCAAGTGTGGCCGCCAATAGTGATGACTTGACTTCAATAAAGCAGAAACTGCTGCCAAGCATGATGAAACCCAGGTAAAGATCTGGACATGCTATTATGTCCTACCACCTCTTATGAAGCTCAACCAACCTTCTACAGCAACATCAATAAAGACTGAGGTATGCAGACCTCACTGAAGATCAGCTACCCTCCTGTGAGAGTCTGAAGGACACTATTGCCAGGGCTCTGCCCTTTTGGAATGAAAAAATAGTTCCCCAGATGGAGGAGGGGATGGGGGTACTGAATACAGCCCACGGCAATAGCCTTCAGGGCACTGTCAACCCTCTGGAGGGTCTCTCTGAAGAGGCTACTGTGGAGCTGCACCTGCCCACTGGTAGTCCCACTGTCTATGAACTGGACAAGAAGCCCATGGAGTTCCTGGGAAATGAAGAGCCCATGTGTGAAGTCATGGAGGCTATGGCTGCCCAAGGCAAGGCCAAGAAGTGAAGGCAAGCAAGCAGCCTACTTTCCCAAGGACACCCCCCTCCCACCCCATTCCTCTGCACCTCTTCCCTGCACATGTCTGTGGGCATCTTAAGTTGTAGCTCCAGATGGGGATCAGTGGCTCCCAATTTTCTTTTAGCCATTTTGTCTCCTGCTCCCATTTCCTTCATACAATCTAGTCAGAACAGCACCTATGGGGCAAAGGGTCCTCAGTCCAAGCCAAGGGAAGACTTATTCAAGAGGGTGGAGAGGAAGTAACTCTGGGACTTTTTGCTAGTGCTTTGTTTATTACTAAGGCCCTGCTTGAGTAGAAGATAGGCAAGAACCATGCTAAGATGTGACCAATGAGGAGGAACAAGAGAGCTTATTTGTGTTCCCAAAAGCTAATCCTGTACTATTTTATAGTCATGTGACTGTCTGGGAGGCTCTAGTTATTCCAGTAGAAGATGAATATAACCTGCATGGTGATTCAAACAAACATTTCCTCCATTACACCAGAGGAACTTGCTCCAGAAGATTAGGATCAATCCTGAATGTTTAAGTGCTGCATTTACTTTTACAAAATATATATATAAAATACACATATGTTGTGTCTATATTTGTACATATTATATATATTTCATATATTATTTATATATAAATATTAACATTAAAAATACCAACAACAACAAAAAGCTTCCAGGGATTTTAGTGGTGGTTAACAGAAAACAAACTATTCCTTGCACCAATATGAGATAAGCTCCCTGACTCCTAAGGTACAGGACTTCACCCTGCTGTATGGTTCAGAACCCCTCCCCTGCCTTATTGTTTTATGGCCATAAAATGCCTCTTGATCATGTCCAAGCATGTCTTTCACTGTGTCAGATTTCCGAATCATGTTCCAGTTGTTTGGCGCTGCCACTTGGCCCAGTACTCATTTTGAGCATAACTGTACTAAATCCTATTTCCAGAACAGTATAATCAGGGAGTGATGCAACTAAAAACAAAATAAAACAGAACAAGAGTATCTGGGTAAGAGGGGGAAAAAGTATTATCGGTAAGTGGGATGAAAGACTTTGAACAGTCACGATTGGACAACTGGACCCTGAGGAAGAAACAGACGTACAGACTAAGAGAACAGGGATTAGTCAAGATAAACATTCTGTAAATGTAAAGGAACAAAGGTTTTTATGACTCTAGTTCTATAATCTAAGAGTTATCCCACAATAATAATCTACTGTTCTACTTACCATGTAATAAATCAATTTTCTCCTTCCATTTGAAAGTTATTTTCCCTATTGATACAAACAATATTTAAATTTTTCTGCATAAATACAATGCAGTGACCTTACCTAGTAGCAAACTGAATGAGTGCATTCTGAAGAGTCTGCCTAATTTCAAGAAGAAAAGATTCATCATCACTTAGTGTATAATACCAATACTGGACATAATCCCTCAAGGAAAATTGGATAACCTAAAACAAAAATATGGAAAAAAATACAATTTTTTAGGATTTAAAAAGTAACAGTGGCAAAGTAAAACCTGAAAGGATTATTTGCGATTTATATTTACTTGCTACATACTAAATTGTAGTGGTAAATAACTGCCTTCATTAAGAAAGCATCCATATACTAAAACACATTTCAAAAATTTTTCAATTATTTTGGTAGCCCAATTCATCCACTGCCCAAATTTTTTTTAAATTTAAAGAATTATCTATGGCGAAGCCCCACCCAATTTCAGGTAAAGATGAAGCCTGCAGAAAAAATAAATTTCCAATGCTATAACATAATGAAGTTTTAATCAGTTTGATGGAATGAGATGCAAAATAATGTCAAGAGACGCTAATAATCTTGGAAATATGTTTTCTTTTGAGAATATCATCAGATTCATTGCATCAAATTATAAAAATGACAATTCACTTAATTCTAATACCGGTGATGCTGCCAACAGCACTGTTAGCCAATAAATAGCAAATAATACAGTTTAATGTATTATGTTTTTGCAAATCAGACAAAGTAAATATGGGTTCATCTAAAAAATGGTATTACATTTTAAAGTATACATTATTTGTAATAATCACAAAATCAAGAATCGATGAAAAATATTTTGGAGGAGAATAATTTTAATTCTAATTTTTAAAATATTTTTGAATGAAACCATAAATATCCATTTAAAAAAGTAATTAAACGAGTAGGAAAAACATCTGATTTATCAAACCACTAAGCTTGTTCATTAGCTGAAGAGTAACATTTGAACTATAAAATAATTAGAAACATTATCAGATGTCAGTAAAACCTTTTTTTTCCTAAATGTAAATTCAACCAAAAGGCTTTAATATCGTATTAAGCAAACACCTTATTATAAATAAGTTCATAAGTAAGGCAGCGTCTTTATGTACAGACTCCAAGGACAGCATTATAATGAGTTTCCAGCATATTACACAAATAGCAAAAATTCTTCTTTAGTATTTTCAAAAGAAATGCACCTAGCACACAACATATGGAATTCAAATACCACATACTGAAACTCACTTGCTGGAGAGGTTCATCAATTATATTGGCACCTGTCAATCTTCTATCGATCTTTATAGTCCTGGCTTCCCGTTTCATTTCTTCTAAGCACTGAAAGGAAACCATAACATTCTATAACATCGTTTCTTGATTTAAAGTCTCTGTAGTTTACTTCTAACTAAATATTCATTGTAACTTCCCTGTCATTATCTTCAATTTAATAAATAACCTTATTTCTTGAGACTCGGGTATAAAGCAAACACTATTTCTCAAATTAACAAAACTAGACATCTAGAAAAAAAATCTTGTGTCATCACCAAAAACAATTATCAGCAAACATTATTTAGAATGTGAGAAATTGAAAATATCAGATATAATACTGCCATATTTCAATGAAACTTTAAAATCATAAGTTAGTGTTTCAGGTGAGTCAAATAATTGTCTTTATTAAACACACCCCTATTTCCTCCTTCTCCCTCCCAGCCCAAAACAGTATACCAGCTGCCAAATGAATATATTTTAAATTAATTTTACTTAGGGATGGTTTTTAGCAACTAAAGAAAATGAATATTTCTCTGTAGTCTTCAGAAAGACCAGTGACCTGGAAATCGGGTGAAAAGTAGTAAGACACTCTTCAATTAAAAATACAAACCAAAGCACACATACATATAAAAAACATATGCCTCGAGTTAACACATGCAACCTCTAAGATTTTTTCATAAAATATACTTAGGAATCATTTTAGAAATAGCAATCAAAATCACCTTTTTTATACCATATATTAAAAAACAGATTATAAAGACTTAACCAGTCTTGACTATGAGTTATTACTGTTTAGGATCTTAATTCTTAAAATATTTTGCATCCTCTCTATGTACCACTCAAGTGAGTGGAAAATATGGATGGCTAGGAAATGATTCAAAAAGAAAAGGCAAAAAAGCAAACAACCCAATAGAAAAATGGGCAGAAGATCTTAATAGAGATTTCTCCAAAGAAGACACACAGATGGCCAGTAGGCACATGAAAAGATGCTCATCACTAATTATTAGAGAAATGCAAATCAAAACTACAATGAGGTACCACCCACCTTACACCAGTCAGAATGGCCATTATTAAAAAGTCTACAAATAACAAATGCTGGAGAGGGCATGAAGAAAATGGAACCCTCCTACACTGTTGATAGGAATGAAAGTTGGTGTAGCCACTATGGAAAACAGTATGGAGGTTCCTCAGAAAACTAAAAATAGAGTTACCATATGATCCAGCAATCCCAATCGTGGGCATATACCTAGACAAAACTACAATTCAAAAACATACACGCACCCCTACGTTCACTGCAGCACTATTCACAATAGCCAAGACATGTAAACAACCTAAATGTCCATCAACAGATGAATGGATAAAGATGTGGTACATATATACAATGGAATACTCCTCAGCCATCAAAAAGAATGAAATTATGCCATTTGCAGCAACATGGATGCAACTAGAGATTTTCTTATTATATAAATGAAGTAAATCAGAAAGAGAAAGACAAATAGTATATGGTATCACTTATATGTGCAATCTAAAATATAGCACAAATGAACCTATCTCTAAAACAGAAACAAAAATCACAGACAGAGAGAACAGATTTGTGGTTGCCAAGAGGGAGCAGAGGAGGGAGGTGGGTGGACTGAGAGTTTTGGGTTAGTAGATGCAAGCTATTACACTTAGAATGGATAAGCAACAAGGTCCTACTGAAGAGCACAGGGAACTATGTCCAATCTCCTGGGATAAACCATAATGGAAAAGAATATTTAAAAAAAGAATGTACGTATGTGTATAACTGAGTCACTTTGCTGTACAGCAGAAATTAACACAACATTGTAAGTCAACTATACCTCAATTAAAAAAAAAAAGGTTCATTTCCTCAGAAAGATCTGTGAGCAAACTCAAAGAATACACACTAAAGGGAGTTTTAAAGGGAGACAGAAGTAAGTTTCAGAGATTACTTTAAAAGTTACAGTAAGTATTAGAAAAAAATGTATTTATTTATCAATATGAAAGTCTTATTAGCACATAATGGATAAGTTAATAATTGTAAAATTCAGCTACTGGCATCAACTCCACACCATTTGCCTCTCTTCATACAAGAAAAAACATCCTAATCCGACAGTAATAATTGAAGGCAATGAGAATCTGAAGCCTACTTCTAGTACACAATTCCAATTTTATTTAGAGTATGATATTGAAAACAAAAGAATATGAAAGATAATATAAAATTGGACTTGAATTATTAAAATTATAGAAACTGCACAGCCTAATCACAAGCTCTATTTTTCAAGTGAGTTAAAGAGAAAGTGCCCATTTTCCTCCTTCTGGTTCCGATGCATTTATTTCATTCAAAACAGTATATTCATTGACATTTCCACAAGTCATACACACGATGCACTGAAATTCTAAGTTAAGACAGCAGGAAAAGACCCCAAATTTCTATCTTTTCCTCAAATTTGCATTCTCACCTTTAACATCTAACATGCATTTTCTAAGCCTGATCAGAGAGACGCTCATAAATTTACAGTGAGCATTAGTGAATTATAGGAAAATCTGTCAAGCCATATAAAGATGATCACATATCATCACTGCATACAGCAGGACTTTAAGGTTTCATATTCCTTTACTCTTCTTACCTTAGGAATCCCAGTTGATGTTGGAGGAAGAAATGAGTGTTCACACTGCTCTAGGTCCTTCTCTGAGTTTGTTTTTCCAAAGAGGAGAGTAACCACAAAACCCCTGAAAGAAATTTAATTATAGATACAAAAACAAAACTTCACTACAATTTAACACATCTATTTATTACCAAATATATTTTTCAGATTTAATTGATGGCTTACCATTCACTAAAAAGTCAGTTTGTGACTTTGACGAGGTGCAAGGAATGGACAGATTTTGTTAAGTTCTCAAGTTTAAAACAACTATAAACATTTTGTGAATTTATACAATAATGCCTTTACAAGTTTTCATCCAATATATTTCATAAAGAATCTCAGGCAACATTTTCAAACTTTAGAAAAATAAACCTTCATTAAATAAGTAGGCAAGCTAATAACCAAAGACAAATGAGATGTACATCTATAGCTATACCCACATTTCTATAATTCTGTTAACTAATTAAAGAGAGATATAACTTGCCACTATGAATACAGAATAAACAAAGGCTATACAAGGAAAAAATGAAGATCCAATTTACGATTTGTTTAAAATAAGACTGGAATTTTAAAAATATATCCCCAAAAGTTAATTATTTTTAAAACAATTATGGAGTCAAGGTAAGATAAAATACTGGTTTAGAATACTTTGTATTGACTAAATGCTATCAGTATTTCCTACATTTAAAGTTTCCCAAATACATCTAAGCACTACTAAGTAGATAGGAAATCCATAAAAGAATGTTAAATTTTAATTTTATAATGATTTACAGTAATCTTACAATGATTGAAAGAGTGTAGTTGGGGACTTCCCTGGTGGCGCAGTGGTTAAGAATCCGTCTGTCAATGCAGGGGACACAGGTTCGATCCCTGGTCCAGGAAGATCCCACATGCCGCGGAGCAACTAAGCTCGTGTGCCACAACTACTGAGCCCGCGTGACACAGCTACTGAAGCCCGTGTGCCCTAGAGCCCGTGCTCCGCAACAAAAGAGGCTACTGCAATGAGAAGCCCCCACACTGCAACAAAGAGTAGCCCCCGCTCACCACAACTAGAGAAAGCCCATGTGCAGCAACGAAGACCCAACACGGACGGATGGACAGAAGGAAGGAAGGAAGGAACGAAGGAAGGAAGGGTGCAGTGACAAGAAAGGAACAGTAAAAAATTAAACACAGTCAGCCTTAGCTATTGAAAGGAAGATTCTCAAGGTCCTCTGCTTTTTGTGGCTATCTGCCATTTCACCACTCTTCAGTACAGGCACCACATAAGCAAGGAGGAGGTTGGAGAAACAGATAAAGTCAAATCAACTCATGTCATCAATTCTGTTTCTGTTTCTTTTTTAAAAGGCTGACCTCAGAATTATCAGTAAATTTCACATATCTGTGTTGTATCTGACATTATTACTAAGAATCAGGTTGGCCTTGTATTTCAGTTTTACCTAGCTGTAAGCATATTTAGACACAATAAAATGCTGATATTAAGTTAACAATGCATTTCTAAAAACATTATCATAAAATAAACTGATAAAACGTTCACCTTTGCCCACAGTGTGACAGTAGGAAGGTAAGCTAAGGAACAGTATGATCTTAGAAAGAACCTAATTAATAGCTTCAGCCTTGAGGTTTAAGTAAAAACAGGTGCTACGAATGACTGCATAACCAAACAAACATAACGGGAATGCCATTAAATAACTCATATCAGTATTGAAGGTATCCCAAAATAACCAGAAAAAAAAAACCCACCAAAATTCAAAAAACAAAAACCAAAAACTTCTGAGTGGTTTTCTTTCCAAAGGGTTTCTTTATTTTAGAAAATAAGGGATTACCATTGACTATAAGCAAAACATATACATTATCAACACTGTATACAGGTAAACTGCAGAACTCAAAAACTTAACTTTTACTAGCCAAAAAAAAAAAAAAAAAGATAGTTTCCATAAGAAAATGTATTAATTCCTCTCTGACTTGCATTTTAACTAGGAAAAAGAACAAAAACAAATCTTTAAAACTTACACAACAAAAACAAAAAAACACTAAAACTAAGAAATGATTTTTAGTTATATGTAATATAACTACTTTATTTAAGATTGATATATAAAAGCCTATTTTTGCTCTTAAAATTCATAAGGCACTAAACTATATAAATAAAGCTACATTAAAGAAAGGACAATCATTCTTCATAATTAGAGCCAAAATTAGAAAGATTTTTGACTCAGGAATTGTGATACTCACTGACTGTAACTGAGTAACCTGGGAATGCTTAATTAACTAATCCTCTGAGATGTTTCTGGATGCTTGTTAGTATATAAATTGAAGTCCCCTTACTGTGGCACTATATTTCCTGACATCAGTAGTCTGGAACAGAATATCAAATCAATTTATGACATAACATGAACTTGGAATTTCAGATCCTTCCATGTGACTTAATATTATCTAAAGAGTTTATAGTGGCCCTCCCACACCTACCAATATCCCAACTTATCTAAAAAAATTCACAGAACTTTACAAATATCCAAAAACTTTCTTGAAATTATTCCTTAATAAATTAGCAGACTCAAAAAGGGAACAACAAAGGTTCCTGAGACTTCGAAATGAATGGACTCGTGACCCTTTTCCCTTTCCCAAATTTTATATGGAGCAGTTGAGTCTAAGAGAAAGGATTCTCACCCCTCTACCTTCATCTATAACGCTGCAATTTCTTCCCTTTCTGAAGTATTGTAAAATATTCTGAAATCCTTCCTCACTTTTGCCAAAGGCTTATTCAATTAGTGAAATAAAAGAAATCTTTCCTTTGTGAGAGAAACATCTCCTCAATTTCCTTTCCAATCAATAAAAGTAGCCATGACCTTGTGGGGGAGTGGTGCAACCATGCAGCTCTGGCCTTGATTAGTGACTAAAGAATGTAATTTAGGAAGCCCAAATGGCTGCAGATCTGTAAGTCTTCAATCATCTTTATAATCAATAAAGATATTCAGAACTCCATTTATCTGATTCCTATGGCTTATTTCTTAATTGTCTCAGTATATAATACCATATCCAAGCAATTATAAGGAAAATATTAAATCTAATATAAAATACAGTTTTATGAATAGTCCTCGATGTAGCTTCCCAGTTAAATTAATTCTCACTTGTTCAACAATCAGTGGGTGACCTCCCTATAAAATGGTTACACATGATTTTCAAACTCATAACCTGAAAAATGTGACAGGTGGTATATATATTCAGAAGCCATCCCTTCAGTGTCTTACACAGTCTCTCTCAGGCCACAGTTTATATATGCTATTCAATTCAGCTAAGTCCTCTAAACCTATAGGCTCAAACAATTCCTCCAAATATTTGGGGTCTCAAAAGATTTTTCTGAAAGAACTCATAGGTATTCACTGCACAAATAATTACATAAGTGTATTATACATATACAAATACACATATATATACATACACACATAAACATTAACAACAAAATGCTCATTTCAGCTAAACTACCTTGTTCAGAGTACCTAAGTAGCAAGCATCTCTCTTGTTTATACATTTTCTTACATATAATTCATATCTGATACCAAACATTCTACATAGGAAGCTATACTAAATCATGACTGAAACCTCTCCTGTAAAGTTTCATCAACTCAAGGTAAAGCATAAACACTGTAAACCAAATAACCATGAAGAGAAAAATGGCAAAATCAGGTGTTTGTTGGAATTTTCTAGAACAAAATGACAGCATTCACTAAGGGAAATAATTAACACAATAATTAACATAATAATTAACATTAGTGTCTGAAATCTAATCAATGAAACAGTCAGTATCTTCTAGTCTGTAAAACTTGATGTGTCATCTCAATTTAACTTATTTATCTTATTATTATAATAGATAAGGAAATTTCAACCTTAAAGGGGAAATAACACCAAAAGGAATAAAAAAATCTTAAAAAACTTTTCAAGTTACACAAAAAAGTTTATATCATCAGAAATTGAAATTTATTTTTAAAGATGATGACCCATATTGCTGGTACAAATCATAACCATCATCGTTTTTATTTCTATAGTTATCTTAATTTTACTATTTTTAACTCTGGTAAAAACAATTTGCAAAAATAGCATTCACAAATAAATCATACTGCCATTTCTCATGATCATTTTTTTCCTTATTGAGGTCTCATGGTCATTTGTTTCCATTTTGAACAACTGAATATGACATGAATTATAAAATTATCATTGAGAATACTTACCCACCCACAAAGCAGAGGATATAAAATGCCAAATAAAATATTACAAAGGGTCCAAACGTTATTAGAGAAAGGACAATGCCAAGGCTTCCCCATCCCCATATGGACAGACTGGTCTGAAATAAAGCAGGAAAAAAATCTTTTTAATAAATAAATAATTTTCCATAGGAACTAGAAAAGAACCAACAAAACTTTTACATAGTTTATGTTTCTCCTTTTAAGCATTCATGGTATTGTTTCAGTAATTTTAAAAATATTTACTTCTGAAAGTGTTAAGTACATTCTTGGAAATTTATCTCCCAGAAACAATATACAAAATCTATATGTAGAAACAAATTTATAGCATATCAGCAACGATTTTAAAAAACAATCTATTGGCAATATAAATGAACAAATTACATAAATTATTGAATGACATGAAAAGTGATAAAGTATTTATAATAAAAACATTTATACATTTATATATGCAAAAGCATGTATGAAAGCTTAAGTAGACAACAGATTGTACTTGTTTATATTTCATCTTAAAACTACAGCATGAGACTTTCTAAAAATTAAAATTTCAAGGTTAAAAAACCCATGTCTCACTAAAAATTATATTTTTATTTACTCAAATTATTTGCAGAAATTTGTAAAATTATAACTGCACAACTTCCAACTTCCCGTTACCAAAATTTACCACGAGTTCAACAAAACATCTCTAAAAATTCTCCATCCTGTTTCCCTATTTCGTTTAGAATTATACTGTATTATCTATTAAAAATACTCCTTTTGTTGAAGGCAAACTGAATTTTAGCAATTTAAGTCATTATGAAATAAATAAATGTATTCAGTTCAACAAGTTCCTATATCCATTTGCCTTGTACTGTGAGGTATACAAAGGATGCATTTGTCCCACTCCTGCCATCAAGAAGCCCAGAGAAGAATGTCTTAGAGGAATGAAACAATTAGACACTGAACCAAAAGAAAATAATAGAAAGCATTATAAGATGCTAAACTGAACGAAATTAATGACAAAAAAACTACGGAATAGACAATAAGTGCTATGGACTATGAGAGAAAGCACAGTTTTACTTATTTATTCATTCATTCATTCATTCATTCACCAGTCATTGACTGCTTCCTATGTGCTGTAAGTTCAAAGTGCTGGGGATATCACAAGGAATAAAGTATACCCTCATAAATCTACATTTTAGTAAGGGAAGAACAACAAGCACACCCTCATGAATTTACATACCTCCGTAAGCTTACATTCCAGAAGAGGAAAAAAGACATACAAATAATATATATCAGATGGGGATAAATGCTATAGAGAAAAATAAAACAATTGCATGTGGTTGATCTAAGAAGTTTTCAATGATTAAGTGACACATGAATAGAAATCTTAGATAAGATATACGGAAAATTTATAATAGTCTTCCTACCCCCAAATAATATTTTTCCATTTATTCATATCTTCTATGTCCCTCAGTGAAGGGTTTTTTTAAATTTCTTCTATATAAGGCCTTCACAACTCTTGTTCATTTGTATTTTTATTACCTTTTTTCCTCATCCTGGCCACATCTTTTTAACCAGAGGACAGAATGCCTACTGATGTTTCTACCCTGCCTTCATGATCTCCTCCTTGAATCAGATGGGGATACTATTGCACCTATGAAGTGGTCTCCCCTGACTTCTTTCCAAGAGCTGAAAGTAAGCCATGGTGGTTTAGAATAAAGTACAGAACATTTCAGTCCCTCTGACAATAGTTCTGCTGAACATCTGGGACCTGATCCACACTATAGTACCACCAGATGGCCAACTATAAAAAACAGATGTGATTTCCCAAGATTCATTCAAAACCTTTTCCACTGACTTTCCTGAAAAGAGTTCCTACAAACTCTCAGGAAAGCTCAGACCAGACTATGACCCAGATACTTTATCCAGCCTACCTTCTTCAATGATATTTGACCTAATATTAGCAATATTACTCTTTCTTTACAAAGTTATATTTATGCTTGCTCGCCATTTTTCACAGCTAAACAACTTACTGTTTAAGGATCTATTCAGAGGTTTGAACAATGAAACCAAGCAAAATGGCTATCTCTGGAGATAAAGGAAAGAAGGGAGCATGCAACTGGAAGACAATACACAGGGGGCTTCTCAAATACTCAATACTCAAATGTTCTATATTTTTTAACCAGGTGTTTGCTCTAAACTCTATAAATGTGTTATGGCTCCAACTGTATGACTATCAATTAAAGAAATTTAAAAATTAAATTTTCAGGGCTTCCCTGGTGGTGCAGTGGTTGAGAGTCCGCCTGCCGATGCAGGAGACACAGGTTCGTGCCCTGGTCCGGGAAGATCCCACACGCCGCGGAGCGGCTGGGCCCGTGAGCCATGGTCGCTGAGCCTGCACATCTGGAGCCTGTGCTCCGCAATGGGAGAGGCCACAACAGTGAGAGACCCGCGTACCGCAAAAAATAATAATAATTTTCAAAAAACAATCACAATTATATAATGTGGGAAAGATTATTAACTCAATTATTTAACACAGGGAGATGCTCAATTGTCTAAAAGCTCAAATTTTCAGAATCTTACAAGTCTCTTCTTACTCATTTGAAAATGGCAGCAAAAATCATCAAAAAACAAACTCTTATTCATTCAACAAATATTTGGGAATAGCTACGTGCCAGATGCTAGTGATTTAACAGTGAACAAAACAGACATTACCGTCACATGAAAAAACAAAAAAATCTATGGAGAAGAACCTTTCCTTAATTAAGTTTGAGAGGAATTTCTATATTCCAGGGACTAATAAAATTAAACATTTCTAATCAAGCAAGTCAGGTGCTCATTTGTTTTGTGGTTAATCTCATAATATTTAACTTCAAATGTTAAACTATTCAATGAAATATCAGAATAGAGAATTGTCCAAAATTGAGAAAGTTTCATGTTATATTTAGTGTTCCCATTTACATATTTAGCTAATATTATAATCTTAACTGGTGAGATTAAGAAGAACATTTGATCTAAAACCATTTAAAATTTTTGAGTTCTAATTATTTCCTAAGATGATACAGGATGATAAAATTTACAAAAATTTTGCACTACATCAGAAACTTTTTACAAATTCAGAACGGAAGCCAAAAAATATAAATAAATCCACTTCACAGTGATTTACATTAAAATAATACTTGATATGTTACTATTTTCTTCTCCAAACACAACAATCAACACTGAAATATTCATGTGTCTGGTTCCCTAAAATCACCGACACACCAACTGTGAGATGGAAGAAACCTTCGTGATCATCTACTGCAGTACTTCTCAGACTTTAAGAATCTTAAATGCAGGTTCTTAAAATGCAGATTCTGATCCATTATATCTGGGGTGGGGTCTGTGATACTTTTATTTCTAATAAGCTACCAAAACTTTCAGAACTAAGGACAATTATATATTTATAATTCTCCTAAATTAGCCTCTAGGTCCACAAAACCTTACAATTCGAGAACCCAAAACCTCTGAAAATCAAAATTGTACAAAGTATTCTACATACCTATCTCATTTACTCCTCAGAACTTATGAAGTAATCAAGAAGGTAATACAGCATAGTGCTCAAAAAATATGAACCCTGGAGTTTAACTGAGTGCAAATCTCACGTTTACTATTTATTAGCTGTGTAACCACTCCACGCCTTCATTTCCTCACCTACATTACGTGGTTTTTTGGAGAGTAAATAAGCCCATGGTCTAGTGGTCGATTTTAGCTTAATCGTTATTATTATCCCTAGTTTAACAACATAGAAACTAAAATACAGAGAAGTTTTTTTAAAAATGGCCCAAGGTCACACAGTTAGTATGAGAATGGGATTTGATCCTATTCAAATCCTGACTCCTTAATGAACCTTAAAATTTGTCAGCTGACAACTGCCTGAAATTAAAACTCACAATAAGAAAAAAATGTTAAAATCATAAATGAGTGCTTTCTTTTATTTAAATATTCATCAGCTTAATATGCCTCCCAAGAAATTAGTCAGAACACTACTTGTAATGAATGTTATAAATTCCTGGTTTGAGTATCAAGTACATAAATATAAAGTATAATTTTTATTAGACAATCAGTTTATCTATAAATAATGAAAATAATTTCAGTTTCAAAGGGTATCAATTTTATTAGCATGCCCTGGTTCTTATATGTATCAGTTTGGCCTTGAGCAGAGGGACACACAGACATAAAAAATGACTCCTGCTGCCAAGATGCTTAAAATCGAGAAGTGACAATGTAAAAAATCTTAAATGCCTCCTGACAGTAGAAAGCAAATAGAAATAATTTACATTGATATGTAAAATAATTTACATTGATTATGCCTATCAATTCATACTACCATTTATCTTATTTCATCCTCATCACAGACTTTTATTGGGCTGGCCAAAAGGTTCGTTCAGTTTTTTCCGTAAGATGGCTCCAGTAGCACTTAGCTGTCTTCAACTTCATTCGAAACAATTTTGTTAGATTGTATGTGACAGCTGTCCTATCAGCATGCATTTTAAAAAAAGACTTACAAAAATTGGTGAATTTTTGTGTAGCCATTTTAATATTGAAGATGGAAGAAAAAAAGCAACATTTCCGGCATATTATGTTTTATTATTTCAAGAAAGGTAAAAACACAACTGAAACACAAATAAAGATTTGTGCAGTGTATGGAGAAAGTGCTGTGACTGACTGGGTCAAAAGTGGTTTGCACAGTTTCGTGCTGGAGATTTCTCGCTGGACAAGACTCCATGGTTGGGTAGACTAGTTGAAGTGGACAGTGATCAAGACATTAATTGAGAACAATCAACATTATACCATGTGGGAGATAGCCGGCACACTCAACATATCCAAATCAAGCGCTGAAAATCATTTGCACCAGCTCGGTTACGTTAATTGCTTTGATGTTTGGGTGCCACATAAGTTAAGTGAAAGAAAACTTCTAACCGTATTTCTGCATGCGATTCTCTACTTGAACGTAATGAAAACGTTCCGTTTTTAAAACAAATTGTGATGGGCGATGAAAAGTGGATACTGTACAATAATGTGGAACAGAACAGATCGTGGGGCAAGCGAAATGAACCACCACCAACCACACTAAAGGCCGGATCTTCATCCAAAGAAGACGATGTTGTGTATATGGAGGGAGTGGAAGGGAGTCCTCTATTATGAGCTCCTTCCAGAAAACCAAATGATTAATTCCAACAACTACTGCTCCCAGTTAGACCGCCTGAAAGCACCATTTGACGAAAAGCATCCAGAATTAGTCAACAGAAAACGCATAAACTTCCATGAGGATAAACGCAAGACTGCATGTTTCTCTGATGACCAGGCAAAAACAGTTAGGGCTTGGCTGGGAAGTTCTGATTCATCTGCCCCTTCAGATTTCCATTTATTTAGATCTTTACAAAATTCTCTTAATGGAAAAAATTTCAATTCTCTGGAAGACTGTAAAAGGCACCTGGAACAGTTCTTTGCTCAAAAAGATAAAAAGTTTTGGGAAGACGGAATTATGGAGTTGCCTGGAAAATGGCAGAACGTAGTGGAACAAAAGGGTGAATATGCTGTTTAATAAAGTTCTTGGTGAAAATGAAAAATGTGTCTTTTTACTTAAAAACCGAAGGCACTTTTTGGACACCCCAATATGATAGGAAAGGTAGCAGAATACAGTACTAAAAACACAGAATCAGAAATTACAGGTTCCAGTTTGCCACTAATGTTCTATGTAACCACTGCAAAATCACTAACCACTCTTTGATCCAGAATTCACACTAGCGCAATGAAGAAGCTGAGCTGTGAGACCATCCCTCAAGTCAAGTCTATCTAAAGCAGACTTGATTAAGTAACTAGGATGCAGAGCTAGGCATAGACTCTCCCGGCTACGTGTGGAGAGTGGGGCTAAGTGCAAACAGCTATTTTATATATTAATAGATCACATGAAGAACAGATTGTCAGAGCTCCCAGAGAACGGACCTTGGACTCTCATAAGAGTCTTACTAGAGTGAGTCAGCCACTCTCAGTTATATTCACCTGATATGTCTCAACACATTACATGGCATAGGGCAGCCAGATAGGGCTGAGAATCTTAAAGCTGATATTACTTCAGGGCCAACGTGGATCACAGAAATTATATAAAAGAATTCAACAACAAAACCAAGTACCCATAAGAAGAGTCGCTTTATTGAAACTATAGATTGTTTTCCTTCCACCTTATTCCACCTATAATAAATTGGAAGTTCTTCTCCAAGTAATTTCAGTAGAATGTGCTCCTGACACAGAACTTTGGCTCATTCAACATTACATAGTAATTTAACCAAGGCCTGCTACAAAGAAGCTGCTCACTAAATACAGAACTAATTAATTAATTTACTAACTAGAGAAATTAAATAAGGGAGGGAATGGAAAGAGAAGGTAGGGGAGAAAAGAGAGAAAAGGGGAAAGGGCAAGAAAAGGAAAAGGGGAAGGGAAAGTGAAAAAGAAAAGAACGCTAAATTGAAGTCCTGCCCCTCACTCCCACCTTAGGACTTTAGGCAAAGTTATACGTTCCTACCAGCACAACCCTCACCAAGCCGCCAACCTCCAAAAAAAAAAAATCTCCCAAGAGCTTGGTCCTTTTTCTCCCATAGGACTGATGTACAGAAATAACATACTTTTGACTGTCTCAACATAACCTACATCAGCCTACATGACAACTTCCCTTTCAGGGAGGCAGCCACGAAGAGGCAGCCACACAGGGATCATCAGTACATTTAGCTAAGTTGGTCCCAAAACCCCTCTTTTCATACTCCTGGGACACGGAAGTAAAGATCCTCTTCCACTCACGTGTATTTAAGATACCTAGTATATCCTTGTGAGGATGATTAAAGACTAGCAATGATATGGTGCACATTTTCAATCCAGCTGTTGAGCCAGGAGGGATAGAGGGTCTTGTCTCCAAGATAGCTAACTGCCCAGCTGGCAAAGATAATGGCCACTGGCTACCTGTGGAGATTATCCTCTCTCTCCCAACTAGGGGTGCCCAGAATAATTAGGTTATATACACACATATACACCAGCCCCATGTATTTTTAGTTCTTTGGTAACAGAACCCTCTCCCTTAAAACAGAAATCTATTGTTCAACTTTTATATATTTTCAAGAATTAATTATGTACACATATGTAGGTAACTACTTTAACAAACCCTTCAATGTTATATTAGAGCAGTAGTTATAAAAGATCATACACTACTACATAATTAGGACTCCTAGCATCCAATGATGAAGAAAATACAAGAAAACAAAAAAAGCTACAATTATTTCAGTGTTTTTTAAACTAGATACCATCAATTACAAAATAACTATACAGTCTGAAACAACAGCAGGTACATTCATATGCACTTGTTTTTTCAGGACACAAACTAAGTTAGGCTGCACAACCCCTCCCCAGTCCACAGCCCATACATTGGGGATCACTGGAATTAGAGTCTAAAAGAAATTACAGTACTGAAAAAACAAAGGACTGTATTTACTGAGTGCTTTCCCTTATAAAGAATAATACAAGTATTTAAAATGTGGATGGAGCAGTATAGCAAAGAACAGTCCTGACAGGCTTCTAGTAGACTCAAAGCCTCCAACTTCAAA
Organism: Neophocaena asiaeorientalis asiaeorientalis; assembly: GCF_003031525.2. Taxonomy (NCBI): domain Eukaryota; kingdom Metazoa; phylum Chordata; class Mammalia; order Artiodactyla; family Phocoenidae; genus Neophocaena; species Neophocaena asiaeorientalis. Next base: position 362,441 of record NW_020172592.1, read on the forward strand.
ACCATGTTAACAAGGTTTCCTGAATTTCCAATTAAAGGTCCAGTAGATACACAAAGCTGAAATAAATTAATCAAAGGTGCTTTTTAGAAGCTGTGTTTTTATAGTTATACATAATGTTTTTGTGCCTTAATAATAAATAACTGCAGGACTTCCCTGGTGACACAGTGGATAAGAATCTGCCTGCCAATGCAGGGGACACAGGTTCGATCCCTGGTCTCGGAAGATCCCACATGCCGCAGAGCAACTAAGCCCAACTGCCACAACTACTGAGCCTGCGCTCTAGAGCCCATGAGCCACAACTACCAAGCCCGCATGATGCAACTACTGAAGCCCACACACCTAGAGCCAGTGCTCCGCAGCAAGAGAAGCCACCGCAATGAGAAGCCCGCGCACCGCAACAGAGTAGCCCCTGCTCTCCACAACAGAGTAGCCCCTGCTCTCCACAACTAAAAGCCCGCGCACAGCAACGAGCCAAAAATAAATAAAAAATAAACTAAAATTAAAATAATGAAAAAAACTGCAAAAAATCATAGCAAAGACTTTTTAAAACAAACATTTAACCTAGAGGGATGGGATAGGGAGGATGGGAGGGAGACGCAAGAGGGAGGGGATATGGGGATATATGTATATGTATAGCTGATTCACTTTGTTATAAAGCAGAAACTAACACACCATTGTAAAACAATTATACTCCAATAAAGATGTTTAAAAAAAAAGAGAGAAATAAAATAGATTATTTTCCTTATGTTTCCATTTGACATATGTCTATTTTTAATTTACATATACATCAGTCTCATTCCTAAACAAATTGTTTAGGAATTTGTATGTATACATGTATGTATACATGTATATATAGATAACATACAAAAAGAAAAAGTATTCCCTTAAAAATAACTGATTAAAGCAGAATTTTTAAAGCTACTAAAGAATAAGACAGCTAAATTTCTAATTATGTGAACTAAAAGAATCCATCAAGATATCAGAAAAAATATACCAATCCTGGGCATTTTGAACAAATTTTTTTGTATCAGCATACTTACCCTGATTATTTTTTTAATTCAATTACATACCAGTAGAGGAAAGCATGTATAACTATCATTCATCTAAGAAAGGGAGGGTAAGAGTTATAAATTTATAAACAGTTGCTTATTTTTTTTTAATATAAGGATATACAGAAATTTTTTTAAATGACGATCTGTAAGGAATGGAGAAAATGGGGTAGAGGGGACAGGGATAAGAACTGGACACTGAAAATACCTTGCTCTGTAAATCTGACTTTGTATCAGTATAAATATTTTACATATAAAAAGAATTTCAAAAGCAAACTCTAAATTTCAAAAGCAAAGTGAAATTTAAAAATCTAACTCAATATACTAACAATGTTGGAATAACCACACAGAGAAAGCAATATAGTAATTTTACTATGAATCATTGCTTCGGTAAAAAATAGTGTTGATAGTTCCACTAAAACGAACTAGGGCTATTGGAGGAATGGCTGATTCCAAGTCTGGAGCAGGAACTGAGTTTAAGATGGGCCTGGAACACTTTGCCATACCAAAAAGCTACCAAAGATTACTAAGAATATGTCAAAACTCAGCAGACAACCTGAAGAGGCTTCACCTGGCTAAAGATGGAATCAGTAACACTAACAACTGCAATGTATTGGAGCACTTCAAATATTTGAGTTCATGAAATCATAGAAAGATTTTTAAATTTCATTGATCACCTTTGAAGGGTTCTAAAGAACCAGCTCTTTTTGAAAAGTGGTAGAGAATTAGGCATTTATCAGGCTAATCAGAGAGCTGATGAAAAATCAGTTTCTCTTTAAGGAAAAAATCCATATAAGAAGAAGAAATGACAGAATATTGCCATATTGCAATCCCTAACATAGTTAGGGATCTACCAGTCTAACACGTGCAAGGAAGGGATGGAGAGAGGAGGGGAAAGAGAGAGAGGATGAAAGAGAGAGAGAGGATGAAAGAGAGAGAGAGGATGAAAGAGAGAGTATGAACCAGACATTACATGCCTCTTGAAATAAAAATATACATCGCCATCTATCAAAAAGTTTTGTGGGGGTGGGGGTTGGGGGACTCGAACCTGAATCTGACTGAGGAAAAGCAGAAGACTGAGAAAATGTTACAATACATCAGGGAGATGAACTTAGCAAAATTCAGACTGTGAGAAACACTAAAGGGCAAAAGACCCAATTCCTTCAACAAATAAAGGGCAAAGGGAAAAAAAAAAAAGAGAGAAAGAGGGAAGAGGAAGGTTGAGGAGAACCTGTGGGTTAAAACTACAATATGTAGAACTTATTCAACTTGATTTTAACAAAAATACAGTGGAAAAAGAAGAAGAATGAGGAGAGAAAGAAGGAAGAGAAACTGGGTAATTCTAAATATCTTCTGAATATTTAATGACATTAACAAGTTACTGCTTAACTTTTAGCTTAAATAATGAATGGTGCGAGCTATTATGTTATAGCAAAAAGAACCCTTATGTTTTAGAGATGCATGATGAAATATTTAAAGATGAAATCATGTATCTCGAATATGCTTCAAAATAATTCTGCAAGTGGACAGTAGAGGAAAAGTGAAAAAGGATATAGACAAAATATAATTAGCCATGAGCTGGTAAATGTCTAAGCTGGGCGTGACAGAGGAAGTTCATTATACTAATCTTTCTACTTGTAATGTTCAAAATTTTTCACTAAAAACATTTTTTAAAACACACACAATAATCACAAAATTCACTTACATAGTAAATGTACTTGCATTTCTTAAGGAACCAATGCAGGAAATAAACAGTGCACAAACATGCTACATGTTCACAGCCCAGAGATTAAACTGGGATTAAAAATTTCCTGTGATTAGTTGATAGTAGAGCAATATACACTTGGCTATTCAATTAAGAAAAAGATTCTTTTAAATATGGAACTACTGTGAGTAATGACTTAATATCCTATTTTATGTGTGGGTTATATATTTATTTTATATAAGAATTACTGCCTTTCAAAATAATTATTTGGAGGGGTTACACTGATCCTATAATTAGATAACCATGTATTGGACTTTAGTTATACAAAGATGATGAATCAGGCAGTTTCTGCCCTCAAAACGTTCATAAACTAAAAAGGTAAAATACACATGTAATGATAACACAAATGTGGTAAATGCCATAATAAAAAGTTACAAAGTGTTTGGGAATACAAAAAAGATAAATCCTCCAGAGCTTAAACAGTATTGACACTCCCTTAAAATTGGTTTCCAAAGGCAGTTTTGCAGTTGAACAAGAAAAATCAATCTCTTTTCTTTTCAGTTACCCACTTCTTTCCATCAAAATGGTATTACCCGAAATTAATTACTCACTTGATTTACTAAAGTTTTGGTAATTTCCAAAAATAAAAATTCCAAGTGAACAAAGATTCACAACTGCTAACGCTACATAAGAGTGTGCCACAGGGGAAGTAATCTTTCATGCAAAAGTAGGACAGAGAATATCATTTGTTTACTAAACTTCTAAGCCCAATGCTCAAGGCTATTTATACTGTTATGTGTAAATATATTTAAAGATTCCATTTATAAATGGCAACAAAGTAAGTTGTGAGAGATAAATGCACTACTGAAGAGTTTCCAAAAACTACACATAACCAAATACAATCTTTTCAACAAATGGTGCTGTCACAGACATCCACAAAGAAAAAAGTTAATCTAAGATACGGATCTTATACCTTTCACAAAAATTAACTCAAAATGGACACAGACCTAAATGTAAAACATAAAACTCCAGAAGAAAACTTAGGAGAAAACCTAGACAACTTTGGGTATGGTGATGCATTTTTAGATATAACACCAGACATAATCCATGAAAAAAATAATTGATAAGCTGGACTTCATTAAAATTAGAACCTTCTCTGTACTTTGTACTTTCCTTTTAATTTTGTTATAAATCTAAAACTGCTCTTTTAAAAAAGTCTTTAAAAAAACTACATATAATCACAAATACAAGATGATTTTACAACAGGAGAGAATGGTAACAAGACAGCACCAGTCATGAATTATAATAAACTGATACATAGTCATTATCAATGCACAAAAGTATGAAACTCAATCGTCAATCTGCTCAAAATTCATTCAACTTTATAAAAATGTAAAGAAACCTATTTTTACATAATGTTAAAATTAACTATTTAGGGGCTTCCCTGATGGCACAGTGGTTAAGAATCCACCTGCCAATGCAGGGGACATGGGTTCGAGCCCTGGTCCGGGAAGATCCCACATGCCATGGAGCAACTAAGCCGGTGCACCACAACTACTGAGCCTATGCTCTAGAGCCCACGAGCCACAACTACGGAGTCCGTGTGCCACAACTACTGAAGCCCACAAATCTAGAGCCCCTGCTCCGCAACAAGAGAAGCCACCGCAATGAGAAGCCCACACACCGCAACAAAGATTAGCCCCCACTCTCTGCAACTAGAGAAAGCCCGCGTGCAGCAACGAAGACCCAATGCAGGCAAAAATTTTTTTAAATAAAATAAATTTTTTTTAAAAATGTGTCCTTTAAAAAATAAATTAACTAGATTCATTTCATAGATTTCATAATCTCTTATCTTAGGACAGGAAACAAGAGGTCAACATCTCTGATACAGAAAACCTTAAGAGAAACGATAAACATACACAAAATATGTATAATGTAATTAAGGAAAATTGAGGATCAGAATTTTAGTTGACATAATACATTAGCACATACTTCAACTACCTCCACCTAGACTCCCCTCCTCCCAAAGAAAATCACACTATCTTTATTCAGGATACCTAGTGTATGAATTCCTCTCATAATCTACTCTAGTGTGGTCTAACATTCTAACATTTTGTGGCACAGTTTTTTAAATATAATTTTTACTTGTGAGATTTAATTTTTAAACAAATGGAATTTAATTACAAGGGAAAGCTGTTGCTAAAAGGGAACATGTGCACTCAAAACTATGTAAGTTCCACTTGCAGGAATCATTACTTTTCCCTCCCATGGAGAACAAATAGAAAATCCAAAGGTCAGTTCCAACATATCTCCCTGATTTTCCTATGGAATGAGGATATTTTCTATAAAAATTCTTTGACTCAACAAAAATAAATAAATACAGTAAGCCCTAACAAATTATACTTTGAGTACATTGAGTAAACCAGGTGTTCAGAACTTGAAACCCACCAAGTGACAGAAACATTATTATTCACGTGGGTTACATTCTGGTGGCAAAACACCAAAGCTGGGTGTGGGGATGGGGGTGGGTGTGTGTGTTTAATTTTGTACTTAAATATGCATGATAAAATAATAGAAAAATATCCTCCCTAACTAAACACTCCAGTTTCAAGTCACTGATCATGGTGCCCAGGATCAAAACCTCAGCAAATAAGGAACTGAAGATAGGGAGGATTCATTACCAGAATACTTACTGCAGATGGGATGGGAGTCAGCCCATCTGATTTCATGACCCTTTATTACTCAATCGTCCAAATCAAGAGATTGAGCCTGTCTCCTTTTCCACTACAGTCTTCTGAGGCTTCCAAGTCAAGTTTCCTCTCTTACCCTAGTATGCAATAGAACCAAACACACCTCAAACATCTCAGTAGGTGATGATGGTTGGTCTTTGTTACAAAGAATTTAAGGTTTGAGAAAGGGATCAAAAACTGCCAGCATAGTATTTTTTTTAATTCAATACACATTTTTTAAAAATCACATAAAAATCAGGATTTCTGACTTTTCTTGAAAAACAGAAAAATCTGGCATCAGTGGAATCACCTCCCTGCAAGGCAATAATGGAATGAAGCTGAGTGGCAACAATCCCCATGAAAATGAGCCACAAACTCCTCGTTAGTGCCACAGTCCCAAAATTTGCTACAAGGTGTACCAGATGTGAGTCCAAGATGTGATTTATCACCGTAACTTTACAGTTGTTTTAATGAAAGAAGCAAAATATTTATCTGTATCTATGTTACTATCAGAAGAGGAAAAACAAAAGATAAACCAAGAAAGTAATATGCTTAAAAAATGGCAAACAACCAATTTCTTAGTGGAAGTAAAGTTAGAAATACATATCCCCATTTCATGAAGGGATGTGAATTCACATTAAGCGTTTCCTTTTCCCTAGTTTAGTCTGACAACAGACACTTCAAAGAGGAATAAACTAATAGCCTCAAGAAGAATCCAGTGGAGTAAAGAATGGAAGGAACAAATAGGGGTTGCAAAGGGGAAATTTCTGAAATCTGTTAAAGTGGGAAAGAATAAAAGGAAATTAAAGAGATCAAAAAATTTTCTACTGCTTTGCAAGTATACCAGATTATCTTTAAGCAGAAGAAAGCCTGCAACGCCCAGGATTCTGTTTTCACTCTCCTACAGTCTTACTATATATGCAATCCCTGAGTAATTTTGTTTTCTAATCTACCACTTTTAACTACCTCATACATACCATGACTTCCAAAATTGTGCCTCCAGCCCAGATATACCTCCTGAATTTCTAACACTTATATTCAACAGCATACTGAACGCTTCTGCCTGAATTTCTCATGGGTACCTCAAACTCATCATGTCTAAAATTAAATTCATTCCATACCCCAATTTCCTATATTCCCTCATTCAAATTAAAAGGAGGAGACGTCGACATAGAGAATGGACTTGAGGACACAGGATGGGCAGGGGGAAGCTGCTAAGAGTAGCATCGACATATATACACTACCAAATGTAAGATAGATAGCTAATGGGAAGCAGCCACATAGCACAGGGAGATCAGCTTGGTTGCTTTGTGACCACCTAGAGGGCTGGGATATGGAGGGTGGGAGGGAGGATCAAGAGGGAGGGGATATGGGGATATAGGTATGCAGATGGCTGATGCACTTTGTTGTAGAACAGAAACTAATACAGTATTGTGAAGCAAGTATACTACAATAGAGATGTATTAAAAAATTAATTAATTAAAAGGAGGCATCACTGCCTATCCAATCACTGAAAAGAGAAGTCGTAAGAGTTACCTTGAACTGTCTGTCCTCTTAGAACTCCCACATCCAACAAGTTAGTTATATTTTACATCTTAAATATCTCTTGGGGCCCCCCTCACCACTAAAGCCTTGTACAAGACCTTCATTACAGCCTGCAAGACTACAATTCCTGCCTCTCCTCTGTTACATCCTCCTCACTGCCAAAATGACTTTTGAAAAAGAGTCTGAAATACCTGGCTTTTTCTTGAGTAGGACCTGTTCTCTTGCTTTTGTTCTCTAGGATGGATCACCTTTCCTCTCTAGCAAAATCTCTATCAAGTTCCCTTCAAGAACCAGATCAAATTTATACCCTCCATAAAGCGAGTCTTCCCTCATAGGCACCTCTCCCTCTTCCCAGATAAAATGTTCAGTCCTTGCATTCTCTGCCTCCACTGCACTATTTAAAGTTCTATAGTAATTATTTACGAATATCTGCTTTTTCTAAACTAGAAACTTCTTTCATTCATTGGTCAAACATTTATTAAAGTCTAGCATGTGCCCCCTATAGCCAGGCTCTGCAATAAAGGATTGTTCTGGGCCTCAAGAAACTCACAATCTTGTGGAAGAAGAGAATTACATATAAAATTATACAACAATACAGTAAGAAAAATGATAGACATGCATCAGCTATTACAAGGCTCTAAAAAGAAGGAGCAGGTAATGTGACCCAGCCCGAAGGGGAGGAGGGGCGGCAAATCAGAGGAAGCATCCTGAAAAAGGTAACACCTAAGATTAATTTCAGAGGATAATAGGACTCAGCCAGGTGAAGAAGAGGGCAACTGATAAAGAGAAGACAACAGGAGTGGGCACTGAAGCAAGAAAGAGGGCCCCATGGGGAAGGCACTGAAGGTTGTTTTTAAAAGGTAGATTGTGAGAAGCATATGGAATGTTCAAGTTAAACCATTCTATCAATTATGTGCAAGATTTGCAATAGGCAGGAAAACCTATGAAAAGCAATTACAGTCATACTATCTAAAAGCCAGAAACAGGTCAGAAGTAGTGGGTATGAACACATGTCTGCATAGTGGAGAGATATAGAGATGACCGACCAATAGATCAATAGATTGCATGGGGCATGACAAAGAGCCATCATCACAGCTCTTTAAGCTTGAGTAGTATCTGGCTGAACAACTAGTCATTCCAAACAAGATACAAGAAAGAAGGCTGGGGGATGGTAAGTTTGTTGTTTTGCTTTGTGGATGAAGTAGTGAAGTTCAGTATGGGACATGTTCCAAGCAAAGATACATACAGATCTCAAGTGAAGACAGACAGCAAGCAAATGGATATAGTGATACAAGTTATTTTCAAGGGAATCCTCAGGACTACTAATACATAGAATCAGAACTGATTACAACACAGTCATCTAAAAAAAATGAGATGGGCTTCCCTGGTGGCACAGTGGTTGAGAGTCCGCCTGCCGATGCAAGGGACACAGGTTCGTGCCCCGGTCCGGGAAGATCCCACATGCCACGGAGCGGCTGGGCCCGTGAGCCATGGCCGCTAAGCCTGCGCGTCCAGAGCCTGTGCTCCGCAACGGTAGAGGCCACAACAGTGAGAGGCCCGCGTACCGCAAAAAAAAAAAAAAAAGTAGTTAGGAATTCTAATCCTAGCTGGTTTCTACTCCTAGCTCTGCTCAAAGATCATGTGAACCTGAGCAATCAAAATGTCTCTCAACCTTTGTTTACTCACTTCTAAAAGGAAGTGGGTTATAGACTTCTTATATATACTTAAATGGCTTAAAAATTAACTTGAGATGATAGTATGAGGGGTGTGTGTATGTGTATATACAACAAATTCAAAGATATACTCAGAGCAACTCTGGAAGTCTTTTGTGAATTTCTGTAACTGCAAGAAGAATGTAAACTTGGAGTATAAAAGGGCTCTTTCCTAAAACGCTTAACTGGATTATATGTAATAAATTATTTTTCTATTGAGATCATCACTAAGGCTACCAGAAATCCAAAAAGCTGTACCCGAAGAAAAATGTAGTATCTATGTGAAAATACGAAACTGCCGTTCAGGACAAAGTATTCATCTACTACACTGCCTCCCTTCTTGGACTTCTTAAAAATGCCTACCTACTATGGTTTAAACCATCTTCTGAGAGACTCCTTAAGTACAGATCACCATGCTCTGAATTATAAGAATGACTCCCACCACACTGGGCCACAGTTACAAGGGTGGATTTCTAAGGCTGGTTTACTGGTCTGTTAGACAGCCTGACAAAACAGCTCTATCAAATAATATAGGTAACCCAGAGTAAATGGTGACTCTGATCTGGCCAATAAAGTCTTCTCTTGGGGCTGTCAGTTGATGGTGATGGGAATAAAAGCAGCAGTGAGGCAGTAACAGAGTCAGTCAGGATGGCACAGCACCAGCACAGGCACTTACAAAAGCCTAATGCTAGGAGTGTCACAGGTTACCCACGTAGCTAGATCTGTATTATATATATTGTACATGACCTTTTGGTGGCCAGATATGTGTTGTATCCGTAACTCCAGTCTACACCTCAATCTATCTGAAACCATTCAAGGCAGCCGTTTCTGTTGTATTGTGAAGTCTGGCTATCTAATAAGGCTCTTCTTTCACTGATTTCACCACTACCTTATAATAAAATTCTTGTCGACTAAGGGATTATTCCAGAATTCCTCTGTGCCTTACATCCTTAAAAAAAATAAAGTCGGGCTTCCCTGGTGGCGCAGTGGTTGAGAGTCCGCCTGCCGATACAGGGGACACGGGTTCGTGCCCCGGTCCGGGAAGATCCCACATGCCGCGGAGCGGCTGGGCCCGTGAGACATGGCCGCTGAGCCTGCGCGTCCGGAGCCTGTGCTCCGCAACGGGAGAGGCCACAACAGTGAGAGGCCTGCGTACCGCAAAAAAAAAAAAAAAAAAAAAAAGTCTACCATACCTAACACTTTTCAAAAAGCTAAATGCATTCTATGTACCTTTTAGTAGGTCTCTATCTTCTAAAACTACAGAAATAAAAATAATGACCTTCAGATTCTTTCCTCAGTACTAAAGATGTAAGTTTATACTCTGTTTTCTCTGTTAACAGAAAAACTCAATTAGATCTTCCAGAGCTGACATTAGCTTCTTAACATTTTTTTCTTTCTTGGCAAACATAATTTAGTGAGGGTCATTTTATGATAAAAAACAAATTAAAAATGAAATATTGAAAGAAATAGGCAGACTTCAATAATGTCAGAAGGTCATTATTTAGTCCAAATTAAATCAAAATTAGCCTTATCTAAAAAACCTCAGATATCTGATGACTATTTAACCTATCTTAAACCATTTACTTTAAATTTTCTACAGTATCCATTTATCAAGTATAATACAAGGCACTATTTTCATAAAGATGTTACAGTGATAGGATGGCCCCCAAATGTAAAGAGACTCAAAAAACAATTCCCAAACCCTTGGCAAAAGTAGAAGACAAAGAAATGTGACCTGCACTAAAGTCAGTTAAAACCTATAAATAACTTCTTGAAGGTTCCCAAGACTATTTGTGTTACTGTTTCCCCTATTTTTTCTTTTTCATTATTTTCATTTTATCTTGCACAGTAGGGAGATTTACATTTACTTAGACCTCTAAAACCGTTCTCTGGGTTCTATGAACATAAATATAGTGAGAGAAAAGAAATGAAGGAGCACAACTTCACTTCAGTTTGAATGACATGAACAAAGCGAAATCATATTCAATAAACAAATAAACCACTGGAACAAAGATAAACAAACCCGTTTGAAAAATCTACTGTATAAAATGTACTAAATAAGAGTTGATATCCTAAAAAAACAACAACAAAAAAAACCTGATCTTTGGTTCATTTTCTTTTTCAAGTCACCATGATCTTACATAGGAGAGTAGAAGGGAAACAAATAAACAAACAAAACTGGGGTTATGTAAAATGGTACAACCACCGTGTAAAATGGTTTGACAGTTAATCAAAAATTTAAACATACAATTACCATATGACCAAGAAATTTCACTCCTAGGTATATATCCAAAAAGCCTAAAAACTCAAATACATATACATACATGTTCACAGCAGCACTATTCACAATAGCCAAAAGATAAAAATAGCCCAAATGTCCACTAATGAATGAATGGATAAACAAATTGTGGTCTCTACTTACAATAGAGTATTTATCATACAATCATAAAAAGGAATGAGGCAGTACTGATATATGCTACAACACAGATAGCACATTATGCTAAGTGAAAGAAGCTAGGCACAAATGGTCAAATACTGTATGATTCCATTTATATGAAATACCCAGAAAAGATAAATTCATAGAGACAGAATGCAGAAAGGTGGCTGTCAATGGCTGGGATGAGAATAAAATGGGGAGCAAGTGTAATTTGGGGTGATTAAAATGTTCTGAAACTATATAGAGGTGGTGGCTACACAACTTTGTGATTGTACTAAATGCCAATAAATTGTTCACTTATAAAATGGTAACTTTATGTTATGTCAATTTCAATTTCACCTCAATGTTTTGAAAACTTAAAAAAAAAACTGGGTCAGTTGTTAAAAGACACAATTTCTACACCCAGGTTGTAGGCCAGCCACTTATAGCTGACCTCTCTGAGCCTCAATTTCTTCATCTGTAAACACGTTGGGAACAGATGATATCCAAGCTTCCTCTCATTAACTGATGCTCTATATCTGCAGCTCTGAATTTTTAAAGAATTGTATCATATAGGAATATATCTGAAAAACAAAGCATGAAGTACTGGTTAATGTTCTCAGCAAGTTTTACACGAAAGTCATTAGAAAGTTTAACAAAATTGCTTCTCCTAATGACTTTCAAGAAAGTGGACATAAACATTAAAAGGCACGTCAATGAAGGCAACTCTGCAAGAAGTAAAACTAATGTGTTCTAAGATTGTAATTTTCTAGTAGTCAAGCTATATCCAAGGATACAAATTAGAGAATCTAACCACAATTATAAATAAACAAATAAATAGATGAAATTTGAGAATCTAAAAGAAAGACTGGATTAAATAACTCTCAGGCATTTTCCCCTAATATCAATTCTTTCAGGCTTTGAGAGGTGCTGAGAATCATATAATCTGCGGTCACTGAATGTGGGTAGTCTATATTCCGATTTAGAGTTAATATATATACGCCTAAAAATAAGGTAAACCATAAAAATTAAAGAGCCTAACTAGTGTTCTCACGACGCTACTTCTACAAGTTAGCAGACTAAAGCCACATAAGCAAGCCAAAATTTTCCTCAGGAAGCAGCTTTGGATATATACTCTAACATAATAAATGTTAAGCTGAGTTATCAGAATTTACCACCATACAGTATAGCAGAAATAATTTTGGCCTAGAAAATTTAAGCCAAATGATGTCAGCTGCCACAGCCAAGGAAAAATCTTATTAACATTCCTATGAATAGTCTAAATCTGTATTGGCAAAACTAAACTACGAAATGTCCCCACAAATGACTGAGACAACTGACTAGCTGTGCAGAGTTTTTTAATAAATATCAACTGACTTCTAGAAAAATGAGAACCATTCATACCCACCTAAACATAGGTAAATCAATTAATGCAATCCAAAAAGAGAAAAGGAAATCAAGCACCATTTAGCATAATTGCTCCTCAGTTTTCATCTTGCTAATAAGCACATCTGAAAACTATGAATACAAAAGATACATATAAAAAAATACATGTCACAACCCAGCGTTAAAAGCATCCTTTTGATGTAACCTAAATCCCTATGATCCATCATAGGTATCATATGCTTGGTGTCACAACCTCAAAAAGTTACTTTTACTTTCATAATTCAAACACACGTGAAATAAAGTCACTGTATACAAAATCATCTAATTTTTAAAAGTACAAAAGCTTTGGGCTTCCCTGGTGGCACAGTGGTTGAGAGTCCACCTGCCGATGCAGGGGACACGGGTTCGTGCCCCAGTCCGGGAAGATCGCACATGCCGCGCAGCAGCTGGCCCGTGAGCCACGGCCACTGAGTCTGCGCGTCCAGAGCCTGTGCTCCACAGCGGGAGAGGCCACAACAGTGAGAGGCCCGGGGACCACAAAAAAAAAAAAAAAAAAAAAAAAAAAAAAAAAAAAAATGTACAAAAGCTTTATTCAGGGACATATATTTTGCTCAGTAAGGGCATATGGGTTTAAATTACTTGGTGACATGATATACTGTAATTATGCAAAAGTACATTTTCCACTAAGCATACAATTTTCTTATTTCTACATCAGGCTATTACCAAATTTACTACTTACCCTATTCTGACCAAAAATCTATTAAAAATTTTTTATAATGTTTTTGAATGAACTCATCATTCAAAAGTAATTCCACAGTTCATTTGCATAACTAGGGTAGCTCTTGAACTCTGCAAGTATTATACTTTAAAATGCTTTCTTTAATTTAAAAGAAATATAAATTTTCTGCACTCCACTGACAGTGATATCTGATGTTCTCATCTTCCAAGTTTAACAATGCAAAAAAATCAAGTTACATGTCAAATTAATCAAATGAGTTACGGTAAACCAATTTATTCTGACAACAAATTTGAATCAGTGTAACAATTATAAATCTCTAGTCTCATATATAGTTTATACTTTAATCTAGGGTGAACGGTTTCTTTGTGAAACTGACTTCAATTCTCTATGCATAAAATTCTAACATAAATAAAGGAAGTTTGCGGAAATAATATACAAGGTCCCTTTTCACTGTTTCTAAGTCTATACCATTTCTTCAATGTTGAAAAAAACCTGGAATTGGGCAATTAAAATTGTTCCTGAAAAGCATCAAGTGCAAAAGTAAAGAAATAGCAAAGGCTTTGCCATTGTTAGGTACAGCAAAGTGTCAAACTCACACAAGCAAGCACACTGGAGTGAGCAGAGCTATGCTCTGCAGACCTAACCAAGCCTTGACACTCCAGAGCCTCCTCCTGCCAGTGTCAGGACAAAAGAGACCAGGCCCCTAACCACTCACCCAGGAGCCTGTGGAACAGCAGCATGAAACTCTGGGTCTCTCCATGGATCTTAGGCAACCAATCCAAACCCCTTAACAAAGAGAAGAATACCAAGCTAGGACTTCCTATTAAGTTCAACCCCAGGTCTTAAACTGACTCCTGAGAGCCACTCACCCAATTCCCAACTTTCATCCACCATGGGACTGCGGAATGTATTTTCCAGATTCATTATGAACCCACTATGCCCTGTTATCTTTGGTCACTACCAAAAGATAAATTTATTACAGTTATCAGTCCTCTCCTGGACTCTAACCACTGTACTCTTGTTTTTTCCCCCTTTATCCAACCTCCCACTGCTTACCTTCCTCCCAAAACCTCCCTCTAGGTTTACTCTGCTCCAGGGTAAAAATAAACGGATCTGTATCACCAACAATTTCACTGTTTGCTTTAAGTAAAAGCTGCTTCTCCTGCCTCATTCTCAAATGTTGCTTATTCTTTCATTTATCATGTACTCCAACTTCATGATGCAGGGCCATGTTCCTAACCGTAACTCCCAGCCAGTTTCCCGTAAAAAAACAAAAAACAAAAAAACCAAAACCCTGCCACTGTGCAATTGCTGCACATTAGAATTCCCAGGGGCATTTTAAAGCCCCATTGCCCAGGTTATACCCCATACAAATTAAATCTGAATAGCTGAGGATGGGAGCTAGCCATTAGAATTTCCAACGTGCAGCAAAGTTAGGGTAAGAGCATTAGTAGTTTATAAAGTTCCCCAGGTGATTCCAAAATGCAGTCACAGGTGCAAACCACTGCTCCCCAAGGCACTCCTAATCATTCACTCAAAACTCTTGACATGCTTCTGTCCTAAGTACTACATAACCTTGACTTATTTCAACATGCATCCACCCAACATTCTTTTTCTTTGTTTTTTTTGGCCACGCCGTGCAGCTTGTGGGATCTCAGTTCCCCAACAAGGAATTGAACCCGGGCCACAGCAGTGAAAGCGCCCAATCCTAACCACGAGACCAACAGGGAACTCCCAACACTCTACTTTTAATATCATAAGCATTTCACCTCCACCGACATTCACTGCAAGTCCATTTTGGCCACTTTAAGACCACACTCCAGACTTCATCACCCTGTTTTCTCTGAATGGGAAATGTGAAAATTAACTATCTTACTCTCTGATCACAATCTTCCACTTCTAAATTAGTTAAACCTACTGGATCTATTTTTCGTTATCATTCAGAATTGCAGACACTTAATTCTACTTTCTCCTTACTTAGCCCACTTCTGCATTCACTTCCCTATCTAGACTGGACTCCACAGTTCACCATTTCAACCACTCCCTTGCCAATATCTTCATTTATCACATGACGTTGGCACTGTCTATTTATTTTCCTGTATATACCATACACCTAAGTCTCATGAGATCATAAAATGTATATGCTTTATTCATTGATGTATTCCTGTTGACAAGTATAACATCTGGCACATCCAGTATACTCTGAATAAGTATATATCGAATCCACAGATCTTCTCAGTAATCATCTAAATCAATGTGATATACACATCAATATTTTTTCCTAGTGATAATCCTCACCAGATTATCTTCCTTTCTTATCATTAATTGGCATCTTAATACTTCAATTTCACTTGCCCTTTGTTTCTGTGTCAAATCAATTCAGTGAGCACCTATATATATGGCAGAGGGAAGGGGAGAAGACAGGAGTATAAAGTGTAACAATAAACACTACTGGAAAAATTAGATAAACACTTGAGAAACTTATAAAAGTGGGAAAAGATAATTTACAGCACCACTTTTAAGAGTAATTTTTTTAACTTAATGAAAATTTTCTCTCATGTGTATTAAATATAAAGAAAGGTATAGAAGTATGTACCCAGACTGCTTTTAAAACAGAAAAAGCAAATACTTTCACTTCTTACTAAATACACTTCTGCACTGGTTTACTCTTCAAGCAGCATGAACTTTTTAAAAAATATATATTGCAAATAATACTTTATTCTTTTTAGATTACACATACCACTTTTCCTACAAAAGACACACCATATCCTTAACTCATTTTATTTACATTCAATTAACAGTCATTTAAAATGTTTAAGTGAATACACTATTATGGATGTTTATTTCTATCAAGCAATGATCATAAAGGCTGTCATAAAATCTGTACTCCAGCAAGTGAAAAACATGAAACTAACATCTTGTTTGAGAAAGCGAGACAAAACAATTGGTCAAATTACGGTAATAACAAGGGAATAGCTTAACACACATAACCTTTAAAATGAACTGGAAAATCTTAAAAAACAGATATGTATTAGTATATTGTCAAAGTTAATTAGGTAGTAAATAAAATTTTTAAAACGTTAGTAAGTATAAAAGAAGGTGGAGATGATGAGAGCAGACACATTGCTGCAAGTGACTATGAAGAGGCAGCGGGACCATAATCAGAGATGATCCTCAAGAATATCATGACTGAGCTGTGATTCCTGGACATGTAGTGTTGCTGAAAGAATAAGCCGGCCTAGTTAGGGATCTGCAAAGTCAAGACCCAGAGACTCAGAATGTGCCGGGAGAAAAAATAATGGATAAGCACACCAATAATCATGAAATAATAGAGCCAGGAATTCAGGAGAAGGTAAACAGATTATTACAGACAGAGAGAGAGGGCAGGACTAGAAATAAATAGTCTCTGCTTTTGGAGGATTCCTCCTCCTCTAGGGGGTGCGGTTAACCATGAAAACACTCAAAGCATGGCAACTGAGGATTGGAACACTGCAAAATTTTAGGTTACTGTAGCTAGCTACTCCACTACAGAGCAGAGTGGTTTTTAATTACCTAGCACTGCTACAATGTAAACCAAATGCCTCATCACCCTCAAATTCTCAGTAAAGTCTTCTATCAACACACACACACATATCTAAATATGATAATAAAATTTAAGAAAAAAATTATTTTTTCAAAATTCAAGTTGGGGAAAACTATAATGGCTTAATTTCAGCTCTATTTTTATGTATTTAGTTTGTCTTGTTTATGTGATCCTTGATACCATTTCCTGAAGCTAATTACAGAAAATATATTACGAAATTTAAATATTTTTTGACACAAAAAGCACAGTCAACAAAAGAAAAATAAATTGGACTATGTCAAAATTTTTAAATGCTGTGCTGCAAATGATACCCTCAAGAAAATGAAAAGCCAACCCACAGAATGAGAAAAAATATTTGTAAATCATATACCTAATAATGAACTTCTACCTGGAATATACAAAGAACTGTTAAAACTAAGAAGGACTTCCCTGGTGGCGCAGTAGTTGGGAGTCCGCCTGCCAACGCAGGGAACACAGGTTCGATCCCTGGTATGGGAAGATCCCACATGCTGCAGAGCAACTAAGCCTGTGTGCGTCACAACTACTGAGCCCGCGCACCACAACTACTTAGCCCGTGTGCTGCAATTACAGAAGCCCACGGGCCTAGAGCCCATGCTCCACAACAAAAGAAGCCACCACGATGAGAAACCCGCGAACCACAATGAAGAGTAACCCCCGCTCACCGTAAAGAGAGAAAGCCTGCGCGCAGCAACAAAGACCCAACACAGCCAAAAGTATATAAAAATAAAATAAATAAATAAAAACTGACTAAGAAATAAATAATCTAATTTTAAAATGAGCACAAGATTTGAGTACACATTTCTCCAAAGAAGAGAATATAAGTGGTCATAAAAAGCATATGAAAAAATGTTCAACATTATTAGACATTAGGGAAATGCAAATCAAATACACTACAAGATATCACTTCTCACCCACCAGATGGCTATAATCAAAAAGACAGATTATAACAAATATTCTTGAGGATGCAGAGAAATTAGAAGCCTCCTATATTGCTGGTGGGAATAAAAATAGTGCAGTACTTCTGAAAACAATTTACAGTTCCTCAAAAGGTTAAACATAGAGTTACCATATGATTCAGCAGTTCCATTCTTAGTATATACCCTAGAGAAATGAAAACATGTCCATACAAAAACGTGTACACAAGTGTTCATAGCAGCATTATTGATAATAGCCCAAAAGTGAAAATCACCCAATATCCATCGATAAATGAAAGAATACACAAAATGTGGTCTTTCTATACAATGGATTACTAGGCAATAAAAAGAAATTTGAAATACTGATGCATGTTACAATATATATGAAACTTGAAAACATGTTAAGTGCAAGAAGCCAGTCACAAAGACCACACACTGTATGATTCCATTTATGTAAAGTGTCTGGAACAGGCAAATCCATAGAGACAGACTTGTGATGATAGCCTGGGGCTCAAAGCAGGGAAGATTTGGGAGTGACAGCTAAAGGGTAAGGGTTTTTTTTTTTTTTTTTTTTTTTTTTGCGGTACGCGGGCATCTCCCCGCTGTGGCCTCTCCCGTTGCGGAGCACAGGCTCCGGACGCGCAGGCCCAGCGGCCATGGCTCACGGGCCCAGCCGCTCCACGGCACGCGGGATCCTCCCGGACCCGGGCACGAACCTGCGTCCCCTGCATCGGCAGGCGGACTCCCAACCACTGCGCCACCAGGGAAGCCCAGGGTAAGGGTTTTTTTGAGGGTAATGAGTTCTACAACTTACTGTGGCAACAGATGCACAACTCTGTGAACATACTAAGAGCCACTGAACTGTATTCATGAATGGTATATAAATTACATGTCAATAAAGCTGTTTTTTAAATTACTACTTACTAAACAGCAAAGAGAAGTAAAATAAATAAGCAAAAGAGGCTAAAGTCCAGACACACAGATCAATGGAACAAAACAGATTCGAGATAAAAACAATTCTAGAAATAAGTATCTAAAAAAAGTGCAGAAAAGGCACTATCTTTACTGCAGTGGTTCTCAGCCAAGGGCAATTATCTCCCCAGGAAACCTTTAGCAATGTATGGAGCAGGTTATCAAAATGGGGGGTGGGTATCACAGAGGCTAAGGATTTTGCTGTGTGCATCCTACACAGCATCCTAATGCACAAGATAATCATCCACAACAGTGAAGAGAAGAAAGAGGATGAGAAAGAGGAGGAGGGACTTCCCTGGTGGTGCAGTGGTTAAGAATCCGCCTGCCAATGCAGGGGACACGGGTTCGAGCCCTGGTCCAGGAAGATCCCACATGCCTGTGAGGGATAATACAGGTTATGCTATTCCTGTACCTAGGTCAACGTATATGGATAAAGAAGAGAAAAACTAGATTTCCACCAACAGTTTGTGAGAATTTTGAAACGGATGAAAATTATGTTGCTAGTAATTTTAATCATATTCTTAGAAATAATTAAACACACTAAAACTTGTACTTCTTCTAAGACATTTAACAACAAAAAATGATTTTTTAAATTACACTTAAATCATTCCTTTAAAAAGCTCTCTTTCTGAATAACAGAGTTCTAATTCATTACATTTCTTGAAACTACTACGGGAATATTTTAGTGAGGAAGGGAGCTTTATTCCACTATATTTTTCAAGGCCAGAAAGAAAACATCAAAAGGAAATTAAAATGTTGAATGCCCAGGTTTCTCAACAATTCTCCTCCTGTTCCATAAATATCTTGTTCTCTTTAGATTCTGTCACTTTAACACTACTAAAATAAAATGTATTATTTTGATATAATACAGTATTGCACTTGGCATTTCTAACCCAATAATTTGTCTACAGCCTACCCACTCTATTTGAGCCACATTACAGTAAGTACATGAAGATCTTCAGGGGCCTCCCTGGTGGCGCAGTGGTTAAGAATCTGCCTGCCAATGCAGGGGACACGGGTTCGAGCCCTGGTCCAGGAAGAACTCACATGCCACGGAGCAACTAAGCCTGTGCGCCACAACTACTGAACCTGCGCTCAGCCCACGAGCCACAACTACTGAGCCCACGTGCCACAGCTACTGAAGCCCGTGCGCCTAGAGCCCGCGCTCTGCAACAAGAGAAGCCGCCGTAATGAGAAGCCCACGCACCACAGCTAAGAGCAGTCCCCACTCTATGCAACTACAGAAAGCCCACGTGCAACAAGGAAGACCCAATGCAGCCAAAAATAATTTTTAAAAAAAAATCTTCAAACACCAAGGTCATTCTCTATCATTACCTCATACTGAAAAATAAACTCAGTCACACAGCAATTCACCTTAAGCTCCTTTTACAAAAGTGAACCCGAAAGAATGAATTTAGTTTATACATTAGAAGACTGTAATTTACCAAAGTGTTCTCTACTACAGTACACAAAACTTTTACTACGGCAGTTAAATAGTGCAATGCAAGATAAAACAGGCCATATTCATAAGTGGCCCCCCTTCGCCTCATTCATATAAGACTGTAACAATACAAGAATAATAGTCCCAATATTGACAATTCAACTTCTGCTTTTCCCCATAACATATAATACAAGGGGAAACTACAGTAAACAGAGTTAAATGTCAAAGCACAGCCTAGCACTGAACTGTCACCAATCTCCTACCTCTCACTTTCTTCTTATGAAAAGGAGCATCCTCTGAAACAGTAGGAGCCATGATGTATTAAGTGTTAGTATTAACTGTTTAGTGCTTTGCTAACCACTTTATATAGATTTCTAATTCTCACAACCCTATGACATGTTATATTACTAACTCTATTCTATAGATGAGGAAACAGCGAAGTCACAGAAGTGGACCATGAACTGATCTTGGTTTAAAATTTAAGCACGGGGCTTCCCTGGTGGCACAGTGATTAAGAGTCCACCTGCCAGTGCAGGGGACATGGGTTCAAGCCCTGGTCCGGGAAGATCCCACATGCCATGGAGCAACTAAGCCCATGCGCCACAACTACTGAGCCTGAGCTCTAGAGTCCCGGGAAGATCCCACATGCCATGGAGCAACTAAGCCCATGCGCCTCAACTACTGAGCCTGAGCTCTAGAGTCGGCGAGCCACAACTACTGAGCCCAAGTGCCACAGCTACTGAAGCCCACGCGCCTAGAGCCCGTGCTCTGCAACAAGAGAAGCCACCACAATGAGAAACCCGCGCACCGCAACGAAGAGCAGCCCCCACTTGCCACAACTAGAGAAAGCCCATGCACAGCAACAAAGACCCAACGCAGACAAAAATAAATAAATAAATTTTAAAAATAAAAAAAATAGGGCTTCCCTGGTGGCGCAGTGGTTGAGAGCCCTCCTGTCGATGCAGGGGATGCGGGTTCATGTCCCGGTCTGGGAAGATCCCACATGCCGCGGAGCGGCTGGGCCCGTGAGCCACGGCTGCTGAGCCTGCGCGTCCAGAGCCTGTGCTCCGCAACGGGAGAGGCCACAACAATGAGAGGCCCGCATACCGAAAAATAAAAAAATAAATAAAATAAAATTCAAGCATGTCCTGAACCATTATTTTACACCGACTCTCAAGTAGACTTTTTTAAAAAAAGGATATGGAGGGGATGGGCAAAATTCTGCACATATATCTAAGGAATCAAATAAAAGTGACTTATTAAGATTTAAAAATTCAATTTATTGGGCTTCCCTGGTGGCGCAGTGGTTGAGAGTCCACCTGCCAATGCAGGGGACGCAGGTTCGTGTCCCGGTCCGGGAAGATCCCATATGCCACGGAGCGGCTGAGCCCGTGAGCCATGGCCGCTGAGCCTGTGTGTCCGGAGCCTGTGCTCCACAACGGGAGAGGCCACAACAGTGAGAGGCCCGCTTACCACAAAAAAAAAAAAAAAAAAAATTCAATTTATCAGAAAAACCTGAAGTAACTAAACTGACACTAATATCTTAGTCCTTGGTACCCCTTAAGAATCTGGTATAGATTTTGTAGGTATTAGTATTCAGATAACTTTCAAGGTATATTCTAGACTTGGTACAGGTTCAAACAAATTTCCTTCATGTTCCTCAAGGCTGTACAGTAACAACTCCACATCAAAACAATGACCCTGAAAGTACTACAAGATGCTCTTAATTCACAATAAAAAATAAAGCTCAACATTGTTCTCTGTTAACTCAGAGATTATGAGGCTTTTTAATCAAGATAAGTTCAGACAAGAGGTATACAATTACAAAATGAAATTATACTGAACTGTATTATTTAAAAATATATATAAATTGTTGTATACATTCGCCTTTTAAATTTTTAAGCAATGGAAAGTATTTTTAAACCCATTAAGTGGAGTATAACTTAAAAAATAAAAGTTAAATTATTGTGGCCTCTTTAATTTGCTGGAAGTGGGGGAAGGAAAGGGTGAAGGTTAGGGGAAAAAACTGAGAAAGCAAGCACGCCTACAGACATAGAGGAGAATAATAAAAGAGGTAAGGGAAAAAAATCAACACATCCACAAAGCAACAGCGACAAGGGGGAAAAAATAAGTATAGTAAGGAAAATAGAGACAGACACAGATTCACCCACAAAGGACCTTGATGGTATAATCTTCAGCTAACTAAAATGTTATTATCACATGAACACTCCACTGTTTTTTTTTTTTGCGGTACGCGGGCCTCTCCCGTCGCGGAGCACAGGCTCCGGACGCGCAGGCTCAGCGGCCATGGCTCACAGGCCCAGCCGCTCCGCAGCATATGGGATCTTCCCAGACCGGGGCACGAACCCACATCCCCTGCATTGGCAGGTGGACTCTCAACCACTGCGCCACTAGGGAAGCCCAACACTCCACTCTTTGACTATAACAATGTATTGTACTATTACATGAATGCAGATAAGCAGCTCCTGAATAAAGGAACTGAATTTACATTCTTAATACCCATATTTAGATGTATAAGTACAAATCTTATTTGTAATAACTTAGCCCTAAGTCTTTTTCTTAACCTACTACACAGTATACTAATACCAATCAAGCTAACTACATAATTTTTTTAAACAAAGGATTTTAACATTCCTCATCTTTCTATTCCCAAAGAAAGGAACAATTCAAGAGAAAAGCTTAAATAAATTCTGAGCTACTTTACATAAAACTTTATCAAATTGACAAGAACCTTAGTACTTCCCGTAGCAGAAAACTACACAACACTGGCGTCTTTTTAAAGCATAATGTGAGATTACACTACAACTTTTCCCTTTCACTTCATCTACTGTAAAAGCTTTAGTGGGCAGAAGAAATTATTGTTCAGTCAAAAGTTCTAGTTATTAAAAAAAAAAGTTCTAGTTATGACCACAGTATACAAGTGTCACCTCTCTGGATTTCCTCCTGATATTTAGTCTAGATCTAGCTCTTAGTGCAATACATAATTTAGAAAGTTAATAAAAACTGAGAAAGGGAAGAATTAGATCATCTGCATCAAAGGGGATTATTTTGTTTAATTTTACATTTTAAAACTTCCTCAATAAAACAAAGACAAAATACAAAAAACAACTTCAAACACATTCTAAGTTATAAAAAATAAACCACTTGTTATTTACTTCTGAGGAAACAATAATTAAAATCTAGTTATTTCTTGAGTTTTATTGTGGGAAATACTGTGTGCAGTACTTAACATGTTATTTCACTTAATACTTAGAACAACCCTATACGGTATCATTAATTTAAAAGTTACACAGACGATAAAACTGAGGCTCAAAAAGGTTAATAACTTTCTAAGGTCAAAATACTCTGAAGTGACAAAACAGATTCAAATCCAAATAATCTGACACCAACGGCCAGTCTTAACCAAAAGCATACACTCTTCTTCAGAAACTAAGAATGTCCAATCTGTGATTAGAAGACATATATGTGGCAGGGTTGGGGGGAGAGAGAGAGAAGAGAGAGATAGAGATGATTAATACTCTGAGTCGCAGTACAAAGGCAATCTCACTAACTTCTGGAGTTCTATAAATTTTGCATTAGTGCCTATTATTTGATCGAATATTCTGAGCTATCAGACATTAACTGGTAGAGCTTTTATAAATTATAAAATATTCTTAAGTCTAACTGATTTTTCTAAAATTTTTATATAATCAACACACCCACTATTTGTAAAGTCCATTATTTCAGTTTCTTTTTCTGTACCTTTGTTGTGTTCCACCTTTCAAGTTGTCGCCAACCTCCCTCTAAACCACTTCCTCTTATTCTGCTCTTACCAGGATTAGACTATCGCAACGGTTTGAGTGTTGAGCACTTAGGTAGTACTCAAGAAAAAGCATATGATGTTAGTAATTAACACTGGACATTAAAGTAGCTAGTTATACTAACAGTTGTGATCTGATTAAACACCCTGAGGAAAGTTCTGAGGAAGAAAAAATGCCACCTCAAATAATCTCAGGAAGAGAAATCAAGAACAAATTCTGAAGTACAATATTACGACTTGGAGAAACATTAGATAATACATAATATCATAGTATCTTAAAATCAGACCATTATTTCCCAAAATCTATGTAATAACTAAACTGAGGTGAAATTTTATTTCAGACTTAACTCTTCCATTAAAACTGTACAACTTCAGTTTTATAACTTCCAAGCCTCAAATGATCGTGAATCCAAGAGCCATTCTCCATACATATCCTGTTGTCACACAACTCTGGCCTGAAAATAAAAGATGTCACAATACAAAGAATCACAGACTCGCTCACCTGCCAAACCACAGCCAGGCTAAAGATAGCTCCAGGGTTCCAAGAGCAAAACCAATTCAGGTTTAAATAGAGTAACATTCAAGGACTCTCCAATAATGCAGGGCTAAGGTCAAAAGCAAAACGGGATTCACCACAGGAATTTCACAGCTGCATCAGAATTAAAAGGTCCCTCAGGAAATTGGAGAAAACAGTGCAGTAATCTAACAATGGTGAATTATTCCAGGTGATTGTATATGAGCCTCTGGCACTAACTGAAAGATCATTAAACCAGCTGCAGAATTATTTTATTGAACTTTTCTGGTACATATTATTTCTGAACATACAGTGGAATTATAGATGGGTGAAATGATCTAACAATTCTCTAAGAGTGACATTGAGAGGTATTTTAGGTAAGAGATAGTGGTAGCAGCTGCCCTCCTAGAAAAGGTACCCCCCAAATTTCCAACTTTTTGAAATTCATGACTGAATTTTTACTCTTACTTGCAACTTCGAGACAACATTAAAGGTCATACAAACACGAAACACTCAACAAAGCACCACAAAAATCTGCATTACTGTACTATTATAAACAAAGCTTTAGGTTTATCTAGTTCAGGAATACAAATGAAATCATAAAAAGTAAGTAGTAAGAAACACAAAATAAAATCCAAGTTGTTCTTGCATTTATGATTTGTCACATGAAAATAACATCAATCTAATCAGATTCTTCTCTGTAGGAAAAATTAAAACAGAATTACATTCTAACTAAATGCTTAATGTTCACCTTTTTTTTTTTTTTGGTCTAACTTTTGTATGCGTGTTTTGTGATCCCAAACATAGTATTCAACCACAGTGTACTATTTTAAAAAGCCTAATGGACAGAGATAATAACCAATCCTTGAAGGGTAATTAATGTGATAGTTTAAATTTATCAAAGACGATTTTTGTCTTAGTAATTTTTCAATTTTACTTTCATTTTGCTGGAGGGAGTATTCAACATTCTTTTATTGACAGATATTTAGTGAGGGCTAAGCGTGAGGCTCTCTTCCAGGCACTGGGAATACAATGGTAAGCCGCACATTCAGGAGTTTACACGAATATGTAACATACGGGGTAGGGACCAAGTACTTCTTTTACCAAGGTAATGGAACTCAGCTACGTCTTTCAGTAAAATCTGGTAGACCTCTTAAGGAGATATAAAGAGTCTTTTCATAAAAACAAAACAAAAGACAAATTCACTTTTTTTTTTTTTGCTCCTCTGTTCTCTTGTGGGTTTTTTTCCACTTCTCACTGTGAATTAGCTTGGAGCGAATAGAGACAGTAGAAATGGGCTGACTCTTCAGTTGTAAGAAGCAGCTCATTTTAGAGCAGCCATGTCATCCAAACTGGTAGTTTTACCTGGAGTTAACTAAAGCAAATGCAAGTAATTACCTTTTAATTACATTCTCCAACCTTTTATTCCTCTTAATTTTTCACCTTTTAATTACGTAATTTGTTTTATTCTGACAAAAGACCTCAAAGCTTCACCTGAATGATGGCCAAAGTGGCACCAGTTAGCTCTGATAGTGAATTTTCTGAGGGCAGGTTTCAGGTCAGACACAACTGCAGCACCAGAACTTAGCATGTGCCTACCACAGAGTAGGGGTATTTATGTTTGGTGAACAAAGTGATCCACAAAAATTAATCTCCATTAGTACAAGTTACAACCAAAGCCTTATAAAAATTGTATTAAACAATTAAGAATTAAGAACTTATTAATTTATTTCTTAAGAATCTACCAGGATTTTAATAATTTACCAGCGTTGATTAAAAATAAAGGATTTCTTTTCCCACGAATATTTCACACTGTGTATAAACAAATGACTACTAACCCTCAAATAAGTAACCTTTTTCAAAATATTTTTTGGAACTGCCCTTTCAGAAATTCTCTGGAATCAATTTACCAACCACACAAGAAGCTATCCTTATTATTACTCGGCAAGACATGCTCTCAGTCTATTTTTTTTCCTTTCCCTTCTTTTAATCTAGTCCCTGCCTCTCCGTAACTGCACCAATGGCCAGGGGACACCCTCTTTCTCCTGGGATCCACTGAGAAGCTAGTGAGCCATAAAGCTATGGAGCCTAGAACCTGAATTCATATTAGTGCAAGACATATAGAGAACAAAACTGATGTATTAACCACTAATATTTGTATAATGATTGACAGTTTACAAAGAATTTTACTCTCTATCATTTTATTTGATCTTCATAACAATGTGAGAGTAGCTAGGAAGGTGCTATTATTATCCCAATTTCACAAAGAAGGAAACTAAGGGCCAGAAAGTTCAAACAACTTCCCCAATGTCACATCATAAATAAGTGGTGAAGTTAAGACTCATCCTTAGAAATGCCTAACATACAGGTCATATTCGTGTAACCTCACTATTGTGGTAGTTGACAAAGTATGCATCACCATGACTTCAACCTATTACTCAAGTTTCAACCATTTTTTAACATGATAAAACAGAGCTGTCCACTTGCTTTAATTCAAAGTTCCCTCTCCTCACAAATATATAAGGCATTGTAATATGAAAATTAAACTCGACTCAGAAAGTCAATGTTAGAGTTCCATCAACTGAGGGAGCACTTGATGGTCTGTGAAACCGCAGAATTTCAAAACACAATTTAAAAAGCCATACCCTGAGAACCTCACTCAGGAATGCCATAAAGTCACTTAGCTTTGCCACCAAATGGCTAATTGGTGAGTAGCCAGCATTGGAAACTCTTAACGATGATAGAACCTGTTTTCTTCCTCTTCCAGAAGCTCATGCTCCCTCCTTTTCCATTATTACTCAGCTAACAGAGCTTACCTGATCCACCTAAAACGATCTACTTCAAACATCCTCGCATACCCCTTTTTTTCTCTCTTTACTCTAGACAATACTCTTTATTCCACAGTTAAACTAGAAATGACACTAAACACAAGCATGAGCACATCTAACAACGTGATTAAATTAAGAGATAAAGCACCCTTTATAATCTGTAAAAGTGTATACATGTGCTGGTAGTTACTACACACAGAAATGTAAACCCATACACTTTGCAGTGGCCTTATGATTCACAAACCAATGCCTTGTACCTTTAAAACTACAAACGTCTGTACTTTAATTCCGTATTTCCTCAAATAAATAAAAGTAATTTTATAAACTTGTAGCAATTAAGGCAAAACTTTTAAACACAGTGGACTAGTTAAGAAACTTTTATCAATTTCTATGAAACACTGGTCAACAAACTTTGGAACAATCCATCTGAACACTAGTATCTCCCTACCTAGGACTCCCAAGGATGGTTATGGAAATCTAAAACCTCTATTTTAATATTCTGAAATGCCAAATGGAAGACCTACGTTTATCTAATATAAAGTTGTAGAGTTTAACTAAAAAAATCACACATTTGCTTTTGTTTGCAATTCTGTCAACCAGCTAGCTAGCTGATAATCAGAAGTGATGAAAAAACGGTATATGCGTGCTAGAATAAGAAAATATAATGAAAATAAATACTAAACAAATATAGTTTATTTATAAGCTCTCTGAAAGTCTGGAATCAGTGGGGGGAAAATAAAACAAAGGCCCTTTAGAATTCTTGAGAAATGGTTGGCAATACTCAACTTGGCTTGTCAAAAGATGTAGAGTGGCAAGCCAGCCTCATTCTAGACAGTAATGTCCTTCTACTTCCCTTATAAAATCTCTTTCCCACCTCTTAACATCCTTTGAATAGCAATGGGCCTATGCTTCTTGTTCTGGTTAGTAGCCTTTATAATGTCATTAACTAATAATTAAAGAAATAGCTCACGTCATTTAAGGAGTAACCCACCCCAAGAGTATTTCTCTTAACTAATGTATTAACGAACAAAATCAAGTCATAATTTTTTCTTAACCACTTACTATGGGCAAGAGTGTGTGTGTGTGTGTTTAAAAAGAGCTCTGAAAGTCCAAAGACTCTCCCTTAATGCACAACTCATCACATCTCAGGATTTCCCAAAGTGAAATACAAGAAACTCTGTAAGTATCTGTATTCGTCAGGGTTATCCAGAGAAACAGAACCAATAGGAAATTTTTTTAAGGAGATTTATTATGAGGGACTGGCTCACAAGATTATGGAAGCTGAGAAGTCCCACCATCTGCTGTCTGCAAGCTGGAGAGCCAGGAAAGCCAGTGGTGTAATTCAATCCAAAGGCCTGAGAATCTGGGGATCTGATGGTATAAATCCCAGTCCAAGGGCAGGAGAAGATGAAATGAAATGTCCCAGCTCAAACAGTGATGCAGAAAAAAGGGAAAATTCTTTCTTCCTATTGTTCTACTCAGGCCCTCAAGAGATTGGATGGTGCCCACCCACACTAGGGAGAGCAATCTAGTTTAACAAGTCCACCAATTCTAGTCCTAATCTCATCCTCATCCAGCTGCACCATCACAGTGGTACCCAGAAATAATGTTTAATGTGGCACCCCAAGGCCAATCAAGTTGACACATAAAATTAACCATCACAGTCTCTATGCAATTTGACACAAGTTCTAACACATTCTTTGACAGCAAATCACCTATCAAAAGCTATAAGAAGTCCTTTTTAAGTTCCGTTAGGCAAATCTTCCAAACTTATTTGAACTACAAAATTGTACTCCCTTAATTATTAACCTGGGAGCTCTAAAAGTGCAGCAGTTTATGCCTTACCCATCTGTACCATATTTGTTAACCACAAAATCCAAGAATGAGTGTTAATATATTAAAAAAATCAATAAATCTAGATGGAAATAACTTAGCACAACTACAATTTTTATGTAACATTTACTAATGCTCCACGTTTACACACAACCCAAACAACTACTAAGTTTAAATAAGTACGATTTTTATTCACTATTTTTAAAAGCACAAGTGTCAACAGGCTGGTAACTGGTTTTTATGCACAGACAATCTCTAGAGTATGCCACAGCAGTGGTGCAAATTCAGCATATTTTCCTACATCTTCTATTAACTTTAGTTCTCTGCAATAATACATGCTCAGAAATAATAACCCAGTAGCTTTTTAAAGTGTGTGTAATGAAAATTCACTAATAAATATTTCATTATATTTGAATGTTGTGAAAATTCAGATTAATTGAAACAAGTTCTCAGGTAAACATCCTATACCCTAAGTCTGATATGTGGAAGTTCACTCCTATTTAAAAAAAAGAGTGGGTGGGGCTTCCCTGGTGGCGCAGTGGTTAAGAATCGCCTGCCAATGCAAGGGGCCAAGGGTTCAAGCCCTGGTCCAGGAAGATCCCACATGCCACAGAGCAACTAAGCCCGTGCGCCGCAACTACTGAGCCTGCGCTCTAGAGCTCGCAAACCACAACTACTGAGCCCATGTGCCACAACTACTGAGCCTGCACTCTAGAGCCTGTGCTCCACAACAGAAACCACAATGAGAAGCCTGTGCACCGCAACAAAGAGTAGCCCCCACTCTCCGCAACTAGAGAAAGCCTGCGCGCAGCAACGAAGACCCAATGCAGCCAAAAATAAATAAATAAAAGATAAATTAAAATAAATAAAATAAAATCTCTCAAGAAAGCCGAAAACTATTCATAGAGAGGAAAATGGTCAGAGTTCTATACTGAGAGTCAGGAGATGGGATTCTAGTTTTACCTTTGCTTCTAATAATTGTTTGGCCTTGGATAAGTCTCTGGGCCTCAGTTTTCTCATCTATAAAATGACTACTCACAACCACAGATGAGATCCAAGTACCATTTAATGTGGGCCTTACTTTGGAGAGGTAATCCAGTGTAGTGGTTAACGATAAACTCAGCAGAGACTGCCCAGGTTGGAATCCCGGCTCTTCCACTTAAAAGCTACGCACAGCGCGCGCGCACACACGCACACACACACACACAAACACACACACACACACACACAAACACACACACAGCAATAAAGCACATCTAACTACTATCACTGACTTACTGTTTAAAATATTTCACTGAAAGATGAAATTATTTTAAAATACAGAAGCTTCAGGGAGTTCCCTGGTGGCCTAGCGGTTAGGATTCCGCGGCTTTCACTGCCGTGGCCCGGGTTCAATCCCTGGTCAGGGAATTGACATCCCGCAAGCCACGTGGCACAGCCAAAAAATAAAATAAAATAAAATACAGAAGCTTAGAAAGTTCAGCCTTTCCAAATCAAGACTCTCATTTTACTAGCAAGCACTGAGTTCATGTGAAAGCAGTACAACTCTTCAAAGGCTGCTAACCTAAGCCAAATTTAACCAAAAGATTATCTCATAAAATACTGTACATTAGCAACACCACTGAAAATTTATTATAAGGCTAATTATTCCCAACAAAATATCACACTAAAGGTAAAAATAGATCTTCTGCTACTTGCCTTTTTTTTTTTAACCTAATACTGCTAATGACAACAGAGCTTATGATATACCATAATCTCTGTGAATAAAATTAACCATGGGAATAAAATTAACTACAGGAAAGAAAAAAATAATCTGTAGAATTCAGAAATATAAAGTGAACTACAAACTACTAGAAATAAGTAGTTCATGAGTTAAAAATCAACCAATAAGTATTTACCAGGCCCTCCTACACCAGGCTGTGTGCAGATTATTAAGTACAAATACCAAAGTATGAAGTTCCTCAGAGCTAATAAGGCTGGAAAGGCAAGTCCTTTATTATCACATTTTCACACAACAAAAGCCACTCATCTACAAACATTTTTATGTCCTCCTTAGCCCAAGTAAGAATACTTCTCATTACCCATTAAAATTGTTTGCTATCCTTAGTTCAGCCCACAAAGATGCCCAAACTAGTCCGTGACAGCTGACATTGGAAGCTTCACAGGACTTAAAGTGAGTATAGCTTCTAAGATATTTCCTCAAATCCACAAGCTTCAGAATTTATCTTCAATGACACCCACACTAACATATACCACAGCACATAACTGTTAACTTAGGTCAAGTACCTACTTACAACAATTTCGTTCTTCCCCTTAAAGTACTGCTAGTAAAGGCAAACTCTACTTCTTCAAAAAGTCTGCTTTTTGCAATGGTCATCAAGCACTAGAAAAGGGAAATTGATTGGCTAGTCACAGTTGCCCTACTTCCATTTCAGAATGAAGGGAAAAAACTGTTCCACTGAGAGTACCAAGGAAGTCTTAAGCAAATCAAGAGGATAGATGCTAAACTCAACTTTCAGATTCCTACGATTTAAGCTAAAGGTGACAGGGTGTGGGAGAGACTGGGCTATCTAAGTATTCCCCTGAGAAAAAGAGGTCCTCTTCACGAAGCAGTCAAGGTAGGGGGTGGGAAACAAACCGGTCTGGCCGAGTGACAAACCCAGGATGCTGACCGAGCTTGGAGGTGGAGGGCCCTGGAGGCCAGGGACCCGCGAAGAGAGAGACCTCGGGAAAACCGTAGGGGAACAGGAACCAGCAGCAACGCGGAGAGACCGACACTGCCACAGACCAGCGTGTAAGGGGACGCCACGAAGGGAGCGGCGAGTTAGGAGGCAGCGACGGCAGGAGGGAGACCAGTGCCAGGGGCGACGAGAAGTGGCAACTGCGAAAGAAGAGGCACAGGCAGCCGGAGGTGGCGGGACTGTTGAGTCAGCACAGCTCCTCTTCAGGGGGCACTTGTAGGATCCCCGCTCTGCTCGGGCCCCGGGGCCCGCTACCAAGGGTCGAGCCCGCAGGCGGCGGAAATAATGTTATCCGACAGGCAGGCGCCGGCCCCTTCCCCATTTCACAGGTAAACACTGGCCGCCGTCGCCGCTTACCTCTGTTAACATTATTACACCCCGGGGAAGTGAGCTCCTCCCTAGCCTCGCCGCATGGCAACAGCCGTAGCAGCAGCGAAAACTGCCTGAGCCGCCGCCAACGGCGGCAACAGCTCCTTCAGTCCTCTCCCGGGCGGCAGCTTTACTCGGCTTCGCTGGCTTCCCCCCGGCCCGGCAGCTCTCGACGGACGCGCCGCCATCTTGGAAGAGCGACGTCCGCGTCTCCCCGCGACGTGCGCTCCCATTGGCGGGCGCAGGGGCAGCCGGCGTCTCGTGACCGTCGCCATAGCGCCGGCGCGAGGGGAAGTGGAGGCGGGTGGCCGGAGACCCAATCGGCGCCAGCTGAAAGGGCCCTGGGGCAGGGCGCAGAGGCCGACTTGGGACCGCTGGGAGGGCAAAGAGGCCCCCGCGCGATGCCGGCCCGGGAGTCCGCGCGCGCGTCCGCGGCGGCCGCTGATCCTCCGCCGCACGCCGGGGTCGGTCGGCCCTGGGGTACAGCGAGACGGGCAGAGGCCGAGGCTTCCATGGATGGCGCTGCGGACCTCGCGCGTCTCGGGGACAAGGCGGCAGATGTCCACTAGAAAAACTTCCCTCTCGCATATCTCCGGCCCCGCGGCGACCCAAGAGCAGGAAGGGGATGTTCGGCTTTCTCCACTGTCTGGGGCTTAAATATGAGCTGAAAGTGCTCCCTCCTCAGCCCCTCTTTCCTTCTGAACTTTGACAGAAACTTTCCTTTGTCCTTACCAGTCCTCAGCGAGTTCTCTTCTGGGGTGCGCGACAGGTAGTAGAAGTGATACAGGCATATCAGCTTTACGCCGGTCGTAGCAGAGTGTCGCTGATTCGGTGTTTGGCCAGCAACTGTATAACAATGAGGGCTTGGTTTTGCTCTTCCTAAGAGACCTCTAAAAAATGTAAAGCCAATTTTACTTTTTAACTGCGGTCTGTACAACTTCACTGGCTTCTTGACACAGTGTGTGCGTGTGTGTGTGTGTGTGTGTGTATCATGATGAGCAAATTTCAGCACGTGTCATTGTCAATAGTCCTAACTTAAATGGGACTGAACTCTGGAACGCAGGGTGCATAGAAGCCCCTGTTACTGACACCGTTCTGAACCTGCCACTAGGCGAGTTACAGTGTGTGAAACTGAAGGCAGTCACTTCTACCTGAATTGTAATGAAAGTAATTTACCTGAACCTGCTGTCAAAGTGAGTTACCCTGTTGTATGTTAGAAACCAGTTTCCAAGGAAATTGACAAGTAAATTTTCAAATTTGACACGCAGAATCCATCCACCTCTTTCAAGGGGTTACAGAGGCATTTGGGAAAGAAGTTCCTTCCCCTTAACAATAGTACTGTTGTGTAAAATGAAATTTACCTAATACATTACTCTTATATTCTCAAAACATTAAGGCATTAGAAACTTTGTGTTACCTCTGTTGTGTCCTTATCAAGGAAAGAGAATGATTCATTTAGGTAGCCAGGTAGAAATTCAAGATAAATCCTGATTTTACTCAATTCAACTAAGTGAGGCAAAGTAATTTTGCTGTTGTTTTAATCTACATCTAATACATAATTTTCATATTACTGGGCCAGCAAAATTCTGACCTCTGCAACAGAATAAAATGTGTTACAGGGATTGACAGAATAGCCATGAATAGAAAATAAGATTGGAAAATACTCTCTGGCCTAAGATATTAAGGAAACAAAGAGATACTAGAGACAACAAGGAACCTGGAAAAAGATAACTGTTCCAACCTATAAATAAGAAAACAGAGGAGGCTCATTAATATTTAAGATACCAACTAGTAAATTAAAACTGTAATTTAGGTGTCTGGCCTGAGTAATTTTCTTTTCACATGTTTTTCCCATTCCAGAAGGAAGGCATTTTCACTTATTTTAAAGGTGATAAATTAAGTGTAGGCACAACTTGAGGTTTGTACCAACCTGTAATATGACATGGCTATGCTTTTAACATTTAGAAGTTTGTCCGTAGACCTAGGAGCAAGCCAAAATCATTAGCTCCAAGTTTTCTCAGCCCGAGTTCTTTCTGTGACCTAAAAAACCTTATGTTATCTAGCCTCCCCAGTCCCACCCCACATCCACCTCTCTGACCTCATTTCTGCTAAGCGCTGCTCCTATAACAGCAAGGCATCCTCTAGCCCTGGGGCCTTTGCACTGAATATTTATCTGGAAGGATCTTTCCACCAGGTACCTGCATGGCTAGATCTCTCACTTCTGTTCCATCTTTGCTCAAATACCACCTTTTTCAAGGAAGCCTATTCTGACCATCCTTTTAAAATGTTGCCCCTCCCCCAGTGTCCTCCTAAAAGACTCCCAAGGAAAAAGCCTAATTAAAAATGAAAACAAAATCCTTTGTGTTGAAAGAATTTTTTTTTCAATTGACCATTGTGTGTTCTTATCTTGCAATTAATGGGGGAATTACTTTCACTGTCACTAGAATGCCAGAGAGAAGTTTATGACAGAATAGTAAGCTGAGCCTTTCCCTTAAGCTTATATTACTGCTGATATTTTCAATGGTGATAATGGGATGGGGGGATAATAAAGATAAAATATGTTTAGAAGAAAAGCTTTCTTGGGCTTCCGTGGTGGCGCAGTGGTTGAGAGTCCCCCTGCTGATGCAGGGGACACGGGGTCGTGCCCCGGTCCGGGAAGATCCCACATGCCTCGGAGCGGCTGGGCCCGTGAGCCATGGCCGCTGAGCCTGCGCGTCCAGAGCCTGTGCTCTGCAACGGGAGAGGCCACAACAGTGAGAGGCCCACGCACAGTTAAAAAAAAAAAAAAAAAAAAGAAAAGCTTTCTTATGTATATATACATTGGCATGAGTCAAAGTTAATTTGCTAGCAAGGGAAGCAACAAAGTAAATAAGGTATGTCATTTCAGAGATTTATGGAAGTTGGAAAGAGAATGCTTATAGAAGCAGCTAGCTTCAAAAAAAAAAGTAAGCATCTGATTTGGCACAGATTACAGTTTCATACCACGTGGTCTTAAAAACATCCTATCAGTTGTTACAGAGGAAACCTGGGACAGGCTGACCTGAGATGCCACGTTCTTTGGCTATCAATCAGAAATTTGAAACAAAACAAAACTATCCATCTTAAGAAACACATGATAAGGATACATCTGTGGTTGTTATTGCAAAAGGTTTGATTCCTCAGCAAGCAGTGTCCAGTCTAACACAGGAAAGGATGACAAAAAGAGGTCAGAGGCAAAAATCAAGTGTGTGATGCTTTTAAACAGGCCACTGCCAGTGATTTCCAAACCTCCGAGCAACAATTCCAAATATCCAATTTGCCTAATTTTTAAATTTTAAAGCAAAGAAAAAAAATTCATCTACATATTCAGGTTGTCACATGTTGACTATAATCCTTTTCGAGAAACTGTAAAAGTATAGCATCAATCTCCCAAGCAAATTGCATCTATCAAACAGTTGTCACATTTCATCTTTTGGTTTCTTAAACCATATTATTAACTGCAGTTTCTTCATAATGCAATGTCATCAGTGTCACCTACCACCTGTACTGAGCATTAAATAGTACATACATTCATTAACAAGGTCCAATATCACAGCCAGTGAATCAGTATTAAAATAATGCATTGGCAACAGAGAAGACACATTCTAAGAACAGACAGCAGCAGGATATCCTGATTCTTACAGCTTTAGTATGACAACAGTAAAGCAGAAATTTCAAGGCATTTAAGAGTGTTCTGAAGTCTAGCTTCAAATAGCTCTGCAGGTGCTTTTTTCTTACACAGTATTTTTTGAGGAAATACTGATGCAACTCAAGACTAAGAGAGAAGCAGTAATAAGGTGAAGTTTTGCTAACAGCAGATGCAGCCATAAAATAATAATATTCACAAGTCCACAATGGTACCAAGATCTCAATAGAAAGGACCATATTACAAATATGTAGACTCTGTAGTGTATTTCAGAGATTTTACTAGATCACTGACAGCCCCAGTCAATAGTTTTTAAAACAAGTATTTTTACACCATAAAAATCAGCACTTTTCAAACAGTTAATTCTCAATTTTGAATACTATTTTTCAATATATGGGCCAGGTGCTGTGGGAAGCATTTCGCATATACTGAACAATTGAAAAAGACCATCACAGTAGATCTTATTACCCTCCAGGACGTGAGTTTAGTAACATTCCCAGGATCACCTATCAAGGATACATGCTATCAACAAGATCTTGAAGCTGACCTCAGTCACCTCCTCCTCTTTGAGTATAGATCTACATAAATTATTTCAAATTATTTTGCATAGGTGACTTGTCTCTTCTCCATTTTTTATTGATTCAATCATTTCTTTATATGCGTATGTACTCGTAGATATTTATTTTATACTTTGGGTTAAATCCAATACTATTTTATTTGGTTGTTCAAATTGCCTCAGCTTTGGCCACTGGGAGCTCTTTCAGTTGTCCTATGTCCTTTTAATATAATCCCATCAATGTGGGATGGTTTTTTGTTTTTGTTTTTGAGTACTTCCTTAATTTCTCATACTACAAGATACTTCAGGCTCGTCATACCTCTGTCCTAGAATCAGCCATTTCTCTAAGGAACTTTGGTTCCTTTACTGGAGAATGGTATTAGAAATCAAGATCTGTTCTTGGTTTCTAGAAACTAGGAACACATCTAAAAACTAGATGTGTTCTTTGCTACTGGTGGTGCCCTTTCTTTTCAGCCCTTGCAGTTAAGAAAAGGAAATATATGCATGTACACTAACCTATATATATATATATACACCTATCTATATATATTTCTGTATGGAACCATCTGTACCTATATTAAACTAAACACAAATTCATAGTGATGTCTACAACTCTAACGCATTACCAGAAGGATCATTCTAGCCTCCTTCCTTGACTTATCTGTAAATTTTCACTCCAGCAGTGAGAAACCTGATTCCTACTATCAGCCATCCATTTATTTACTTGTTCAATTCCAGTATGCATGTATAGCTGTATCAGAATTGTTAGCCCATAACCCCTTGTGAAATCAATTATAGTACAGTCTCTAGGTGCAGTTTCTTTTATCTTTAGTCTTACAAACTTCAGTCATTTCCAAAGTTACTTAGTTCAGTACCTTTCCTCCCACCCTCTTCAGTGAGGTCATTTCTTATATTGGTAATATAGTTAGATTCTCTTGTTGCAGTCTACTTTCTTTCTTGAGATTCCCCCAACCTCCTAAATAATTTGAATTTTTAAATTCGCATACCTTAAGTTTCACTCTTTGTGCTGATTTCTGACAAACGCATAATGTCACATCATACAGAATAGTTTCACAGCCCTAAAACATAAAGAAAAACGCATAGTGAAATTACTTTTACATTTTCATGCACAGACCCAAACAACTAATGATTTTATAGAAGAAACCTCACTTGGATATAGAGATATCATAAATATATATACATCTATATTATATACATATATAATATTAGATATATTAGACATATAATCCTCTATAATACCTGATATTAAATTCTTACCACGTGCCAGGCTCTGTTCTAAGTGCTTCACAACAACCCGAGAATATAGGAACTGTTATTATTCCCATTTTACAAATGAAGAAATTGGGCCCCAGAGAGTTAAATTTTTTTTTTTTTTTTTTTGGTACGCGGTCCTCTCACTGTTGTGGCCTCTCCCGTTGTGGAGCACACGCTCTGGACGCGCAGGCTCAGCGGCCATGGCTCACGGGCCCAGCCGCTCCGAGGCATGTGGGATCTTCCCGGACCGGGGCACGAACCCGTGTCCCCTGCCTCAGCAGGAGGACTCTCAACCACTGCGCCACCAGGGAAGCCGGAGAGTTACATTTTTTGTCCTAGTTGCACAACTAGTAGTAGAGAAAATATTTAATGAAAAAATTAATATATGCATACATGTATGTATATATATATATATACACTGTATAGTTATATATTTCAGAATTATATGTGTGTATATATTGTGTTTTCAAGTATATTAAATCAGTTAACTTTAAAAACTAAAATTTTTCAGTGATCCTGTCCCCAGTTTCTTCTGTGAATCATAAGAATAGTGACTGGCCTTTGACCTCCTGTTTCTGCCTTCAGCCAAAGGAGGAAATGAGAAGAGGAATCAGTACTCACAGACAGAACCTAGTATGTCCACTTATTTAAGACTTACCTCAGCTAGTTCCATTTTTACAGAGTAAGAGTGAAATCAAAGACTGCTATTATATTGCTTCCTACTTTACTAGCTCAATAACTAAGGTAAAAAAAAAATTGTTCTGAGTTACCAGTGTTTTTAAATGGTTACATATTACATTAATTGGCATAAAGTTAATGAGACCTGCCTTCACCCTTGCATATATGGTAATCTTTCTGTTTTCAATAAAATTTTTAAATTTAAAAATAACTGTAATAGGCACTTCCCTGGAGGTCCTGTGGTTAAGACTTCGACTTCCAATGCAGGGGGTGCGGGTTCGATCCCTGATTGGGGAGCTAAGATCCCACATGCCTCGCGGACAAAAAAACAAAACATAAAACAGAAGCAATATTGTAACAAATTCAATAAGGACTTTAAAAATGGTCTACATAAAAAAAACCTTTAAAAAATTAAAATAAA
This sequence comes from Neophocaena asiaeorientalis asiaeorientalis, assembly GCF_003031525.2. NCBI lineage: Eukaryota > Metazoa > Chordata > Mammalia > Artiodactyla > Phocoenidae > Neophocaena > Neophocaena asiaeorientalis. Next base: position 401,352 of record NW_020172592.1, read on the forward strand.
TTAAGAAAAACAAAAATAACTGTAATAGATGTACATACAATTGAATGGAAGAGATATTAGACACATGCCCCATAATATTGGCCATGGAATGAGAAGAGTAGAAGCCTGAGAAGATTTGCATTGTGGTCCTGTCTTTGCTATTAAATAGGATTAAACCTTGAAAGTGGAAATTCATCATTTTTTGAGCTTCGCTGTCTTTTTCTGTAAAGTTAAGAGCTTGAAACATATAATTAGATTAACATTAATATACTGTGTACATGAATACAGTCAGTTGTTGCTTGAAGCATTGGGCAATGCACTGCCGCTCAAGATCAAATGCTCTCTAAGGTTTCTTTCAATTTTAAAACTGTGGTACTTATGATAGCAAGTTTTCCTATCACTTTCCTTCAACAAGCATATTCATCATCACCTTTTTCAAAAACCTTGCTACCAAGCAGAGGCTGCTGTGAACTGTTTGTAGTAATGAACTCCTTGAATTACCACCTTTCCACTTAAAATGAGACACCTCCTACCTTGGAACAGCCATGTCTGCAAATATCCATGAACAGAGAGATCAGCAGAAATGTCAGGAAGAGTTCTGGTGTATAAAAAACAAAGCAAATAATCAAATAAAAAGCACCTAAAATCACACTATTCTTGAAATCTATAGGACATTCACCTATTTTGGATAGATAAGATTTATCATGTTCACTTAATCAGCAAAATGCTGAGGGTTTCACATTTTATCTTTAAAAATAGATGTCCTTTTTGGGTTTTCCTGTTGCTGGGGAAGTGTACTTTCTGTTGCTAACTGAGAGCTAAATGTTCTGCTTTGAATGGAAGATGTTTGTTTTTATCAGTAGGAGTGGCAGAAGGATGAATGAAGGAATCCCCCCTTTTTTTAACTTGTTTCTGTAAGTGAAATGTCTGCCTTCTGGGTAAAAGCATATGATTGGCTATTTACCAGAGTATCCTTTAATAGAATCATGGAATTTGCTCATTTGTTTACACATTACTTTATTCACTAAACCTTAAATGAGCTAGCTATTCAATTTTTAAAGATCACAGGGTTATGGAATTCTTATTGAAACACCTGTTATCACTCAATCTCTAATGGTTAGAAGGTACAAAGAGATTATCATCTTCGCATTTTTGTCTGATATAATTTAGTCTCAAAAGGGGGAGGAGAATAAGAAATAGATGAGATCTGACTTTCCTTTCAAATCTTATGATCATATAATTAAAATACAAGGCATCTTCCTCTTCATCTTTATGCATTACTGTTTGCACTATTTAGGGCAGGAAACTGAAAGGGGAAATATCACAGGCAAGCAAATTTGAACAAAATAGTACTTTGGTATATTTACTTTCATGCTTAAAACTGCATTAAAAAAATATATACCCATTCTGGCTATCCTCAGCTTAAGGTAAGAATTACAGAATTATTTTTTAAATGTAATTGTCTTAACTTGAAATTAAATTCTATATTATCACCATCTTAATTGCATTGTAGTACTCTGTGAAAAACTGTTGATTTCTTAAACAAGGACTTTTGTTTTGTTTGAAGCTGTATCTCTCGGTAATTCATCAAGCTTATACTTTATGGTTATGCCAGAAATTTTGGTTACACTGAAACTCTATGCTGTGAAAAATGTAATTGAGTTTCCATCTTCCAAATTTCATTTTTTGTCTTTAGAAGTAAATTGTTAATCTATGAGCCACTGGCTTTTGGGAAAGAGGGAATATTTCATTATATCTCTCTAAATCATTCTGTGGCATGATGATGTTGCCTTGGCCTAGTCACTTCATTTTCCTCCTGGGCATTGAGGGAGATTACAAATCCTGCCTGTCTAGGTGGGGTCCAGTAACTAGCTCAATGGAATGTAGCAATCTTCCTCTCTTTCCACCTTCCAAGGTGACCTTGGATGCTACGCTAGATAATAGAGACTTGAGTTGGAAGGAACCACACAGGAGAATCTGCCCACCAGATCCAAAAAGAAAATCTTCGGACTTTGCACAAGTGACAAATTCTTTTGTTATCTTGGGTTGTTGTTACGGTGTTAAAACCCTCTCTCACTCTACTTACTGACAGTAGGAAGTGTCTAACCTGAGAAATGCCCCCCTCCTCGCACCCTCCCCACCCCCTGCAAATGAGGGCACTGTTTTAAGTGATATTACTTAAGTAGATCCTCAATAGTTCCACTTTTTTTTTTTTTTTGCGGTACGCGGGCCTCTCACTGCCGTGGCCTCTCCCGTTGCGGACCACAAGCTCCGGACGCGCAGGCTCAGCGGCCATGGCTCACGGGCCCAGCCGCTCCGCGGCACGTGGGATCTTCCCGGACCAGGGCACGAACCTGTGTCCCCTGCATCGGCAGGCGGACTCTCAACCACTGCGCCACCAGGAAGCCCAGTTCCACATTTTTTTTAAGGAGAACCATTTTAAAAGTTACGGCTTGGGTGTTACATATTAGACAGACAAACACACACACAGGCGTGCGCACACACGCACATACACCAACACACACACATAGGCACACAGAGACGGCTCCCAGAGACTTCTGGGAGAGGCGGATGAACTGAAGACCCTGTTCCATCCAGTCTTCTCAGAAAAGAAAACCAGGTAAGTTAATGGAATAGAAAAAAGAGTGAGTAATAGACAGGCATGAACCAGAATCAAGGACCAGTTGCTCTGAAAATCCTGAGAGCCTTCCAGGAGAGTTCTAATAGCCAGTGCCCAAGTATGCAGCCAAATTAGGAACCAAGGAGGATGCAGACCAGACCAGTGTTTGACTCAGGAATTCCATCAAAGAATGACTTCCTGGTCACTTGGAAGGTTTTGCCCTGGGGATGTCTTACAGGTACTCCTCACCTCTGACAGAGTCTCCCACACTGAACAGTTCACCTGGGAACAAGGGAACTAATGTTTTTAAACACCTCCTCTGTGCCAGGTGCATTCCGTACCTTATCTTTAAACCTCATGGTAAGCAGTGTTAGCCCCATTTCTAAAATGAGGAAATTATGGCTCAGAAGGTTATTTAATTTGCCTAAGTCTTCTGCTAATAAACAGCAAATCTATTCAACTTTCTGACTTGAAACTTATCTCGTTTTTTCCCACGATACCTCCCCCAAGCTCAGCCTCAGATCTAGGATACCCTTCGAATGGCCAATAAAAACCTGTCTCTTTTCCCAAGCATTTCCTGCTTTTTACAGTCCAGATCTCTTGAGGATCTCTTGGAATAAACTATCATTTACCTAATGATGACTTGTTTTTCCAGTTTACTCACTTTTTCCTCCCTCTCATATAAGAAGAGACAAGGGTATGAGCCCAATAGTATTTTACCTGATTTCTTCTGTTAATTTGTCAAATCTAACCATAGTTCTTCTCTAATGTAAACACGCTTTACCTCTCCTGGTTGTAAAATGCTAATCTCACATATTTATTGAATTTTTCTTATTGATTACCATGCATTCCACGTTCATTATTATCTTACAGAGCGCGCTCGAGGCCTCTTTATCATTAACAGCAATATGATTTTCATATGTCTGCCTCAGGCCTATTGACCTCTGCCTATGCCATACCTGTACTATTAGCCAAGGGTATATGGTCTGTTTCTTTCGTTCTGCCTTCCTTTCCAAGTGAGGTGCCAGACTTTAGCTGTGTCGGGTCTGTTCTCCTTCACTTTTCTCCCTCAGAGGCTTATGGTTTTGTGTTTTTCCAGACGAATTACATCTCCCTCTTCTCACCTGCCTCTGACATTGACGACTCCATCATTAATCAATTCTTCCTCTTTCTCCTTAGGCCAGTCCCTAGTCCCTAAAGTATCCTTCATGACCATGGTCATAAGCTGCCTCTGAGCCCCATTAGAGCGGAGAGGGATGACCCTGTGATTTGTAAACACCAGAAAGAGCAAACCACAAAGTAGAGGTTGTAACTTCATCAACAGGCCTATTTTGCTGAAGCACATCGACATTTATGAGAAGTTAAGTCCAGGTGGTTTGCAAAGTCTCCCATTTTTGACATCACAGACTACTAATGTAAATTTATTTTCAGTCATTTCTGGTGATTTTTCTCCTAAGCTCCAGATAATCTTTCCCTATGTATTAGTCTCGTTCATTATCCCTTTTCTTTTTAACCAATTCCTCAGAAACACGTTTGGTATAATGTATTTCACATAATTGTATGGGTTTTTTTTGCTTTGCTTATCTTTAGAAATAAAGGCACTAAAATGTTAAATGTACACTGAGGAAACCAATAAGGTTTTACAACTGTGCAACATTTAAAAGCAACAAGTCTATATACAACATCAAGGACAAAATAATTACTAAATGACACAATTACTATCCAGTTTCGAACTTAATTTATTTAGTAATTATTCTCATTTATCCACTTCTTTTACTGATTAAAGCACATGAGGGTTTGAGTCACCAGAAAGCCAACAAGTAGACACCTCTATAGTCAATGCTAAATACATAAAAGTAAAGTAAAATATCGAAAGTGTTTCTCACTGTTATTTTCCTTTATTCCTATTTCTTGGCCAAAGCATACTCACTAAAAGACAGCATTATATCTGAGATAAACAGCATTTTCCTAGCGTTCATTGTCCCACTTTGTCTAGTATTTTAGAAAATTATTAGAGTGTGAGATTCTGATAAGAGTTTATAATGTGAAGAAATAGAAGTCAGATTTTAATCACACACATCAGTGAAGGAGCAGAAAAGGCTTTCAGAGATTCTGCTTTTGCTTCCTTTTCTAAGTAAAATATAAAGCTTATGGAATTTACACTTTTTGCAAATGTGATAAAATAACCTGTCAATCACTTGCACTAATAAAAAGAGAAAATGGATTTGAAAAATCCCAAATAGTGAATAATCTAAAACTTGTCAAACTATAAAGTAAAGCCATTGAAATTTGAATGTATCTAATGCTGGATACCCACCTAGCTATATTTACTGAGTATACTGTTTTAGATAAATCTAGAGATTTAGAGATGCCATGGCAGAATCTTGATGTTACATGTCGGCTCTCTATTTTACGATAACTTCAAGTTATTATTTCTTTTTTTTTTTTTTTTTTTTTTTTTT
>NW_020172592.1:406877-488952 GCF_003031525.2 Neophocaena asiaeorientalis asiaeorientalis
TTTTTTTTTTGTGGTACACGGGCCTCCCACTGCTGTGGCCTCTCCCGTTGTGGAGCACAGGCTCCGGACGCCCAGGCTCAGTGGCCATGGCTCACGGGCCCAGCCACTCTGCGGCATGTGGGATCTTCCCAGAGCGGGGCACGAACCCGTGTCCCCTGCATCGGCAGGCAGACTCTCAACCACTGCACCACCAGGGAAGCCCAAGTTATTATTTCTTAACTGCCGTTTCTTCATAGTAATCATGGAAACCATCACTAGTGGTGTTCTGGAGCTGGTACAGACTGACTCATGAACTCGGGGAATTGTTAGATTGTTAGAATTGTTAGAACTCGAGGAATTGTTAAAATTCTTAGAATTTTACTAGTTAATTTTTAGATACAGTAATTCTTAAAAATTAAAGTATATAAACTTATAATTAGATACATTATCTATAAAACAAACATAATAAGTACTCAAAAATCTTCACTTCCTAATTATTTTACTACCTTTTATTATTATCTGTGTTTTGAGGTTATTTATGCTTAGAGTATGATGAAAATACTACAGAATAGTGTGCTAGTTCTCATTTCTTCCCAACTCTCTGTTTACTGATGTCCTATTAGTAGCTTAAAATAGGCTGTGGTGGGAGTATTTACACCATGGAAATTGGCAGTTATTACAAGTCAAGACGAATTATTGTTTTGCTGATTTTCTAGAGTTGAGGAAGTGCTTGAGAACATGTTAATAATGCATATTAAACTTTAAAAGTGTCGTGACTAGCTGTTACATTGTGAATAACACACAAAAAAATTGAGGAACTATCCTTCCACTATTCAAAAATTATTATCCAATTCAGCAAAGAAATCGTTCACACAACTGACCAATGAGTGAAGTTCTGGCATTTTACTAGTTAATGAAAAAGAAAGTATCAGCCAATATTCTTGTTCTTCAAACACTTGTCAATTGCAACCACAGTTTAGCCAGGATACAAGAACAGCAAAAATCAGCAGAAGCATCAAATGAGAATCAACTGGCTATATTCAAATAATAAAAGTCTTGAACACTGTATCATTTTTAATAAGTTGTGTGCCACTCATTCTTTATATCAATAAAACGTGTAATAAGTTTATATGCATCTTTTAATATATGCATGCATGTTTTCCAGAGAGCCAGTGTACAAGCTCACTACTGTCTAGCACTTACACTCTGACCCCCTTCACACAGCCTCAGTTTATTAATCAGTTGCCAGCTTACTCCCCTCTCCTCCAGTCTCACATTTGATTGGTTATGACTTGAACGATAAAGTCCTTCTCTGGTTTTGATACCTGGCTGCTCAGGAGAGCTGTTCTTCCTGGGGTTGCCAAGCTGGATCTGCTGGCAGGTATGTTCTCAGCCATATGAAGAAGGCATTCCTGCAACAGGGGAAAATGAGATTAACATGCCAAGAGAAGTAGAGACAAGCAGAAATATCTGCACTTCAAGGAGTGCAGATAGAGTACGTCCTGGTGATCCTGAGTTCCCAGATCCAGTTCGTCCTATAGGCATTGCTTCCTATATCCATTTCTTTGAGTTATTTCAATATCTTCCCAGCTACATGGCCCAATACCTTTATCTTTGCCTTAAGATAATATGAGCTGGTTTTCTATCACTTGCAATTATAGAGCCCTGACTAATACAAATCCCTATGCAGTTAATGGACAGACTTCAGCAAGTCTGTAAACTGCCTGAAATTGTATGCAAGATTTTGTATGTTTGTGTGTAAGTGCATTTTCCCCCCTGAGAATAGGGTTCATAGATAGAATAGAATCCTCAGATTCACAAAAAGATCTATAAACCCACAAAAGCTTACTTAAGTTAATGTGAATTGAAATAAACTAAGCCTATATCTTTCTGTGTCAAAACTTGCTCAGCATATATACTACACCAACCTAGAGGTGATTACATTCACCTGAGTATGAATTTGAGTTTGTCTTTGTCTGATGTTTTTAACCTAGATTTTAAGGCCTCCTAAGAGTCTTAAATCCCAAAGGCACTTAATTTTCACTTAATTCCTTCCTTGTTGTTACATTCTTCACATACTAGCCTATTTCTCTATGTGTGATATTGTGAGCATAGTGCTCAAGAGAGACTAAAGTGGGAGACACTTGTTATTCATTTGACTTTTACGAAACTTCAAGGAAGATGAACATCTGATAAGAAGCCGGTATCTATATTCTATCAAAGCTTTAAAAATGACATTTATCCACCTTTAGAAATAACTTTCAAGGAAGTAATATCAGGCATTAAATCCAAATTGGATAAACACATATCAGTTGTTTTAAGATTATTTTCTAGGTTAAGAGGTTAAGGAGATTAAGTTATAGGGCAGGAAATATCTTTATTGGGGCAAATTAGAACTGGGTTCAATATGAATAAGAAAACAGTAAAAGGTAAGAAACCCATCTTGTTGTCTTGTGATGTTAGTTCTCAAGTGGAAAATAACTGTATTCGATAAAAAGCAAAATAAAGTGTTCCCAGTACTAGGCATTCAATCCCTTCACTTCAGCAAAAGCTAAAGCAATTTCCGAGGATGATTTTTGTCTAAGAAAAGTAATTTATTGCTTGGATAAGCATGACCTAGAAGGCTGTGCAGGTACCGCTCACCTAACTGAAGCAGTATTTTGTTAGCCTCTGTAAGAGTATTGGTTGATTGTACCTATTGCACTAAAAAGAAATTATTTAAATCGTATTTAAAATATAACAGACACAATAAAGTAATATAGTCAAAAGGTCTTTGAAAAGAAATTTGGTTTGAAAATTAAAATGTGATACATTTAAATTTCTAAAAAATAAAAACACTCTGTCATCAAAGCCAATAGACAGCATTATAAATATCCCATCAAGACAGAAGTGAATAAACAATGTTTAAGGCTTATACGAATACAACTAGACTAAGATATCTAGTCTAGTAATGAGAGCTTAAGAGCTAAAGCTATCAAGTTAAATGGACCATTTTAAGAAAAAAATGACTACATTTAAACTTTACTCTTAGTTGAAATTTAGTGTTGCTTCTTTAAATCACATAAACTATTAAGTTGAGAGTGATTAATCAATGCACAGAAAAAGAATTCTAAACTTAGTTCTAAGGTTACAGTAGGTTATACCTATTTAATGGGTAGTTGGGTTAGTCCAACCTTTAAGGCTAGAGTTTATAACTGCCTTGGAGTCTATAATTGTCTTCATAAGTACTTCTCATGCTATTGGCTATAATGTTAATCCAAACATGTACAAATAGATTGATAGATAAGCATGACACAGAATACTATGAAGGCCTTGATCACCAAACAGAAACAATATTTTACCATCCTTTAATAAGGCTTGCTACCATAAGAGTAAGAAATTGACCCCTGGATGTTTCTGACTACAGAACTCAGATTTTCATGATAGTTCATTATAATAGAAGTGCAAGTTAACATGGCTCTAGGTGTTCAACTCTCAGAAGAAAAAGTTATATGCAAAAAATTGGTTTGGGAGAAGAAATATGTAGTTCCTTATTCTTCATTATCTACTTATCGATATTATTCATTTCTTCCATAAGATGCCTTACACTGACATCAAAAGTGGTAACTTGCCCCAAACTAAAAATATCCTGTAAACTGAGCTTGACACCTATTTAAGTCATTATTCTATGTAACCTGCAAATAGAGTCTAAAGAGGCAAAATAAATAATCAACAGAACCATGTGGCAATTCCTCACAATAAAGACTTTATAGATATTGAGGAGTATAGAAAACAATACACAGGGCTTCCCTGATGGCGCAATGGTTGAGAGTCCGCCTGCCGATGCAGGGTTCGTGCCCTGGTCTGGGAAGATCCCACAGGCCGCGGAGCGGTTGGGCCCGTGAGCCACGGCCACTGAACCTGCGCGTCCGGAGCCTGTGCTCCGCAACGGGAGAGGCCACAGCAGTGGGAGGCCCGCGTACTGCAAAAAAAACCCAGAAAAACAAAAAAACAATACACACTGGCCTACACACAGCACTGACTAAGAGTTAGGATATTTTCATACTATCTGGGTGAAAATTTCAAGCAGGTGATATGCACAGTTTATCGATATGCTTGATACACTTACCCCGTGAAGCGTACAGAAACGATCAAAAAAGAAATTATGAACAGTGTTTCAAACATTTAAGAAGTTAATGTTATATTTCAGAAGAGTAATGATTAAGCATCATTTTCTACTTCATACAAGTTACTTAGATATCTGCATAAGTTTTCCTCCTACATATAAAAAGCTGATAATACTAAATAGCAAAAACCAATCTCTGATGCCACTAATATTGACATTTCTAGAAGAAGGACAAATAATGTAGCACCTTTCATAGCAGACAGGATTCCTACTAGAGGCCTGGGGGATTGTTCTCTACTGGGTTTCTTCTTTTTCCTATTTCTCATTTGCAAGCTTGTTCCCGTAAGATAACAGCCTAGCCAAATGAATAACCTTTGTTTCTGAAAAGAGCCTCTGCCCTAGATCCCTCACTTTAATAAACAGGGATCAGGAAGCTAGAAAAAAAATCATTAAATATTCTTTCGTAGTATCTCCTGAAATACAGCATCTAGAATTAGTCCTAAGTAGCCATCCTGGTGCCTTCTCTTTTATACCATACCCTGACTTCTTTACCTTTTCTAATTCACGAGTAACTCTCAAACTGAAAGCACCTCTGACCCAAGAGATAGAGAGAGAACCTGCAAGGGAGGAGAAAGACATACAAATGTTGCAACAATTCAAGCCAAAGTACATAGGAGGCCCAAAGTTTACTTCACCGTGTCTAATTTTAAGTTTAAAATTTTGTTTAAAATTTCATCTCCTTTTTCCAAAAGTTCCACTTCTATCCCCCACCCCAAGCATTAGGACCATCTTTTCTACTCTCCCCAAATTTGAAAGTGGTTGAGAAATTTTAAAAGAATGAAGTCAAAAGGCACTGAGAGGGAAAATATGGGCCTCAGAGTTGATTTGGGATCAGTACACAATATTTAACATGTTAGTGTAAATCTATTAACAAAAATAAGAGAATTCCTTTGCTTTCAAAAACAATTATTTACATAATTTTGTTTAATAGACAACTGAGTGGTCTTTGATGATAAAATAATTATGAAAACACCAGGAACTGACAAATGAGGTAGACTGTTTGTCATAATCAATTCATCTACAATTTGAAAATAACACGAGGGGAGAGGGGGAAATAAGATAGGAAATTTAGAATTTCTGTAGGACACCATCATAACATTTTCAGTTAGTGACTACTGATGAAGGCCAATTTTGAATAATTTTTAAAAGCAGAGATTAACAGATAGTATTATAGGACACAATTTTGTAAAACTTAAGAGTAAATATTTCGGTAAAGCCAACTTTCTGCAAAGATACAAGTAACGAAACACTTTCTACAATGTAATAATTATATTATATGCAATCATTAGTTTGTAGGTCTTTCTCTTCTGCTAAATTGAGCTCCTGGAAGGAAAGACAGGCTTAGTCTTTGTTCTCACAGGTTCTATACAAAGTGTGATTCAAATGTTTGATTAATTTACTTAACTGATATCATATATCCTTATGGAACATATACTCAAGGTTCTCAAGTTAGAGTTCGTACTATATTAAAATCACTTTCAAAGCTTTTTATAAAACAGATGCTTAGGCCCCAATCCATACACAGTCTCAGATATGTTTATTTTTAAACATCAATATGTATGAAGTTTATTTTTTATTTTTATTTTTGACCGTGCAGCACTGCTTGCGGGATCTTAGTTCCCCAACTCATGCCCTCGGGCAGTGAGAGCGGGGAGTTCTCACCACTGGACCTCCATGGAATTTCCCCTAGATATGTTTAAAAAGCTCTACTTGGTACACCTTTCCATAACATGCTGAATATACAGAAAACCACTAGAAGCATTACCACCAAAGTCAGAAACAAAGCAAGGATGCCTATTAGCTCCACTACTGTTAAACTTGGATCACAGGTGCCAGTTTCAATCATACAAGAGAGAATAAGCAGAAGCTTAAGAATCAAGAAAGAAAGAGCAAAACTATATCTAATGACATATAATGTATTTGTACACCTAGAACACAGAAGAGAATCAATGCTAAGACTAACACAAATAAGAAAAAAAAAACTTTTAATAAGGGAGCAGATGTTAAATTAACATATAAAACCAATAGTTTTCACAGATAGAAAAGTAACCACTTAAAATATATAACTAAAGAAAAAATATTTATAATAACATCCAAAATATAAATAATTAGATATAATCTTAACAAAAAATGTGTTTAACTTCAGGAAAACTTTAAAATACTCTTTGGCTCAGAAAGTAGACCTAGAGAGATGGAAAGATATCCCTTGTTTTTCAACAGGAAAACTCAGCATTATAAAGATATAAATTCTCTCCAAATTAATATGTGAATTTAATGTTGTCCCAGTAAAAATTCCCTGAAGTTTCTTTGATGAAAATGGGTGATTCTAAAGTTCATATGGAAAAATAAACATGCAAGAATAGCTAGGGAAACTCTAAATATAGACAATCTGAGGGAGGACTAGCCCTATGTGATACAAAACATACTATAAAGCCTCTATAGTTGAAAATGTGGGGAGTAGATGCATGAATAGAGAGACCAATGGAACAACGGAATACCGTGTCCAGAAATAGCTCCAACTACATATGGAATTTAGTAAATGACAAAGGTGGCAGTTTAAATCTCTAGGAGAAATGATGGACTTTAAAAAGTTGTATGAGAATATTAGATAGAATTTTAGAAAGATAAATTTATATGCATACCTCACCCATACAAAAAGGAAAACCCACCAGATAGCTAAATGTAAAATATTAAATCATATACATACTAGAGAAAAACAAAGGAAATTTATTTAAAACTCTGTTGTATGGAAAACTTAGTTCTAACTATGACTCATAATCCAGATGCATTAAGAGAAAATATTTGACTTCATAGCCTTTATTTCTGATGGAATCTCTAGTCAACGGGAGGGTGAGCCTATCCTCACAAGAACAGGGAAAATCAGGCAGAGGGGTCAATGGTGAATCCTGCAACTGCAGGACCACTATCTTAGAGTGTCCATGCACTGGGGCAGATGTGTCTCCAAGTGCAGGCTGCTTCTACCGCTCACAGTGCTGTTCACTTCAAATACCTGGGGTTCTGCCTTTGCTTTCCAACCTGGCATTCCACTAAGACTGGAGCCTCTAGCCTGCTTCTCTAGTAGCCAGAGACCCTGCATAGAATTTACCACCATCTTCCTACAAAAAATGTCACATCCTGTTCCCCAAATTCCCATACCATAAGTCACTGACTGGGGACCAGCTGTGAAATAATAACCCAGAACCATCAAACTGACTTCTTCCAGTATTTACATTTCCCTGTAAATACTGCTTATTACCTTGATGTGTCATGGACTCCTTGTATTGCCGATGATTCCTATTATTACTGCACAATTTGCTCACCTCAAATAATGGCTCCTGTTAGGACCAAGCCCAGGGGTTCTTTCAACTTTGCAATTTGAACTACTGGCCTGGCTTCCTCAGCATCTTACCCAATGCAGAAGTCACTTTTCTCAGTGACCCTTCCTCCATGAAATCCTGTCTTCCTTCTCCATGTCCAGTCCTTGTTGATAGAGTTGGTTGGCTAAACCCAGGTCATTTGACCCCTAGTTTAATCACCAAATTGCTTTTCATTATGCTATGGTACACATTACAATGCTCACCTATATCAGTTCTTTCTGGAAACATCATGCATTACACTTCTCTGCCCACCTTTTTGTTAGGTGGCATTCTCATATCTTGAGCTCCCTAGATGCAGCCTCTAAGACAAGAACGTGTGAGCCCGTGCGCCACAACTACTGAGCCTGCTCTCTAGAGCTTGCGAGCCACAACTACTGAGCCCACATGCTGCAACTACTGAAGCCCGTGTGCCTAGAGCCTGTGCTCTGCAACAGGAGAAGCCACCGCAATGAGAAGTGCACACACCGCAACGAAGAATAGCCCCCGCTCGCCGCATCTAGAGAAAGCCCGCACGCAGCGACGAAGACCCGATTCAGCCAATAAATAAATAAATAGATTTTTTAAAAAGATGGATTAAGAAAATATCCTCCAGAGAGACTGATACGGAAGTGAGGGAAGCAAAACAAGGAATGAAATAAAGTCAAGCAATAGTATAAGCTAAGGCAAAAGTCCCATAGAGGGCAGGCTTTAGCATGATCCCACAGGAGAATTCTAGAGGGTAAGTGATACCTCTGAGTTGTCCTAAGCTGAGGAAAGAGAGTTGAGCTTGTATTCCTGCACAAGACAGTCATTCGTAAACAGCCACTGGGGGTGTATGTCCTTGTGAAAGCCAAGCACTTCTGGCTCTCTGTGCAAAGGAGTTCCAGTAGCTCAGAGGCAGGCTGCTGAAGAAGAGCCCATGGGTGCTGGTCATTGAATGCACACAGACTAGGGATTTAAGGGGACACACCAAGGAAAGAAAGACACTGTCTGTGTACCTCAGGTACTATGTGAGTACTTCTGGCCAATAGTGTTTCAGTGGAAATTACTATCACAGGTGAGTTTAATTTCCAGTGTATAATCTTCCAGCATTTTATTCTCTTGTCTTGGCAACCTAGAAGTCTACCTGCTTCAGACAATGCAGCACCACAAGGTGGTGGAGTTTTGTCAGTCTGTATCCCTGAGTCATTGGGGCAGATCCTCCTTCTGATCTGCACTGGACATTTCTACTAAGTGAGAAATAAACTTAGGCTGACTTTGTTATTATGGCATATCCTCTCCTATCCTGACTAATACACATATCATTTGTACATTCTTCATTCAAAAATATTTGTTGAGCAAATACCATCTGCTAGGTATTGTGCTTGAGAATATAAAGACAGAATAATTATTTTTCCCCTCAGAAAGCCCATTGTTACATTAGAGTATAGTTAGTACCATAATAGAGATACAGTGTGGGATCCAGAGTGCTATATGAACAACGAATATGAGACTAAATCAGACAGTAAGTTAGGGAAGCCTTCTTAGAGGAGGTTATATACAAGTTAAGTTACAAAACATGAGTAGAAATTAGCTAGAAAAATAAGGAGACTAGGGAAAGAAGGTCACCTCAGGTCATGAGAATAAGAGATGCAAAGCTCAGATTCATGAGGCACGGGACAGGATACACCGATGACTCACAAAGTATAACAATATGCAAATTAGTATTTTGATATTTTGTTTCTTGTAGCTTGGCCTATCAGGTTGAATCACAGACCAGTTAACAGACACGGGAAGTCAATTCAAATGATGAGCTAGTTCATGACCTAAGGCAAATCACTACTTTACCTCACTATATCCTGTTTACCTACTCTGAAAGATAAAGGTACTTACTGACCTGCTTCATAAGGATGTTGTTTAATTAATATTGGAAGTTGCTTTGAAGATACCAAGCACTTCTCACACATGAAGAGCTAGTACAATTTCCTTGGGAGATGTCTTGATAAAAGGCAGCATGATTTTTAAATCTTTAGACTGGAATAAACATAAAGAAGAAAATAATTGCTGCTTCCCTTCCACTGACACTAAAGGACTTTCTACTGCCATGCCTTTCTACTTCCATGACCTCAGGCTAAAGAAAATAGAAAAGGTATGATGATTCCATGACAAAGTTGAAACGTTTTACAGCAGATGTGAAAAATTTTAAGATGGGAACATTTACCAAGTGACCATCATTGGTAGGGGCTTCCAGGGAATATGTACACAGATGGTCCGTTTTTAAATTTAAGTGCAAATGATGATGATGTTTATGAGAATGAGAATGAGGATGACGATAACTAATAGCTAATAAGCAAATTCTGTGTTCTGGAACTGTTCAAAGTGCCTTTCCATGTATTATCTTTTAAAATTCTCTAGACAACCTTACGCCATAGGTTTATTACTATCTCTGTCTTACGGATGAGGAAATGCAGGCCCGGAGAGTTTACTAATGTGGCCAGGGCCACTCAGTAACCTTGATAGCTCATGGCTTCAGCATTATTCCTGAGTACTCATGTGGCTCTGAAGTCTGTTTCTTTATATCTTTTCATGCTACCCACGGTTTCACTATTGATCTCATGGGCAGAACAATACCTTTAAGGTATTACCATACTTGGGGCAAAACTTTTGTATTTGTGACCTGGATTAATAAAAATAGTTATTTTAGAAGGCAACCTATATGGAAAAGTTAATTTGAATTCATCTTTTCACTGATCACTTTCGTCCATCTATTTTCCAATTCAAGAGCCCTCAAGATCATAAGGGATTTCTGATTCTTTTCCTCAGGAACAATTGTTGAGTATGCACTTTTTTGTGCACAACTGCCCTGAATTTTCTGCCCATATTTGATGCCACTTCCTAGAATTCAGACAGAACCAGAAACTCTGCCATAGGTCCATTTTACTGACCTGACAAACCCCCAGGTTTCTTCTTTGCCCGGACTAGGATATGATGTTAGGCAATAATGCACACGAAAATAATCCCCTAGAAAAATATTTTTGGTTCTAAGCACCTAGAACATGCACTTTTTTTCTTTGGCTGCACCACGTGGCATGTGGGAATCTTAGTTTCCCGAGCAGGGATTGAACCTGCACTCCCTACATTGGAAGCGCAGAGTTTTAACCACTGGACAGCCAGGGAAGTCCCCATGTACCCTTCTATAGTGTATTTTCATTGTTCTCAAATATATTAATGTACACAAACAATCTGAGCTACATATTTATTAAGCAATATTGTTATTGGGTAAAGTTCCCCATTACAGGATATACTCTGAGAGCCCTATTCATTCTATAGCATTTTTTAAAAACCTAATATAGATCAAAACACAAATAAATTACAACTGGTGGTGTGTGAGTTGTATAGTCTATTACACCAATCTGAAAAGATACAGCTATGAGAGCAGAGTTGTGTCTGCTTCTCAAGTGGGCATGTCCTATTGTTTTTACTTGCATAGAACGTTAGTCAGGTTTTGAAGAGTCAGATGATAGATTCATAGGACGGTAATGAAAACAATAGCTCATATTTACTGAGCACTTACTCTGCGCCTCGCATTTTGTTACCAGCGAAGCCCACTGGGGTCCTGGAAAAATAAGATGGGATCTAGGTGATAAGGTCTATCCTCTTCTTTTGTGCAAAGTCTGGTTTCACTTACCAATAGGGGGCCGTGTGCAGAGGCCTTGCACCTACCGCAAAGTATTAGAGGTCCTGGCACAGAACCGCTGCACCTGACACCTCAGCTCTGCAGGCCACCTGCAGAAGAGCTGCCCACGACACCTCGATTGAAGACGCAGGCGGCGGGCCGTACACAGTGACACTGCACCCGGCATTGCAATCTGGAGGCATTAGCACAGTGCCGGGGACCCAGGAGAACCCTTCTCCCTCTCCTCCCTCGCTGTGAGACCCTATAAAGTAGCTCCGCCCATGGCCTGTTGGGAGAGCGTGTGCTCTACGGCTGGAGCTCACACGTCTCCATTCTCTGATCAAAGAATAATTTCCCTTTGCTTCTGAACTGAGCTCGGTCTCATTCTATTGGCTCCAGCGACATCGGGCAGGCGGACCCTTGTTAGGCCCCGACTTGAAAGAGTCAGTAACAATTTGATTTGAATTATCTCATCTAATATCTCCTTAAAAATATGACTCATATCATATATTTATATACCGTGTATACTAATTGATACATGTTAAAATACATGTGTAGATTTGCCTAACTTTCCCATTATGCAGACTGAATAGGTGTCTCGATGATATGATTTTATGAGAACTATGGAAATTCTTCCAATCACTCTGCATTGACATGCAGTTTTCCCATTTATCACTTATTTCCTATAGAAAATATCCTTTGCTCTCTAGGGGTTTACTTATTACTTCTAGCAAGTTTTTTTGTTTTCGTTCTTGTTTTTGTTTTTGCAGTACGCGGGCCTCTCACCGCTGCGGCCTCTCCCGTCGCGGAGCACAGGCTCTGGATGCGCAGCCTCAGCGGCCATGGCCCACGGGCCCAGCCGCTCCGCGGCATGTGGGATCCTCCCGGACCGGGGCACGAACCCGTGTCCCCTGCATCGGCAGGTGGACTCCCAACCACTGCGCCACCAGGGAAGCCCTAGCAAGTTTTATTTAAAAAGTAGCCTTTCATTTAGCAGATGTTGACAAGAGTCAAAAATTACAAGAGTGAACAATTAGGGAAGATTAGAGAGGGAAAAGACAGGGTCTGGGCCTCCAGCCGTTTATCAGTTCAGATAGCAGCCAGCAAAAGCACAGTATTAGATTGGAAGAGACACGATTGGGAGTAGAAAGGGGAAGCAAAAAGATAGAGCGTTAACTTTGTATTCAAACCATAACATAGGCTAGAGACAGATACCTCTTCCGCAGAAGAGGAACTAGAAAGGTCAAACAACCACGCGAAGTCACACTGGTGGTAGATCCTAGAATCAAATCCCCGTCTGTCTGATTCTAAATCCTTCCTACCATTTCTCTATTTACAGTAGTGCTGCCTGAACCCTTGGTGCATTTTTATTGCAATAGTCTGAGGTGAGCTGAGTTTCCCAGCCTCTTCTCAAAGCAACCTAAATCTAGGTTGTCTGACATCTTTTGAGATTCAACACTAGTGCGAAGTAGAACTAATTAGGAAGAAAAGTTAAGAGAAGTGCTGAGGCATGGAAGCAGTGGAGCCTAGTGACTAGTCTATGGACCCTGGAGCCTAACCTTGTGATGTTCAAATTCCAGCTTTACTACTTACTACCTGTGTTCCTTTGGGCCAATTACTTAAATTTTTCATGCATAAGTTTCCTTATCTGCTAATTGGGGACAGTAATAAAACCTAGTTCATGGAGGCTTTTTAAAACAAGAAGTAATAAATATTGCAAAGCACAGAGAATAATGCCTTCCACACAGGGAGCGTTCAATTCATGTTGTAAGATATTTCAACATAAATAGCAAGACACTAATGTTATGGTTGGACACAGGGCTAGAAACCTAGAGGGCAGTGAAGATTGAGGATTGATATCCTCTACAACAGACAGAAAAGGCTTAGTGGAAGGGGGAGAAGAAAGAAAAGAGAAAGTGCGGAGAGACTTCTAGGCAAGTTGAACCAAAAGAATAAGGTGGAAATATCAAATACTGAGAAATAAAATAAAATTTAACAATACAGAAATTGCTAGGGAGTGAGGAGGAAACCTTTCTGGCTGATTGTAGAAGCAGCAAAGGCAAGAACTTCCTAGGGGAAGATGTAAGAGATGCAAGGACACCTATGGAGAACTCAGAGGAGATGGAAGAAAGTTATGAGAAATAGACAGGATCAAGCACAAATACACCCTCAGGGGATTGGGCCACGGAGGTCACAAAGAGAATAATGGAAATGAGGGGGAAAGGATTGTTGAAAGAGAACTTTATGGAAAAGAATGAGGATAATATATCTGGGCTGGAAAGTGGGTGGGGAAAATAAAATAAAAATTTATCTTTAAGAGACTTAAAGATAAATCAGGTATGTGGCCAGGTTTGAAAAGTAAAGGTAGTTTGGTGATAAACATACAGTCATAGAATTGTGCAGGCACACAGTTACACGCCTTACTTCTAAACCCTCATGTCATAGACATTCTCTGCCTGCCGCAGAAAATCCATACTCACAGTATGACACACACACAGAATTACAGCTTGATCCATGCTGCATATGAGTGGTTAAGACCTAGGAATCCTTTTCACACTTGTGGGTAGGTGCAAATTTAGAATAAGAATGAGCTGTTCACCATTTATTAAGCTGGCTGGGTTGTATTATAGCTACTGTATTAATTTCAGGGTTTCTGAGAAGGGTATGATTTTAGAGCAACCTAGTTAAGGAGGTGAAAATTCAGCTTTTCAGACCTTAGAACAGATAACTGTCATATATAAATCTGAAGAGTTCACTCAGATTTTGACAGGGATCCTGATGTACAGTAGAAGCCTTTGACCCCCCCATTGTGGCTGTAAGTGAAGCAAAGACATCAAATACGTTATGAATGAAAGAGTTGGGCTGAATATATTTTTGTTCTAGGAATTTATGACATAAAGCATCCTAAATAATTTGACTTTTTTGGAGCACATACATATGTTAATACATTAAGTATATTTTCCCAAAGACTCATTTTTTATAACTATAGCCAATAAAAATCAACATGTTTTACTTCTAGTAGACTTATATTTTCCTCATAAAAATACTACATTTTTCGGAATAGCTTCCAAATACATAGAGACATTAAGTTTTGGAAGTAAAGGACTGCTGTGTACGCGTAAATATTAAGGCATTATACAATCTCAGATTGTTAGAATCATTTTTATATTGTATTTTGAACTGCATTAAAATTTCAACTCTAGGTGGCAGTTTACTCCATCACTTACTTATGTTCTTTAACAAGCGGTAGATTCATTCACAGTTTTTCATGTATGCATAATTTTGTGTAAAAATTAGTCCCTGGCTCTCAGTAGCTGTTAAAAATAGATTTGATTTTAGGAATAAAATCATGGCTTGAGATGCAGGCTTTGCGTGTATCTTGCCATTCTTGGTTTCATTAAGTTGATGCGATGAAACAAAAAAGAATAAAGATGAACGTTTTAACTAATTTTTTTGAGGAATATTATCCTCAAATCGTGGCAATCATTCTGTGTCAACGTTGTGTTTGTATCACGCAGAAGAGAATTTAGGATGAATAATTTTTTCATGGATACACTAATTTTCAGAAATATAAAGGATGTCCAAGACACTGAATTTTCTGAGATTTTTTTAAATGATATTAATTTAGGTGTAGGAAAAATACACCATAAAAAGGAAGATGACTCATATCTGTGTTTCTCTTTGCATCTCATTGATGGAAATAGCTAAAGCTAGAGTTTATTTGGGTCATCAAAGACCAAAATACTCAGACTGCCCAATTAAAAACTATGTTTTCCCTAAGCCACTCCATGTGAGGTGTTTTGTTTTGTTTTATACATTCATAAGGACCCTAACAACGGGTTATGCAGAATACCTCCAGGCATTTGCCACCCAAATAACTTGCTACAGTTCGTAGTCCTTTCATTTTTTAGTCCCAGCAAGAGAAGAACGGATAAGGATTTAAATTGTCCTAAAATTAGATTTCCTTTAAAGTGGGGATAGTAACAGTACCTACTTGACAGCATTGTCTCGAGCATAAAGCAAGATTATGTTTGTACACAGTAACTGGCACCAGACATTCCGTGCATATTAGTTATTCCTATTTTTACTAATCCTTTTTTTAAATTAATAAAGTGTATCAACTAGAATCTCAAAGAGACTGGTCAATGTGACAACCTCACAAAGAGTTCTTATTTATGGAGTTGCATGCCTTTAGCTCCCCTGGGCCAAGCGCTGTCTCCATACTCTCCCACAAGTAAAAGGAACATAGGAAAAAGCCATATGGCATGGGCGTAGGGGGTGAGAATATTAGTCACTGAAGTGAGAAAATGAACAATTTCCAAAATGTGTCTAATTGTTTATAAAAATGAATATAAAATTATATTTGGTAAAATCGGGTTTCTGCATTTCTCCTTTATATATGTATATGTCTCTATATATGTGCGTATATAGATATATATATGCACATATAGTTATAATATCTGTGGATGGAGAGATATATATGCATTGAAATATCCTCATCATCTCCACTCCCATCTTATTGAATGACACTCTTCAGGGTTTATATAGAAATCAAAGACACTGACCCTAATAATAGAATGTAATCCTTTCTGTCACTCAAGTTCCATTTCTAAATCATTCACATAAATATGTCTAAATAAAACATCCCTGTGGCAGAGCTTCCTAACTGCAATAGCACAAAGGGAATAGATAATAAGTATGCTGTCATATTGCTCCTTGAAGGTGTCAGGGCTCCCAGGTGGGGCCTGGAGCAGCTCTGTATGGAGGCAGCTGCCCTCAGCATATGCAGCCTCATCCATTTAACCCAGGGTGCTCTACAGGTATTACTTCTATGTATACCCTTATGTGAAAAAGTTTGGAAAGGACTATCTTAGCATCACCAGGTATTCTCCCTATCAAGGGCTGAATATGGTCCATAATTATATGACCTCTCAATAATATTTCCAAAGAAGAGTACTGATCATATACAAAAGCTTTTGATGACTCCCCATTGCCTGTGGAGCAAAGTCTAAACTTTTTAGGGTGGTATTCAAGCCCATACACTGTCTGGCTCCCAGCTACCCTTCCAGGTCTATTTCCCACCAATACCCTTCCATACCTGAAACTGGAACGTCAGTCTCATTTCCACATACCCATACCAGGATTGAATCACATGTCCACATCTAGCAACCAGGTCAGCTGAAAAGGCAGCCTTTATTCCACATGGCCACATGCCTAATTAAAAAAAAAATAGAGGTTATATTACTAGAAGAGAAAGAGAGGATGATGTAGGGGACAACTATTAATCTCCACTTCATTCATCCATGAGAAGTATAAACTTTTTGAAAGACAAACTCGTATTTGATTTAACCTTGTAATCCTGGAATCAGGAAGAGTACCTTATATATATAAATATTGAATGAATGCATGCATACATAAGAGTAAGACATAGGGATACTAGTCATCAATTCTTTTATTGAATCCATTACTACAAGCGACATTGAATACTGAGTTTAAATATATGGAGTCAATTTTATTTTAATATGCACACCTGACTATGGCACATTGAGAACCAAAGTGATATTTAAATTGCAGGGAAGTGAAATGAAAAGCGATCACTCTGAACATTTGGACAATAGGAATCTGAAAATCACATGCATTAGACTTGTGTTAACACCAAATTTGAATGTCATTATTGGCAAGCTTATTGTCGTTGCTCTACTCCAACTACCTGTATAGACACAAGTAAATTTACAAATCAGGACTCTTTCCTGATTATTGGAAACATTGGGATTGTCAATTATAACTTAAAAGAAGAAGAAATGTGAATCGCTCTCCTTGTTCTTTCACTCTGAGGCCAGTGACAAGTTGTGTCACTGTCACTAACAGCTAGTCAGATACGAAGTTTTCTTAAATTTACCCCTCCCACTTCCCACCCTCATCAATGGAAGATGTTGGCTTTGGAGAAGTGAAGATATATCCCTATAAAAGTTCTCCCCACATACTTTATAATTTATAATTTGATGTCCCTAGTTTCATTCTTAGATTGTGATTTTGGTAGAAGACTGTTGGATTTCACTTTCTAGTTCTTTTTCTATGGGTCATTATTTAGGCCTCTAGAAATTTCTATTGTGTTTTACATGAAGGTTTAAAACATTTTCTTAACAACACACAGACACATTATTGTGAGAAAAGGACCTTTCATTTGGGCAAGAACAGGAAGAAGACGGGAGTAGAAACTAAAAAACTACGGGAACTTAAAAATAAGTTGTACCCCTTTCTCTTATATTCCCTCATAAATGGCTACAATCTCCTAATTTCCCTTGCCTTCCTTTTAATTTCCCTTGACTTCCTTTTAGAGTAGACTTTATTTTAAAATTTGGGATTTATTGCATTTTGATTAAGTTCAGAAACTTAACCTTCTGTAAACTGACAGGAAGATTTAAAATCAAATCCATCCATCCATTCAACAAATACTTGAGTGGCCATACTATGTAAGGTGCAAATATCAACATCTAAAATGAATATAGAGATGAATCCCATATCAGGTTGGCCTTCAGGAAGATGACCACACAAAATAAGCACCATATAAGAGGTTGTGGTCAGCATTAGGTTTAAATGTGAGTAACAGGAAAACTCAAAGCAGCAGTGCTTTAAGGAAGATATTTCTTATCCATTTTAAGAATTCGAGACTTGGTCAGTTGCAACAATGAACCATGGCTGCAAGTTTACTCTGCTGTGCTCTCCTTCCATTTCCAAGGCTCCTTCATGGTACCATGTTGCTTTGGGGGTTGCAGCTTTTATTACCAGTCAGCAGGAAAGGGGAAGGAAAAGAAGAATGCATACCATTTGTATTAGTTTCCTAAGGCTGGTGAAATAAATTGCTAGAAAAGTGGTGATTTAAAACAAAAGACATATTCTCTTACAGTTTTGGAGGCCAGAAATTTGAAATCAAGGTGTGAACAGGGCTGTTCTCCCTCCAAAGTTCCTACTGGGGAATCCTTCCTTGCCTTTTCAAGCTTCTGATGGTTCCAGGTGTTCCTTGGCTTGGGGCTGCATAGCTCCAAGCTCTGCTCTCTCTTCACATTGCCATCTCCCCTGTGTGTCTCTGGGTCTCAAATGTCCCTCTGCCTTTCTCTTATAAGGACACTGTCATTGGACTCAGGGCCCACCCTAAATCCGGGATGATCTTGTCACAGAATCCTTCACTTAATTACATCTACAAAGTTGCGCTCATCACTTCCACTTCTATCCCATTTAATAGAACATACTTAGTACCCATACCTAGCTACCTGGGCAGCTAAGAAATGTAGTCTTTGTTCTGGGTGACCATGTACTCAGTTAAAAACCAGGATTCCCATTAATAATCACAAGGAAAAGTGATATTGTTTTGATAAAAATTATTTAGAAATGTTATGGTTTAATATAACATACTTGTCCATTTGGGCCAATGTTATACTAAGAAGTTAGACTTGTAAGTATTATAAAAAGTTTAAATAGTATTTACTTCTTATAAAGAAGGAACTGTAAAAACCCTGCTAGGAATTTGGTACACAACCAATTCCATAATGGCCACATTTTCCTAGGGAGTTTCGGAGGTTTAGTGAAGCTACTTTATAACAGCCTCTTCAGCTCCTCTTGCAGTTGCTTCCTGTGCCTTAACTCTAGTTCCTAGTAAAGTCTGAGAACCACAGACTTGTTTTTTAATCAAGAAAGAAATCAGTTCATGGTTGAGGAGAAAAATCTGTTAAACTCACAGACCTATAATTTGGGGGCAATACAGTGTTTCTTTTCGTAAAGAGGTAATCATGTATATACTGAGTCGAATCAGAACCGTTTGCTATCGAGTTGAGAAAGATAGATAAATAAAGCCTTAGAGTTTAAAATGAATTGCACTACATGAAGAAACATGTGTGGCACTCAGTCAGCAAACAGCCTGATATTCAAGGTTCTGAGCGGTGGATCTTGGTTTATAAACTGGGAAAAATAGAGCCACCAAGATACAAGGATCTAAGCGTTCATAAACCTATTGACTAACTACATTGCTCTTGTAATCTTAGACTTTTCTCTTATTGTTAAAGTTTTCAGTCAAATTTGGGTCTTCTCACAAAGATTACACGAGGGCTTTGTGCTTATTTTTTGTTTGTTTTTTTTTGTGAGCCAATAATGCATTTAGAGTAGAACATCAATTCAAAATTATTTCTTCATATGGCCCCCTTTGCTTGGCTAAATTTTCTTTTTACTGCTCTCCTGAGGTTCTCTTCTTGTATCCCAAAGCAGAATGCCTCACCTTAAAGAAGCATCTTGCACTTGCTACATGTTGCACATAGAAAACTGGTTTGAAATGATACACAATCTCATACGAGGAAGTGAACAGGAGGAACAGAAACCTTTCTCAAGGTACTTGGAACATAATTTATTTAAATAATTATTGGCTGTCAAGAAGTTACCAACCAGATTTAGACTCCTCAGCCCAAGCTATTGTTCTTGACTCTGTAAAACTGCCCAATAGGGCAGACTCTGGTATATGAAAGGGAAAGGAACACTCCCCTTCTTGTCCAAAGTATCCAGCTCCAGGATGTTAACCATCAAAATGGCAAAAACTCCAAGCTGTAAATCTGCCACCCCCTGAGCATATTATATGTTTAGTTTTGTCCACATATATCCCACGTGTTACCATTGAGAAAGTGCAGGTGCTGTTAATAGCTAAGTTTTGTGAGGAATTTTCCATTTAGCAGTTAGTGCTCTACATGGTCAGTTCTTAATTTTTAAAAGCCTACCTAACTTTCAGTATCACTAAACTTTAATACTGTGGTATTAGTCAGGCTTATGACAACTGCTAGAAAGTCTAGCTTTCTTTTCCTTGTTTCCTTGGAAACAGGCAAAATTTTGAAATAAAAAAGCTTCTTGATTCCCGTTTAGTGTCATTTTTTTCCCCACTATCTCCTCCTATTCTGTTCAAATTCTCAGTGTCTTCTTTCTGCCCTGTGTGACTTTTATAAGACCTCTCTGAGGCCATCCTATTCCCCAGGGCGCTCACTGTTCCCAGTTATCTTACCTCCCCTGGCGGAGTCCAAACTCCTTCCCCACAGCCTTCCCTTAGGTACTATGAGGAAAGCAATCTGATTGAATTAGTTTGAATTCTGTGTCATTGAGTAATAGTTTCTTTAGTCTCAAGTTATTCACTTTATTAAAGGGGGAGGCTTGTTACCTAATAAGAATGGCTAATTGGAAGAATTTCATTCCAGAAAACAAAGTAAAATAAAATATACAGTTCCTATAATAGGATGGAGTTAAACTGGATGACTTTTAATGCTCCCCTATGTTCTTTAATTTTATGACAAAATAGGAGTTGTATAAGGGACAGAGATTTTTGGCCACAGGCCATTTTCCCTTCCCAGGAGTTGCTCCCTGGATCTTCCCCAGGCTCAGCTCATTGCAGTTCTTAGGACCAATTGGGACTTTGGGCTAGAAACATGTGAGAACCTCTGTCCAATAGAAATATAGTGAATCACATATGTAACGTTGAATGTTCTAGTAGCCATATTTTAAAAAGTTAAAAAAAATGTAATTTAATTTAACCCAATATATCTAAAATATTAGCATTTCAACATATAATCAGTATTAAATTACTAATGAATATTTTACATTATTATTTTCATAGTAAGTCTTTCAAATCCAGCGTGTATTTTACACTTACAGCACATCTCAGTTGAAACTAGTAACATCTCATGTGCTTTAATACACATGTGTCTAGGGGTTACCATACTGAACACTGTAGTTCTAGACCATGAATCTCCACCATCGCTGTACATTAGAATCATCTAGGGACCTTTTAAAAGTGCTGATGTCCAGGCCAAACCCCAGACTCATTAAGTCAGAATCTATTTGGGGTAGAAACTGGACTCACAAATTTTTTAAAGATACCCAGGTGACTACAATGGGCAGCTAAGGCTGAGAAAGGGCTAGACTAGTGTTTCTCAACTTTGGCTTAGAACATTTGTATAGTTTTTGTTTTGAACAGCTATGCCCAATCTACAATGCTCCAGAGGTTCTGATTTTAATTTGTTTAGATTGGGCGCTAGCTTTGTTTAGACTCGGTACTAGGCAAAGATATTTGTTTAAATTTCCCCCAAGAGACTATAATGTACAAGCCAGGTGGACAAACATTGGTGGACACTTTTTTCATTTCATTTTTTAAAACTGAAGTACAGTTGATTGGAGCACATTTTTTTTTTTTGCGGTATACGGGCCTCTCACTGTCGTGGCCTCTCCCGTTGCGGAGCACAGGCTCCGGACGCGCAGGCTCAGCGGCCATGGCTCACGGGCCCAACCGCTCCGCGGCATGCGGGATCTTCGCGGACCGGGGCACGAACCCGTGTCCTCTGCATCGGCAGGCGGACTCTCAACCACTGCGCCACCAGGGAAGCCCTGGCGGACACTTTTGAATTCAGTTTTCTATCAACAGCTTTCTCTATGATCTTCCTGATCAGCTGATTAGGCTTCCATCTTGATTCCAAGACACACTTCCCAAACTCTACCTGGAGTCTTATAGTTGGATCCTTGTTTTTGTTTCCCTACTTTGGCCCCTACTGAACCCACATAGTATTCCATTTCCCATAGATCTGTCATCTGTTGCCTTGCTAGTTTCCCCTTCAGACACTAGAATTCTCTCCCAAGACCCCAGCCAGTAAATAGGTCACCTGCTGACAGATATCCCTTGTAATAGTTGTCTGCCTGCTGGGATTCCCAGGTATTACCCTTCCCTGAATTTTATATCATTGATTGGTTGCCCATTGGACACTTCCCTCAGATCACCGTAGATTTTCCCATTGCTGGGGATTTGCCTCTGCCACCACCTCCTGCCTGTCTCTATCCATTCCAGGTGCCACAGACTTCCTCAGCCTTCAGCCGTGTTCATCACCTCAGCCCAGGTGCCACCCCTGGTACTAAATCCAGGTTATACATTCTTTCTACTCTGCCCAGCCAGGTGTTAGTGCCAGAAAAGTTGTCGCAAAGGAATGGTATAGGAGGTGTCCACACAGTGTTGACACTGAGCGGGAATTGGTCTAACTAGTCTCAGGACTTAATGAAGCTCAGGTTCTTTAAGTCTCATTGCAGAAAGAATTCAGTGAGAGACAAAGTGATACTTAGGAAGTGGATAAGGAGAGATACACATTCCATAGACAGAATGAGGTCCATCTCAAAAGGCAAGAACGGCCTTGGGAAAAACACACTCCACAGACAGTATGGGCCACTGCAGAAGGTGAGAGGTGCACTCTGCCTCATTCTGATACAGCCAAAATATCTCATCAAACACATGAGAAGGAATGTCTTTATGATTGACACACATTTTCTTGTCAGTCCTCCCTCCCTGGAAGCTCACTAAATTCCCTTATACTGTTGATTATAGTTTCCTCCCCTAGTTCTATTTTTATGCCCAACTGCACTTATGATCCCATGTTTCTCAAGTTAGCTCCTTCTCTTATTGGCTGCATCTCAGGTACCGCTATCACCATCTACACATTTACCAAAGCTGGGAGAATTTGGAATGCTCTTGGCTCCCTTAATCCCTACCTGCAGTTTGGTCACCTTGTTCTTTTATTTATTTATTTATTTATTTATTTATTTATGGCTGTGTTGGGTCTTCGTTGCTGTGCACGGGCTTCTCATTGTGGTGGCTTTTGTTGTTGTGGAGCACGGGCTCTAGGTTCGCAGGCTTCAGTAGCTGTGGCTCGAAGGCTCTAGGGCACAGGCTCAGTAGTTGTGGCGCACGGGCTTAGTTGCTCTGTGGCATGTGGGATCTTCCCAGACCAGGGCTTGAACCCATGTCCCCCGCATTGGCAGGCGGATTCTTAACAACTGCGCCACCAGGGGAGCCCCACCTTGTTCTTTTTGATTCTACCAATTTTCTTTTTCACATTGCAGTATTTCTCCACAGAACTTATCTTTATAAAATACATTGAAGCATCATACACTTGTTTAAAACTTCCTGGTTTCCATCTGCCTACAAAAGTACAAATTTCTAAGCATGGCACATAACAATAAAATTAATCATGTATACGATTGCCAGGACTGGGTGATGAACCTCCCATTTTTTAGTCTTTCCTCAAGCTATGTGTTCAGCCTCATCTCATTACATTCGTGCCTTGTACCTTCTGTCCAGTCACTATGAACATGCACTGTGCATTCGGGACTTTTCCCATGTTTGCTATTCCTCCTGCCTGGAGTACCCTTCCTTCCATTCTTTGCCTGGGAAACATTTATTTATCTTCAGAGTTTAAATGGAGTAGCCATTCTGAAATTTGACATTCTTTCTCTATGGACCTTTAGCTCTTTGCACTGAATTACATTACTAGCATTTACTGAATTATTAATTATTTATGTCTGTCTACCCAGGTAGGATGTGAGCAGAAATTTCTCATCTATCTCTGTGTTCCCATCTCTGGCACATGTTAGATGTTCAGCAAATGTTAGATATAGTTATTGCATAAAAGGATCATGGTCTCTTTTATACAGAACTGTGTAAATCCTTTTATTTTCACCTATTTGGGTAGTTCATTGTTGGTACGTATTCTGAGACCATTTAATAGGAAAATACATGAAGATTTTAGTCCCAGGTTTCTTACTTGTCTTCCTGTCAAAAGCATCTTACCCAATCACCCAGTGCTATTCATTGTCTCGGAGGAAGATGTGATCGAATCTGGAATAAAGCACTAATACTTATTTCTGAAAATTTATAGCAAAGACAAATAGTAGGGTAAAGCAATTTGATTTGCTAGAGCCAAACAATTAGAAGGAGACAAATATTTTAGGTTCCCAAAAGTCAGAGTTTGGAGAACTGAAACTAGTTTATACCAGAGTCTGTCAATTTTTTTTTTGATAGTAACTCACAGAAATAAATATGTATCCAATATACAACACACACAAACACACACAGAAGTAAACCAGGAGTTTTACAAAACAATAGTTACTCTTATTATGTGATAGAGTAGTATTTTCTATTCAGTTTGATTCTATTTAATTTTTAAGAAAAGTACATTTATTTTATAACCTATTTATGAGTGACAATTTATGGTTTGAAAATCTGATTTATACTGCAAATCCTAAAGTGGAAAGAATTTACTATTTAATGTTAGGTCATTTTTCTCACCACTATGAAAAATGATAAAATTTCCGCTAGCTGTCCAGAAGAAGATGAGAGGCTCATGACAAAAATTTAGATCCTACCTTACCTAGAAAACCCAAATAGGTTTAGAAGGAATTCAAGGAAAAGAGTGAAGAAGAACGCAGGCCCTTTCGAGAAGCTCTGCAGGAACCTCAGTGCTCTAGGACTTTGATGTCCGTCTGTGGCTGGAGGAGGGGTCTGGGCAGCAGAGACTGGAGGTCTCTGAGGGGAACACACATTCCAGCGTGGGAGAGGGAAACAGAAGAGCTATAGAACAGAGGTATATAGTAGAGCTGAGAAACCTGGAGGACTGGAAAAGGCCTGAAATTAGGATGAGAAAAACTCCAAATGCATGAGATCTTGTGACCAGGCACAATATCAGCACCATATCTCAGATATCAGCCGCAAACACCAGCTCTCAATACCCAAAGGCCCAGTAAGGGCAGCCAGACCACAGCACATGTCAGGTCATGATGCCTGAAGGCCAGGTGGGACAAGGGACAGCTAACCAGCCCACAGCTTTGGACCAGCAATTCCCTCTCCTCACCCTCAACACATAGATACACAAGGCTGATACGTAAGTCCCCAGCGAACTTAGTTCACTTAGGGGAGAGAAGGGGAGACTGAATAGGAGGAGGAAGAGAAGGGAAACTTTTTTTTTTACTACCTGCCTCAAGGACATTGAATTTTAAAGACATTGAGTTTAAGACATTGAAATGGCAAAAATACGAGATGTTCCCCATCATTTCTGTACATGTGAGTAATGACTGCACATTTTAAATCTACTAAATACAGCTAACTGCCAAAGTGATACGTTATCTAATGGTGAGTGTCTCTCATCGTCCATCTGTCACCAGCAGAGTTTTTCTGATTGATGTAGGTAAGGGTGAAAGTTTTAGCATTCTTTCTTCTACCTCAACCAAGGCCAGGCAGAGGGAGGAGACATTACACCAGCCACTGACAGTGATCTCTTGAGGCAGCTAGGAGCACTTCAGCAGCCAGGCTGAGGCAGGGGAAAGCAGAAAGGCTCATGGGTGGAAATGCTATTAATCAAGAACAATCCCAGGCTACACGGGGATCTGAAAGGAAGGGTTTGACCAGCACCTGGAGGCAGAGCAATGGCTTGGGCAGGATCCCAAGAGAGGACACCCCTTACTCATGGGAACCCAATAATGGGAGAGAGAAAAGAGTTCGATACTGGGTGGTCAAGAAGTACCCTGAACCATCTGAGAAAGGCAGTCAAATTCCAGCGGAGTAGGAGACAGGCAGTACACATAAGCTGGGCTGGTCAGGTGCAGCTGGAATGTTGACGTTGTGTTATGGGTTTTGCTGACTGTATTTTGGACTCTCAACCAGCCCTACCTGCCTTCAAAGGCACACTCCCCACGGACAGGGAACTCTCATGAGTCACTGCTCTCCATGCTCACCAACCACTTTGTTTCCTCACTATTTAGACGGCTCATTCTCGCTTCCTCTGTACCTGCCTTCAACTTCAAGGACATCTGCATTCTCCTAACGTCTTCACCTTTATCTGACCATGATTCTTGCTTCTCTTTAGACAATGTACCTCACAGTGCATGCAGATCTCTCACCAGCACCTTTAAAGCTTCTTTGGCCAACCCTTCCTGCAAATTTTCAACTCTGTATCAATTGTATGATTTCTCTCTTTTTTTTTTCTTTCCTGTTATATCCAGCCTGCAAAGCATGGTTACAAAATATTGCCTAAGTGTATAGAATGGGGCCATTCCAAATGTAGGCCACCCACTCTCAGTTGGTCTTTTAATACTGTATGAAAATCCTTTTAAAAATGTAATGTGTTGATACACATTCTCCCCAAAGCTCTGATAATCTGTCAGCCCATTTACTTGTAATAAAACAAATAATAGCTAATATTTATTGAACATTCATTGTGATTGGTGTTCTACAAGCATTACCTCATTTAATTTTCACAACCACATAGTGACAGGTAGTATTATTGACCTCATCTTACAGGTGAATAAATCTAGAATTAGAGACATTTGCTCCTGGTCACAGTTAGTATATGAAAGAGCCAGAGTTCAAATCATTTCCTCTCTGACTCCAGAACAGTGCATTTTAACCACTAGGCGGCTCTGTGTACTTCTCAACAGGATATTCTTTTAAAAAAAAATTTTTTTTTAATTATTTTAAATTTTTTATTGAAGTATAATTGATTTACAATGCTGTTAGTTTCAGGTGTACAGAAAGTGATTCATATACATATGTATATAATTAGTTCCAACCTATCTCTGTTCATAATCTCGATATCGGTGGGCCCAGATTACCTCAGAGGAGGCAAGTGTAATTTCTATTCACTTGGGAGTGCTCTAAGTGATGACATCATATCCTTTCATGCCCCCAAAATGCAACTGTCTTCCTGGTATCCTGATGTTGTTCCCATTTTACACATGTTCCTTAGGACCCAGTAAAATATAGAACCCTGAACGGTCAAGCTACATATTTGAGTTTGAAGTGTTAAATGTGTAAAACGTTAGGCTGAGCTCAGATAATCAAAACTCAAGTTGTATGCCCCATTGTCTCTGCAATGGGAATGCAACAAACTCGGTACCAAAATTTGCAAAACTCAAAATCTGAGAGCTTCAATATTAGAATTTTATGCAGTTATTCCTGCCCTTTCCCACAATACCCACTGATGGCTTTCTTCTTACTCCTTGCTCATCCCACTCCCATCTAGTCGACCCTCCTGTCACTCACTTTTTGGCATGAGGAACTCGGCCTCTGCTTGTGCCTAGGTTCGTTATGTGGCAGCTGTTTTCATTACCATCTCATTATTTCACTGAGGGGGAGATGTTTCCATGGTGATGCTGAATTGCATAAGTAGAGATTTTACTACACTGAGCTTTTGTCTACTCAGTGTTCCAGTTACAGGGGAATTGAGCTAGAACCTTTCCAGTAGGAAAATAGATTGTAAATCTCCCTTTTGTTTACTGTTATGTCTGTGCTTTTTATCAGTGAATATATGTTGTAATTATGATTTCTAAACAACAGATGGAAGTTGATGAAGAAAACAAGTAGTTGTTTCTTTTTGTTCTAATTAACTTGACCTTTTAACATATCCATGGAAGTTTCCAGAGTAGCATTTCATGGGATAATTGACTAGTACTTTTAATATTTTTTTAATAGCCCCACAAGGAAAAGAGAATTTGGAATCCCAGGAAAAATTCTATACGGCAACTAGACCCAAGTACTAATGTGATTATTGACTAAGCTTTGATTGCTTCCAAAGTTGTCATTGCCCAGGGAAACAAAGGTCACAACAGCATTGAAATGACTATTTAATACTTTCTTCACATGTGAATGAGTGACACAGCTTTTCATTAATTGCTTTGTGGCTAATCCTACATTTGCAGGAAGATTTTTATTAATACATTTTCCCTTGCAGGAAACCTTCAATAATTCGATCTTACTAGAAGTAAATCTATCCATAGCTGCAGATTCCTTTTTCACCATTTGCTTTTGGACTTTTAGCCAAATCAAACCACATTTGTTTAACTCTTAAGTTCTTAAGCTTTATATTCTAATTTTTAATGTAACAACTCTGTGCTAACTGAAGTCCAAAGGCAATTAAAAAGTTTAGAATAAATAGCATTGACATTGACAGAGTTATTAAGGACATCCATTAAACAAATGCACCAATAAGGTAAGTACATTGGAGCATGTTAAGGTTAATACAGAGCATGATCAAACCAATTGAGGCCTGGAATTCAGTTTAATATAGATATATTTCTCTTTTTTTTTAAACATTAACTCACACTATTTTTAAAAATTAATTTATTTTTGACTGTGTTTGTCTTCGTTGCTGCACGTGGGCTTTCTCTAGTTGCAGCAAGCAGGGGCTACTCTTCGTTGCGGTGCGCGGGCTTCTCATTGCGGTGGCTTCTCTTGTTATGGAGCACGGGCTCTAGGCATGTGGGCTTCAGTAGTTGTGGCATGCAGGCTCAGTAGTTGTGGCTCATAGGCTCTAGAGCGCAGGCTCAGTAGTTGTGGTGCACGGGCTTAGTTGCTCCATGGCATGCGGGATATTCCCGGACCAGGACTCAAACTCGTGTCCTCTGAATTGGTAGACAGATTCTTAACCACTGCACCGCCAGGGAAGTCCTAGACATATTTCTGACCGAATCCAATGGACTTTTGATGAGAATATTCTTTTCATATAGTTACTGGTATTTTAGCATTAGTGCTGCAGAAATTCTCCCGTGGCTAATTTTGAATAAACGTAACCTAACAGGTGGTACAGTAGGATACAGTGAAACAGAACACTTCTTGAGGAAATATTATGTATTAGAAACAATGGTAGATCTTTTCCTACATTACCTCATTTACTCCTTGCACCAACGTGAGGTGGATATTACCATTTCCTCTTAAATGATGATGAAACAAATGTTTGGATGTTTACGTAACTTGCTGAATGTCAAGCATCCAGTCAGTATTAGCATTGGGGTTCAAATTCTGGTGTTCAAGTCTATTGTTCCTAACACCTTATCAGAAGTAACTGTGGAATTATAGTAGTCACTGTCCATCTCTAAATAAACTAAGAAAGCTTTGGGGGGTACTGTGTGAATAATTTTAGGGTGAGAGCATGATGGAGAACCATAGAAGAGATAGCAAAATCTAGCACAAAAATCTGCTTTTATGAAGAATTTTGTGTATGAATAAGTAATAGCAATACTTTAGGCAAATAAATCACATATTAAAATGAAAAATAGATTTTTTTGCGGGTGAGAATTTGTTTGGTGGGCAGTTCAAACTTAGTACAGTTTCTCCTCTCTACTGTTTATTTTAAGCTGCTTCTATTTCAATCAAAGTCCCACTTCTAGGGGAGTAATATCTCCTATCTGTACATGAAATTCAAGTGCTCTCTTCCTTAAGTGCTTAGATATAACCCACAGAATGTCATAACCTGCACATTTGAAATACATGTAGGTTCAAGACGTGATGGTCTTGCCTTAATATCCCATTTGGTATTCAAAGTTCTATTTCATTAACCCACTGAGCTAGATTAAGTAAAATTCCATCTTTCCTTATTAGAATATTTTATTTTATTAGAACATTGCTTATTATAATTATTTACTTTCCCTGTAAAACTTTGTTTTCTACATTTTAGGTTAAGGAGAAATTGTGGAGTTGAGGAAAGAGATGTGTATTGACATAGGCTTATCAGGATAGCCTCTAGTCAGGGTATTTCCAAAATATGCAAGATGAAATTAACAAAACCAAAGTGTTCAGTCAAGTATTTGTAGAACTGAGTCCTTTGAAAATTGTAGTTGTAGACAAAGCAGAGCTCCATCTGACTGGGAGCCAAGTATCACCTGGTACTATTTTTGTACAGTCTATTATTATCAAGAAATATCTTTACAGAGAGTGAAAGGATAATGACCTTTCAGTCCTCTAAATGTGGATAAGAGCTCAATGTCAAAATACATTGCTATGCCTCACCACATAACTAGAAAGAAAATTAATCAAAATTATATGTGTGCAGATGGAAATGCTTAAGCCAGTTTTACAAACTAATTACTTTTCAGTTCCAAAATCCTGTAACTTGTTCAAGATTTAATACACGCTGAACAGCCTCAGAACTCCTTGAAGAATAATAATTCACACTTAATGTAGAATATAAGTTGACTACTATTTCTGGGTTCTTTAGTTTCTATATTTTTCAGTTAAGTTATAATTCAGGACTATGCAGGAGGTGCCTTTATAGAATATGTTTCCTGCTGATTGGCCTTTTTACAAAGACTTATGCAGCATATTTTTTGTGATGTAGTACCGTTGCTATTAGGGGGTCTGATTCTGCACTCCTTGTTCAGAATAAATATCCTGACAATCCTGGATAAAGACAGCTGAATTTAGGATTAAGAAGCAAGGTTTTATTTTAGCATTTGTCAGAGCTAAACCTTCAGAATTACTATTAAAAGGTTTAATTCTGCAGGGATTTTTGTTTTTGTTGTTATTGTTTTTGCTTAGAAAAGCTGTTGATGTCCAGATCAAAGAATACACATTACTGTTTTATTTTAAATAAATTTTTGTTACAATGTAAATAATATGTGCTCATGTATAAACTAGAAAAAGAGATAAACAAAATGAAAATAAAAATCACTCATAATTCCACCACTCAGATATACCATTGTTAATATTTTAGTATTTAATATTAGTATATAATCAGATGAGCATTTTTAAATAATAGTCATAATTTGCTAATATTGACAAGAGTGTTAAATTTTTAACATTTTCTAGGCTTTAAAAATTGCAGTGTATCACATTATGACTGTCACTTAGTAAGCAATATATTTTGAATGTTTTCCCATGTCTTCAGTAAGCCCATTTACAATGGTATGAAAATATTAAAGACTAAATATAGTGTCCCATAAATGAATCTTTAATTGTTTTTGTTTTATTATTTCCTAAAACTGTTTTGAAAAATTTAGATGCCCAATTGTTCATTTTAAGTCAATATTTACATTTTAAATCATGGGTTTAATAGTTACCAAATGTGCCATGTCCATAATATTAAAAATTAACATTTTAAATTAAACCTGTTAGGAGCTCTTTAGTATAGCTAATGGAATATAATATCACAGTGATTTGGTGCCACAACTGTACATTTGAAAAATACATCAATGAGATGATTTTGTCAGAAAGTATACATTTTTCCTTTCCCTTCTTATACTCATATTCCCATTACATTTACCTCACTGATTTATCCTAATATAAAATCTATTTTTATTTTTGAAGTATTTATGTTTTGAAAAGATTTATTGATTACATTTTTATACCTCTCTGAAGCAAAATATACACATAAAATGACATTTGAAAATTTACTTATTGTCTATTACCATCTGTTAGAAGTTCTTTTGGATTGAGTTATATTTATATTTAGTATTAAATGATTGATCAAAGATAGCTAAATGCATTGCACTTTTCATAATTTACTATTAAACATTAAAGTAAGATTTTATCAGAAATACATTTCTTTTTAAAATATTTATTTATTTATTTATTTTTTATTGTGTTGGGACTTCGTTGCGGTGCGCTGGCTTCTCACTGCGGTGGCTTCTCTTGTTACAGAGCACGGGCTCTAGGCATGTGGGCTTCAGTAGTTGTGGCACGCAATCTCAGTAGTTGTGGCTCACGGGCTGTACAGCACAGGCTCAGTAGTTGTGGTGCACAGCCTTAGTTGCTCTGCAGCATGTGGGATCTTCTCGGACCAGGGCTCGAACCTGTGTCCCCTGCATTGGCAGGCAGATTCTTAACCACTGTGCCACCAGGGAAATCCCAGAAATACATTTCTAATTAAATTGATGCAGTTTTTTTCCTGCAATAAAGGTCATATCCATAGGTAAGGATGCCCTATTTCTAAAATGAGAGAAGTTCTAGTGGAAATTAACTAAATGTTCAGTTATAGGTGTACGGCTTACATAAAGTTTTTTCATTATTGTTTCTAAGTGCATTATTTATGATAGAATCCACAGCACATCTCCTCTAAGTTAGTCTAAATTGAGTAAGTATGTGGCAGGAATGAAAAAATAGAGAAGTGGTTGAAACGTGATGGTGAACAGGAGACCCATCCAAAGAAAAGACAAATATAAATTTACAATAGCAATAATATTTTAAGAAATGTTAATGAAAATATATATCCTATGAGTCTGAGTATATGCTAAAAAACTCTGAAACCCATTAACTTACCTCCACCATTGTTTTATCACCCAAGCTTGAGATAATCATAGGAAGTAAAAAAAAAAAAAAAAACATATATATATATATTTCACTACCTCCTTCTTGAAATCATTTTTCTTAAAAATGTCACAGAGGCCCAAACAGTGTCTTGATTAAAGGAGGCTTCACAGACACCAAAATTTTGAACTGTCCTTTGTTTGGCACCCCATAATCTTTATACAATCTGGGGAAATGCAGCCTTCATAAATTCAGAATGGGCAAGAGGTATGCTTTTTTTTTTTTTTTTTTTGTGAAGTGGAAAATGGCATTAGGGAAAGTGAAGCTAGAGAAGGAAAGTAGACATGATATTTTGACCATAGCCACATTCTCACTTTTAAGAAAAAATTTATTTTAAAAAACGATCTGGAAATTCATTTTCTTAACACTTACTGTCAACACTTGTGTTCCATACAGAGCACCTTCAAATATCCCCAAAGATACTGAACCTTGGGCTGAACATCATTGGTGTACTAGTTCTTTAACACTAAAACATTTGCCTAAATATACTGACAAGTGATTAATATTAAAACAGTTGTTTTTAAGATGGTTACTCGGAAAGAGGAAATTCCAACAATCCAAGCAAGGGTTTGTGGACCTGCACTAATGCCACATTTCAGATACTCTGTTGGTCTTTCCTTATTTTGCACATCTTTTCAAACTTGTCTCTCCCACCAGTCTCTTGCTCACCCATCAGTCTCTCTTTGACTTCTTCACAGCTTTTGCTAACTAATGCTGTCCGCTTCTTTATTACTTTAGTTTTCTCTTGGTCCCTTCTCTGCCTCAAGACCTTTCTTTGTACATCCTTTCAGCTTCAATCTCACTGCCTGATTCCTTCAAAATTCACAACTGCAGTTTCCTCAGAGCAGGATTCTGATTGACCCATCTTATTTCTGCTTGGTCAGAGATTTTGATGCCAAGCCACCCTGAGCTTCTGGCCAGCTCGCAGACTGGCTGCCTAGTCAGATTTGGTAAAAGTGGAATGTGTCATCAAAGGCTTGAAACTGTCCCTTCAGTAAGATGATCCACCTTGCACATAGAACACCAGTTTAAGAATACTGCTATACCCTCAATAACACTATTTTGCATATTGATTTTTTTTGACAAAGCAATATATTATAAACATTCTTCATAGCAATAATCTTTTTTGATATCACCTTAATGCAATAGTTTCCAAACAACATTGCACATTGCAATTTGGGAGCTTAAAAAAATAATGATGCCTGTGTCTCATTCCCAGAAATTATGATTTTTAAAAAGTGACCCAGGCTTTGGAATTTTTAAAATATCTTCGGATAGTTCTGAATTGCAGACAAGTTTGGGAACCATGGCTGTAATGGTTGCAGAGAGTCCTTGAATGGAGGCACTATAACTTATTTAATAAATATTTTCTCAATAGATATATTTTAAGATTGTTGTTAAGTTTTCACTACTTTAAGCAACACTAACAAGACCGTCCTCTTAGCAAAATTTTTTTAGCGCAGCTGTGGTTACTTTCTTAGGATAAATTCCTACTACTGGAATTATTGAATCAAAAAGCATAAACATTTCCATACTGCCCTCAAAAAAATTTACAAACTTATACTTTTGCCAACAATGTAAGTATTACTACCTTTGCCTATTCCAGCTAATACTGAGTATTTAATTATTCGTTTTTTCTATTTGGAAGTAAAAAAAACTGTTTTATTTTAATTTTATTTCTTGCATTACTAGGAAGCTTGAATTCCACCCCATTCTCAGTTTATTTTGCCCTTTTTTTCCTTCTGTGAATTATTCATTCCTGTTTTTGTTCATTTTTCTCTGAGGTGATCATCTTTTCTCTGATTTGTTTATTTCTCTTTGCATACTAAAGCTGTAGATCCTTTGTCATATATGTTGTGCATATATTCAAGACTGTTTGCTTTTCATTGTTGTTTAGCCATACAGATTCTTTATAAAGTTAAATAATTTGATCATTTAAAATTTTTTTAGTGCCAGTTTATTTTTAATGTATTATTAAATCAAGATATAATTGACATATTAGATTAGTTTCAGGAGCACAACACAATGATTCGATATTTGTATATTTTGTGAGATGATCACCACAATAAGTCTAGTTACCATTCACCACCATACATAGTTGCAATTTTTTTTCTTTTTTTTGTAATGAGGGTTTTTTAGATTCACTCAACTTTCAAATATGTGATACAATATTATTAAGTATAGTCACCATGCTGTACATTAATCTTCATGACATTTATTTTATAACTTGAAGTTTGTACCTTTGATTCCCTTCACCCATTTTGCCCACCTCTGGTAGCCACCAATCTGTTCTCTGTATCTATCAGCTTGGGGTTTTTCTTTTATTTGTTTGTTTGTTCGTTTTGTTTTATAGATTCCACATATAAGTGATATCATACAGTATTTGTCTTTCTGTCTGATTTATTTCACTTAGCATAATGTCCTCAAGGTCTATTCATGTTTTCGGAAGTGGTAAAATTTCATTCCTTTTTAAGGCTGAATAGTATTCCAGTGTGTGTGTGTACCATTTTGTTTATCCACTGATGGACACTTAGGTTGTTTCCATAGCTTGGCTTTTGTAAATAATGCTGCAATGAACATGGAGTACATATATATTTTTGAATTTATGTTTTCATTTTCTTCAGATAAATACCCAGAGTGGAATTGCTGGATCATACGGTAGTTCCATTTCTAATTTTTTGAATGACTTTCATACTGTTTTCCTTAGTGGATGCACCAATTTTACATTCCCACCAACAGTGCACAAGGGTTCTCTATTCTCCACATCCTTGCCAACACTTCTTAGTTCTTGTCTTTTTGCTAATAGTCACTCTAACAGGTGTGAGGTGACATCTCAATGTGGTTTTGATTTGCATTTCCCTGATGATTAGCGATATTGAGCATTTTTTCATGCACCTATTGGATATCTGTATGTCCTCTCTGGAAAAATGTGTGTTCAGATCCTCTGCCCTTCTTTTTTTTTTTTTTTTTTTCGATATGTGGGCCTCTCACTGTTGTGGCCTCTCCCATTGCGGAGTACAGGCTCCGGACGTGCAGGTTCAGCGGCATTGGCCCACGGGCCCAGCCGCTCCACGGCATGTGGGATCTTCCCGACCGGGGTACGAACCCGTGTCCCCTGCATCGGCAGGAGGACTCTCAACCACTGTGCCACCAGGGAATCCCCTGCCAATTTTTTAATAAAAAATTTTTTTATATTGAGGTGTATGAGTTCTTTATATATTTTGGATATTAACCCCTTATCAGATATACAATTTGCGAATGTTTTCTTCCATTCAGTAGGTTGCCTTTTCATTTCATTGATGATTTCCTTTGCTGTGCAGAAGCTTTTTAGTTTGATGTAGTCCCACTTGTTTATTTTCACTTTTGTTCCCTTTGCTTTAGGAGTCAGATTCAAAAAAATCATTGCCAAGACTGATGTCAAGGAGCTTACCACCTACATTTTCTTCTAAGAGTTTTATGGGTTCAGGTCTTACTTCTAAGTCCTTAACCAATTTTGGGTTAATTTGTGTGTGTGATGAAAGAAGTAGTCTAGTTTAATTCTTTTGCGTGTGGCTGTCCAGTTTTCCCAACACTGTTTATTGAAGAGACTGTCCTTTCTCCATTGTATATTCTTGCCTCCTTCATTGTAGATTAATTGACCATATAAGTGTCGGTTTATTTCTGGGCTCTCTGGTCTGTTCCATTGATCTATGTGTGCCAGTTTCTTGGCTTAAAAAACACACGTTTTCATTAACAATTTTTCTAACCCTCAAAAATACAACCTTTATCAAGACTGAAATTTGTTATTTTTATGACAAATAAATGAGATCTGAAGAATACAACAGGTTTGTATTACTCAGCCATTATTTGTTTTGCATCTATTTCTTACCAGAAGCATAAGTGAATAAACACAAAAGACATGCAAAAGTTTAACTCCAAAAGTTTTTCCTTTTAACAACATTTCTGCAATAGACACACTGAAAATTTCCCGGATATACTGAAGCAACAAGGAAACAATGGTGATGGTATAATAAAGCCAGATGATATTTAACTGAAGACTCTCTTGCTCATTTTATTTCATAACCAAAATCCCAAAAAGAGTTTAAAAGGGATTTGGTTCCCCATAGTGCTACCCTGACGTTTGTGTTTGTCGGTAATGCAATCCGTAGATATAGATCTCAAGTCCTGTGGAAAGTTAGCATTAAATTACTGGTTAATGTAACTCTGGAAGAATCGTGTTCAGTACAGCATGTCTTTGAACCAACTCAAGTATCCTTATAGTTGTCCTCCAGTTTATGATGCTGAACATATGGCGCTCTAACCCTGTAAGAAAATAGTAAAGATAAGATTGCCTTGTAGTCTCATTTAGACAGTTAATTTTATCTTTGTTTTCTTAAGTCACATTTCCTTGTTCTTCTCAATGGCGCAAAACTAATTGGCTCTTATCACAGTTACATTACCATTACACAGGCAGATAAAATGAATGCAAAGTAAAAGATCACTACAATCAGAGATATCTGGTTAAAAGGGAGACAGGCTTGCATAAAGTGGTTACACAATCCACAGAAGGCTCTGGCAGAATAATAAATCACTACTTTCTCCAGGTTATCATCTTGTACTCTAGTTCATTATTGTGTATCATTTGTTTTAACCTTGGACTGTCCCCACTACATCTGCTCTGCTGTGATTAATTCTGCTGATGGGAATAAACTGTGGAAGGGCAATGCTGTGCTGCATGACTAATTAGCCTACCGAATTATGTCCATAAATTAACATTTTGTTTTTATTCATTTAAATAAATCAAAGTTGCCCAAACTTATTTTGTACAGATCGCTCTAATACCAATTTATTTTTGTCACTTTTTAGTTAGATCAGATTACTTACGTTTTGGTCAACTAATTCGTAAACGGTTTCTTACCTTTACATTTCTACAGCTACTATAGCCAGGTTATTGCCCCCACTGGCCCAAGTGGAAGAAAATATTTTTTTTTCAGTTAATCTGATCTCTCCATCAGGCTTTCTGCTCTAGTTTACCCTTCCTCTGCTTCCTCCTACCCTCAGTCCTGGCCATGCATCCTCTGTTTTTACTGATTATATGAAAATGACTGTGCTATGGATTGAATGTCTGTCCCTCCCAGACTAATATGTTGAAGTCCTAATCCCCAGTGTGATGGGCCTTTGGGAGGCAATTAGGCTTAGATTAGGACATGAGGGTGGGACCCTCATGATGGGATCAATGTCCTTATAAAAAGAAGAGGAGACACAAAATCTCTCTCCATGTCATGAGGATGCAGCAAGAAGGCTGCAAAGCAGAAAGCATGCTCTCATCAGACATCAAATAGGCCAGCTCCTTGATCTTGGACTTTCCAGCCTCCAGAACTGTGAAAAATAAATGTTTGCTGTTTAAGCCACCCAGTCTATAGTATGTTGTTATAACAGTCCGAACTAAGACAGGTTACTACTGAGAGAAAAAAACCACAACAAATTCTTCTCATAAGAATCTGCTAGAGCCTCTATCAAAAGAAAAGATTTTTTATGATACTGAGGTAGGGACCAAGACCTTGGTCCTTTTAGGCCTTCCCTGAAAACAATGGTTAGGGCCAACGAGGCTCACAGTAAACTTTAAAGGTCTGCTCAAGATTGCTATATGAAAGAATATTATCAGTTATGAAACAGGTTATTTTAAGAACAGAAAAATTGATGGGAAGTGTTTCTATATATTCTGCAGCATTGGGTTGCTTGCCTCCAAAGATTATTTGAACATTAGAACTTAGTCTTTTCAGAATACTATTTCACTGGTCTTATTTTAACAAAAGCATTTAGGCCCTTTTCAATCAGGGGTTCACTCCCTGCCACCTCAGGAGACTGAATAATAGGAGAGAACTTACAAGCCCTCAAGTTAATTTCAGAAAGTTCTCATAGTGACTGTCCTAAACTTATATGCAAGAGTGTGCTGGAGCCAGCTCCTTCCTGCCCACTGGACCTGATTACGCACATTCTTCCCAATTTTGTGTTCAGTGCGGGCAGATTGGTAGCTTGAATTTGGCAGTAGGAGTATTTATTCCATGAAAACATGCAATCAGTACCAGTCAGGACTTTCGTTTTCCAGAGAGCTGGTTGTTAAACCTTTACCAGCACCCCACTGTTTATAAGCCAGGTCAGTGTCGCTAGGCGTGGGTCTCTTACTGTGTCTTTTCTGGTTAAACTGTTAACTGGTTCATAGAAGAGGAATCTTTATATTTATAATCATTCTTCTCCACCCCTTCTCCTCTCTTTTTCTTTCTCTCTCTTTCTTCCTGGGAGCATAGTTCATCCTCCTCCACCTTTCCTCAGTCCTTTGCCCTGTTTCAAATAAATATCCTAGGAGTTCTTTCCGAGTGAGACAATTAGGGAACAGTTATTCCCAGGCCTTTCAACTCAGCTGAGTCAGATACCATCCCAGTTACCTTTCCAGACAGGTTTCCACAATTGTAACACCTGTTTCTTCTTTACACAGGCAGAGTCACCTTATGTTTTCTCTGATACTTAGATGGCTTAGACAGAGGAAAGCATCACATAATTAAATCACTATATCAGAGATAACCAAATCAATACTCAGCTTAGCGACCAGTGTGTTTTCAATGAAAATGAAAGATTTGCATAAGGGTACTTTTTAAACCAAATGAACTTGTTTTATCAGTCTATTTCATGCCTCCTATTACTGTCCTAAACACTGTAGGGGATACAATTGTCATTTCTTACAGAATCCTTCCAAACTTCTTAGGAAAATCAGGACTAATGAAATATATGAAGCAAACAGGAAAGAATTAAGTACTAAATTGTTGAAAACTGGGTTAATGTAAAAAGCTGGAGGGATCAGGAAAGACTTTGTGTTGGGATTTCTTCTTGAGCTTGTCTTTGAGCAATGACTAGGACCGAGGCATGCAGAAAGAAAAAAAGGAGGGCACTCTATGTGGGACCAACAGCATAAGCAAAGGACTTGGCCAGTGAGCAGGTCATAGCTGACTCTCGGGAATTACCGAGA
This sequence comes from Neophocaena asiaeorientalis asiaeorientalis, assembly GCF_003031525.2. NCBI lineage: Eukaryota > Metazoa > Chordata > Mammalia > Artiodactyla > Phocoenidae > Neophocaena > Neophocaena asiaeorientalis. Next base: position 445,953 of record NW_020172592.1, read on the forward strand.
AATTTGGAGGGATCCTGGGAGGTTCCTAAAAGCCAAAAGAAGAATTTGTTAAATGCGACAGGCAATAGGGCTTCTGAACATCAGAATGATGACATTAGAAAGATGCCTTTGAAGACTAATATGTCAGCATTATGAAGGTAAAGATATAGGTTAAGATTAGTGGCAGGGGAACAAGTAGATGCAACTTAGGTGGGCCTTGTTAAAAAGCACATGGGGAGGGCTTCCTTGGTGGTGCAGTGGTTGAGAGTCCTCCTGCCGATGCAGGGGATGTGGGTTCGTGCCCCGGTCCGGGATGATCCCACATGCCGTGGAGCGGCTGGGCCCGTGAGCCATGGCCACTGAGCCTGCGCGTCCGGAGCCTGTGCTCCGCAACGGGAGAGGCCACAACTGTGAGAGGCCCGCGTACCGCAAAAAAATAAAAAATAAAAAAAAATAAAACCACATGGGTACGTCATCAAGGAGCAGTTCAAGGCCACGACTAGGTGGCAAGCTGCTTATTCACTGGGGCAGAGGTAAGGGTATGGAAAGTGGGAGAGTAGCCTTAGTGGGGTTAGAAGGGGGCTTCAAAAGCATGGAATCCAAGAGACATGCTTAGGCATGATACTGGCAACTGCCAGAATCATGAGAGTTGATGTGATAGGCAGAGCACAGTGATGGGAAATCTAGGTGATGGTGCAAGAGAGTTGACCAGATGTGATAATGCAGCAGGTGTGGGAGAAATCATTCCAGCCTTCTCCTCAGGAAAGGATGCAGACACTAGAGCCAGCACACTTCTAGGGCCTTGACATCACCAGGGGTGCAGTATAGGGCCCTAGTCCAAATAAGAGCCAGGGCACAGAGCTGATAGAATATGGAGAGGAGAGATAATGAAAGGAAAATCCTGATCTAATGGCTGACACAGGAAGAATGTCAGAGTTTGCCAACCCAAGGAATGCCAAGGCCTGAGGGTTGGTCCTCATATAGCAGACCTTGGGCTGAGCTATGTTGATGGTAAAAGGAAACCAACAACTGTGGGTGCCTGTTGCATCACTGTGATCAATTCTAGGCCTACACCAGGTTACAGATTCAAAGCTGTTGATCCTGAGTTTTTAGGATTAGTTCAGAAACTAGCAAATCCCTGTGAGAGCAGCTGAGGAAGGAGAGGTGGGAGACAAAATAAGGGTTGACCCTAGGAACTGACGCAATAATACAGGTAGTAAGAGTCAATAATTTAACTTTTTAATATTTTAACCTAGTGATCTATGTTTTGAAGAAGTATACATGCTTGAGGGGCAAAGGAAGCAGAGAAGTTGGAAAAACTTGAAAGGTATTTACATTCAACTTCAGCAAAATTTTGAATAACTATCATGTTCAGAGATTGTATTCTGATTCATTTAGATTTCTGATTACTTAAGCTATGTAGAAATTTTTCGGAACATAAACTCTTCTATTTATTTTTCTTAGGTTAGCTTAACTTTCCTGACTTATGGTAGTATAATGAACACAATTTAATATTACTTCAATAATTGGAGATTGCATAGAACTCACAGTCATTACTCTTTCCTGAAAAGACTGAAAGTATTTCTAGACAATTCTTTATTAGCTCCAGGGCTACATTTTTGTAAATGACGCACCAATTTGAGCTTATTTTTTCATCATTTGCCTGTAGGAATTCAGTATGTTTTACTAAATATGTTGAGGGTCCCATTTAATTCTGAGGGACTGTTATTCCATGGTTTCCTTACAAGTCTAGGGTATACACCTAAACACAAAAAAGGGTTAATTGAGGATTTTGCTTGTTTGAATACATGTGAGCTATCAAACTTTGAATAAATAACATTTTAGAGTATTTCTTAAAATTTCCACATTATACTATCCAAATTCTGTTACCAAATAGAGGAACACAGGAAACAGTCTCCTAAGCGAGTCTATTAATAGAGGGAGATTTCTGTTTCAGGCGAAGGAAAGGAGGAAATCTAGGCTTTATTTCATGTACACACCATGTGACCAAAACTGTTCTAGCTGTTTCACACATGTTCATCTTGAATCACAACAATTGTGTGAGATATTTTGTCTCCATTATGGAGATGAGGAATCAGAGATTCAAAGACATATACTAACTGGGTGGTAACATAGCTGGTAAGCAGTACACCCAGGAATGGAAATTCAGGTCTATCTAATTCTAAAGCTAATTTTTATTTTCACTGCCCCGTGCTCCAGAAATATGTCTGTATACATAAACTGTTATGAAAGAAATGTCAAAATCCATTTTTTTCAGATACTGAAGCTATGAAGTCTATATCAATATATATTTCTGAGCCAATAAAACAAAATTATCCCTACAGATCACTCCCCCCAAAAAATACCTTTTTCTATGTAATAATTCAATATTGCTCAAAGTAAAAATCACCTGAGAAGTCTCCCTGGTCTAGAAATAGCCCTACAAAAGGGATGTCATGTAAGTTTCATCTTCTATGTCAGCTCTTATCAATTGGTAGGGCTGCCTGGATCCCTGCATGGAGAAGAAATCTGAAGTTATGTCTCGAGTCAGCAGGAAGGAGCCTTGGGATCCATTAGAGATGAAGGCCATGGTCATGGGAGAGGAAAATGGCAACTCACGTACCATGTATTGCCTAGAACTGCCACAAGTATTAATAAAGTAGTATGTAATTTGGGAGGCTACTGCTCAAAATTGCCTTCCACACTCAAAATTCTCTCTATTAATTTCATTTTGAGGACTTAGTATTTCCTAAGCTTGCATCATCATAAGAATCATCTAGATTAATTGTTTGAAAATATTGTTTTCCAGGCCTCCCTGGAGATTCAGGAGGTTAAAAGTGGGAAGTCAGGAATTTTATCATCTGGCAAGTTTAGGAATACTTGAGTTGCTTTTGCATTCAGAAAGCCCCTGTGAAAGACAAACATTGCATTATTAAGCAGTAATAATTTAAGACATAATCTTCCCAGTAAAGATTTGAGTACTTACAGGCCAGGGGCAAACAATAGATCAATTTGATGGTGACTGGTGATCAGAGAAATTCAGAGCAGGTGATAACTTACCTACTTTATCTGGCTCTGCCCAACTTACTGACTTAATCTCATTCTGCTTTGCCTCTGGCCCGTGCTACTCCAGCCAGACTGGTCTTCTTTCTGTTGCTCTAATACGTGCAGGCTCCCACCTCAAAGTCTTTGCCCTTGCTGGTCCCCTGCACGGTATGTCATTCCTGGAGACCTTCACAGGGCCGGTGTCCTTTTAATCCTCTCTTAAGTGGTAGGGCTGTTAAGTGAACAAGCCAAATGGCAAGCAAAGAGAAGGAAGAAAAGCAGAGTTTTTGTTTGTTTGTTTGTTTTGCAGTACGCGGGCCTCTCACCGTTGTGGCCTCTCCCGCCGCGGAGCATAGGCTCCGGACGCGCAGGCCCAGCAGCCATGGCTCACGGGCCCAGCCGCTCCACGGCATGTGGGATCTTCCCGGACCGGGGCACAAACCCGTGTCCCCTGCATCGGCAGGCGGACCCCCAACCACTGCGCCACCAGGGAAGCCCCAAAAGCACAGTTTTAAATCTGTGAAGCAGATTCATTGCCTAGCTGATAACCAAACTCTTTAATTTTGTGAAACAGAGGATCCTACCTCTTTCTTTGCTCTAAGCAATGAGTTATGCCAGTCATTGCATAGCATCTGCAGTGAAATCAGGGTAAAGAAAGTAATGGTTTTCCTAGAAAAGAAGGAAACAATGACAAGTATAAAAACAGAGAATAGAGTCACTGGTTGCAAAATAATTAAATTTGGGTAAAATGTATTATTTAAAACCGCTCCCTGCCTTATCTTTTCTGATTCTTGCAGGGCGCTCATAAGTCTAATCATCTGACTGTATCTTTGAAATAGAATTAGGATTTGGGAAGCATCTTACTAAACACTGAAGCCACTCTGAAGAAAACATCATTAATCACGTCATCTGATAAGGGATACTGTCAGTGTTACGTTTAGAAACTATACTCAATGAATTCCAGTAAACAACCCACGTGTGCATTAGGGATTAGGAAAATGAGGGCTTCTTTGTTTACTATAAATCTAAAAAAATATTACGTTGGCCTAATTTCTCAAAATGGAACCCACCTGGACTCATCTGGTCTCCCAGTTGCATAGGCGTTCTAGTCCAGTTCAGTTTGCACAATGCTGAGACATTCTTTTCAGAAAGTATTATTTTCACTGCAACAGTCATCTACAGAAAACATATCGAAAAAGCTACAATAGTTCCCTATTGCTTTTTTTTTTTTTTTTTTTTTTTTTTTACTGGACCAGGGCACGAACCCGTGTCCCCTGCATCGGCAGGTGGACTCTCAACCACTGCACCACCAAGGAAGCCCCCTATTGCTTTTTAAATAAATAAAAATCTTTAGGTTGGTATTTAAGACACTTACTTAGACATTTTTAGGTTTACCCACCATTAGGTAAGATTTATATCAATTTTGAAAAATCAACTGAAGCATAATATCTGACTGCTTAGTATTAAACATTATAGGAATCATCATAAAGGTACAAAGAATATATGAAATATTCCCAGTCCTTAATGATGACCCAAATTAATCTCACAAGAGAAGGCAACATTGTAGAGAATGCCGCACACAATAGGAATTTACGGGAGAGAGAAAGAGATCAGATATTGAGATGTTTGTAAAAGAAATAGGCCTTGAAGAAAGGTAAGATTTAGTCACGTGGAGGATAATAGCGAGGCTACTGGAGGTGAGTTGAATTGTATAGAGGAGTTACGGCAGAGATTTGCAGGTATTTTCTGGGGCAATGAATAGATCAATACGAATGAAGTGGAAAGTTTATATTGGTAGTAGCGGACCAGATTTTGATGGCTATACATGAAAACGAAGGGTGGATTTTTCTGTAAATAATGAAAAAAAATAGAAACTTTTGATTATGGGATTAAAGTTATGAAAGTAATATTTTAGGAATAAGTCTGGCAGAAGTACAGAGGGAATCTGAAGGATGATATTAGGGTAAGCAAGTGCTTACCTTAGACATTAGTGTATGAAGAGGCCTCAACCCTTCTGATTTGCCCACAGCGGCTGAAACGAGCTGTATCAGCGGGATGGCGGGGAAAAAGTCTGACAAGAGCCAAGAGTTGGGAGGAAAGTCCCTGTACTATAGTGTTATAAAAAGTCAAGTGAAGGGGATTCTCTGGTGGCACAGTGGTTGAGAGTCCGCCTGCCGATGCAGGGGACACGGGTTCCTGCCCCGGTCCAGGAGGGTCCCACATGCCACGGGGCGGCTGGGCCTGTGGGCTATGGCCGCTGAGCCTGCGTGTCCAGAGCCTGTGCTCCACAGCGGGAGAGGTCACAACAGTGAGAGGCCCGCGTACCGCAAAAAACAAACAAAAACAAAAAAAAGTCAAGTGAAGAAGGCACCTTGATAAGAAAATAGTTATAAATTTTGTAATGGTTTTTAGAAAGATCAAGGAGAATGAGGGAGGTCAATAAAAACAAATAAATATTTACTTAGTCTGAAGGGAAACCATCAGAAGACCAGAAAAATAAACAATTCCCAGTTAATATAAAGTATATGGAAACCAATTGCCAACAAACCAATTGCCGGCTCTTTCCCAATAGAACTGAAGAGCTGGACTTTCATAGAGATAAAATAATCCCCCAAAAGGAACTTGTGTAGCAAATTTCTAGAAAAACTCTCAAAGGGTTATTGGGTATTGAGAAAGGGAAGGGTCTATGAGCAATTTATTGAATTAAATTAAAACATTAAAGAGCAGTGGAATGGTTGTGACTGTCTCCAACTTTTAGACCAGTAGACTTCAGAATTTTGCCTCAAGAGACAATTTGTGAGTTCGGTTCTTAAAAGTGAGAGGGGATAACTTCATGTGGGCTTTTAGGCTTGAAAAGTGCAGTATCCAAAGTAAGTTATGGTCACCCCAATAGCTAGGAAATCTTTGCAGCCAGAAGTCAAAATATCCATCATAAAGGAAAGGCCCCCTGCTATACTTCTTTCTCTCCACTACTGTATGTCCTCAATAAAACAGCTAATACTGGGAAGTAGAATTAAAAGTTAAATATAATTAAAATCTACAAAGAGAATCGAGATATTGTATTCCATAAAATGAAAAATAATGTCAATGATATCAACCATAAAAAAAGAGAGGAAGCTGTCAAAAACAAAAGGAGTATGTGAAAATTAAAAGTAGGGTTGCTTGATATTGAAAGGAAATTCAATAGATGGGATGAATAATAAAATTAATTACTAATAGAATTAACTGAAGACTGAATTAACTGGAGGATCAAATTAAAGAATTAACCACCAACCCAGTGACAAAGAATAAAATGATGAAAAATATGAGGAGGTTATAAGATAGGGAAGATACATCCAGAAAATAAAATACCCATCTAATAGGGGATCCAAAAAAAGATAAACAGAGAAGGGAAAAGATGCAGTGTAGTAGGTTGAATAATAGCTCCCAATGACAGCACTCATTTATTTTCTCCTGTCTCTGTACCCTTTGATTTTGTGCCTGTCACGGGGTCCCCACAATGAGATAAGAGGGTACCTCACCAATCCTTCCTGGATAACTATTTCCATTCCTGCCTTCTGCTGAGATGGTAGATTGGATCTGTGAGTTACATCATCCTCTTCACATCCTTCTGAGCTTTGCCTAGAATCTCCTTTCATGTCTCTATTTCTACCAACAGTCTCTTCAAAGTCATCTAGGCTTTTATTATCATGTACCTCAAAATTCTTCCAAGCCTTTCAGGAACCTAGCCAAAAATCATAGGCAGTGCTAAGTCCAAAGACAGTCCCTTTCTAGCATAAAATGATGACCTAACATCATAATTTAAACGTATTTTATAGTGTAGGAGATATACCACCTCATAAATTTGAAGAATGTTATTTTGAAAGTCATTTTATCATGTTTAAAGGGAAAGGCCATAGATCCAGTGGCTTACCAAGATTAGAATTTTCTGCCTCGCTCAATAAGCATTCCATAGATTACCACATTATATTCTCTAAATTCATGGATGCTGAGCTGCACCGTGTTACTATGTTACCCACAGAAATCAATTTTCTCATAAAGTAACTAATGATTGCACCCCAAGCTGCACTGCAAAATGCTCCATTTAGATAGAAGAACACCTGCAGCAAATCCAGAATGTCATAGAGAATGATGCCATCTTCACCTTGAAGTTTGTATAGACCATCCAAACACAACGTAAGTTTGAAATCTATCTTCTGTTTAACTTTCTAAAAATAAAAAGTACATTAAAACAAACGTCTTCCAAGCCTATTCCCAATACTTAATTCCAAAGCCACTTCCACATTTTTAGGTACTTGTTACAGCAGCACTCCATTTCCTGGTATAAACACTGTATTAGTTTTCTACAGCTCCAGTAACAAATTATCACAAACTGGATGGCTTAAAATGACAGAAATTTATTCTGTCGTAGTTCTGTAGGACAAAAGCCTGAAATCAAGGAAGGTGTCAGTAGACCTGGCCCTTTCTGGAGGTTCTGAGGGAGAATTTGTTCCATGCCTCTCCCTTAGCCCCTGGTGGCTGCTGTAATCCTTGACAATCCTTGGCTTGTAGATGCATCACTCCAATATCTGCCTCCATCTTCATGTCACTTTCTCCTCTGTGTCTCTCTCTCAAATCTCCCTCTGCTTTTCACTTATAGGGACACCTGTCATTGTTTTTAAGGCCCACCCTAAATCCAGGATGATCTCATCTGGAAAACCTAAACCTAATTACACCTACAAAGACCCTTTATCTCAATAAGGACACCTTATCCAAATAAGGTTCAGGCGGCTATGACATGGATATGTCTTTCGTGAGGTGGGCCTCTATTCAACTCACTACAGTCTGCTCTCTAGCCCCTGCCAAGTTCACATCTGTCCCACATCCATACAAAACACATTTACCTCATCCCAACATTCCACCAAAGTCTCAACCCATTACAACATCAACCCTAAGTTCAAAATCTCATCAAAATATCATCAACTCAAAAGTCATAAATCTCATTATTAAATTATCTGAATCAGAGACGAGTGAAACTCTGAGTATAAACCATCCTGGAGCAAAACTTTTCTCCATATGGGGACTGGTGAAGCAGTTATCTGCTTCTAAAATACAATGGTGGGACAGGCATGGGATATACACTCTCATTCCCAAATAGAGAAATTTAAAGGAACAAAGGGGTTGCACATCCCAAGAAAGTATGAAATCCAGCAGGGCAAATTTCTTTAGGTTTTAAGGACTGGGAGTAATTCTCTGTGGCTTGATGCTCCACTTGCTGGGTCCACAGCTCCAGCCTCTGGGCCTGCGACAGTGGCTCCATCAGCCTCTGGGTTCACAGCAGAGGCTCAGTCAGAGTAGCACAAGTCTGCAACTGAGTAGCTCTATCAGCCTATTTCCTGCCTGTAGAATCCTAGAAGTCATGCCTCAATCTCATCTTACATAAATTTTTTAAAATTCTCTATTACAAGAGTACAAAAGTTATTCCACATTTTCTTCCAGTGTTTTACAGTTTTGTTCCTTATAACCATTCCTTCTGGAATTTATTTTTGTGCATCATTTAAAGACAAAAACAAAAAACAAAAAAAAAATGCTGCCCCAATTAGTAGTCAGTTATCCAGCATCATTGACTGATCAGTGCATTACTTATCCAATGACATGATATGCCAGTTTTATCATATATATGAGCTGGTATGTAATACTATTGAGTGTTTAAAACAGTTTTTGGTCAATAGGCATAAGCACACTATCGCTTTCAGCTATGGAAACTGCTACTTTGCTAACCATGGGGTGAATATATTCTGCAGTATGTGGTATTTACTATGGTATGGCCTCTTTCATCTATTTTGTATTCTGAGAACAGTTTGTCCAAAATGACTGCTTGTATGTGTAAAAGTAACATTGGATATGCTTCATATAAACAAGGTTATAATGTTATAATGGTGCTTAAAGTGGAAGTTTTAAGGAGGCTGGAAGTGCTTTCCAGGATATAGTCAAGAAAGCAGAAAGTTAAGATCATCAAGGAGCTAGATATTGATAAATGACAACTGACATTAAGAAGCACATTATAAGCATCACTGTTATCTGATTGATGAACATGTATATGAAGATACTTAGGAAAAAAAACTATTTTAAATTAAAAATATTTTAAACTATTTTATTACAGATTTTAAAATAATTTGCTTTACATTGTGGCTCAATTTTTATGTGGATTTTATCTTAATAATTGTGATAATATTCATAATAATTTCACAAAAAATTTTATCAGTTTCACTTCTTTCTTTGCTCACCATTATCTCTTTCATTCCATGTGTTCCTCCTAGTTGTACATACTTGTTGTTTTCAGTATCCTCAAGTGATACTTTCAGGAAGCATTCATGGTGGTAAAATTTCTGAGTCTTTTAATATATAAAAATGCCTTAATTTTGTCCTCAAACTTAAATAATAGTTTGGCTAAGCACACAAATTTAAGTTAAAAGGAGTATTCCTTTAGAACTGCAAAAATATTGTTCCATTTTGCTTATTACCTGAGAGATCAAATGAGAATTCTGACAGCAACTGAATATTATTTCTTTAGAACTATCTTACATTTTACCTTTCAGAAACTTTTAGGGCCTGTCTGAATTTTCTTGGAAATCAGAAATTTCAGGATATATCTTAATGTGGACTTTTTCTCACATACATGCAGACTTTTTATTGGTTTTCCCTACAAGAGACAATAACATAAGTTTTAAAATATAAATCTGAAGTCATCTGACAGGGAAGGAAGAAAGATTGAAATGAAATGCTTAATCAAAAGGTACTACAACACCACCTAAAATCTACTACCATGGCAGTAGCAGGCTAAGATTAAGCTACAGCAAAAACATCTGATGAAAATTTTAGACTATATAGCAGGAAGTGGATTTGCTTTCCAGAAGACTGGTACACTGATAATTTGGATCCAACAGGATGTTTGACCAGGAAAATGTCAAGATGGTTAGAAGTAAAACTAAATCAAAAAGAACAGGTACACTGGAGAATCCAAAACATGTAATCTCCAAACAGATGGTGACAGATTTATCTTCTTCCTCTCGTGAAGCATTTGCTACACTTTGCAGCCTTTTCTCATAATCCTACCCAATGGCTGTTCAAGCTGAAAGCTGCTGCTCTTGCCTTGCAGATGGCTCAGCAACCACGTGAACTAGGTTTGGGTTGCACAGGACTCGATTAATTTAGCATGGATCTTGGAGAACTTGTGACAAATGGGGAAGAGGGGAGGGGAATACAGGGAATAAGAGGGGGTTGGTGGGATTGAGATGTGGTGGTGGTGGATTGGGTTGGTTGCATTTTTAGTTGCTCTGAACAAAGTGAACCCTGAAGCATTCACATATAAAGTAGTCTAAGTTTCCCCAATTAATTTTATTCAACTCCACACAACACCTTCAAAGTCTGAAGTCAGCAGCTGAACTGTAGTTACAGCTGCAAGGCTCACAAAATCATCAAAGAAACCAGAATGAGACAACCCAGATAGGATATTCCAGCAATTATTCTTAATCTGTCTTTCTCCAATCTAAAATAAGCATCTAATATACATGATGTGGGATGTAGAAAGCCACGCTGGAACAAACAGGGTCTTCTGCCGAACTTTTCATCAAACACCAAGGGAAACCAACGGTCAGGGTATATTTTTATTTTATCTTATTTTATTTAAAATACAACAACCCCAACGTTATTCTATCACAACGGGACATGGCTGAACAGGTAGGAGACAGATTCCCCATTGTGAGTTCTTCTGATGGCTTCGGCAAGGATCATGGAGATGTCGATCACCCGTATTTTGGAGCAATGCTTCACCTTATCCTCCTAAGGTATGGTATTGGTGACTACTACTGCTTCAAAGCCTGCACTGTTGATGTGAGTAATGGCCGGGCCAGAAAAGATTCCATGAGTCAAGATCACATAAACTCTGGTGGCTCCAGCTGAGAAAAGTTTGTCAGCTGCATGGCAGATTGTATCACAAGGGTCAGCCATGTCATCCACAGGATAGCCACACAATCCTTCACATATCCCACTAGTACCATTCGGTCCACTTCATTGGCCTTCTTCGGTTCTTTGTGAATCAAGGCAAAGTCCACATTCAGTCTTTCTGCAACGGAGGTCACTCTCTTAGCTCCACCAGCATCTGGAGAGACAATTGTGCCGTTCCTCCACTCAGAGATATTCTCCTTTATCCACTTCAGGACAGCTGGATCTGCATACAAATTGTCTACTGGGATATCAAAAAAGCCTTGAATTTGAGAAGCGTTGGTCCATCGTGATGATATGATCTGCACCTGCTATAGACAGCGTATTTACAAGTTTGGCGGAGATTGCAGCTCGGCTCTTATCCTCCTTATCCTGCGGGCACAGGGGAAGCACGGGATGACTGCAGTAACTCGGCTGGTTGGAGCAATCTTGCAGGCATTAATCATGATCAAAAGCTCCATTCGATTGTCGTTGATTTCGCCACAACCACTCTGCAATATGTGGACATCCCCTCACACTCTCGCCTATTTCCACGCTGGTCTTCCTGGTTGCTGAATTTCTTAGTCGCCACCTTGCCCAGCTCCTGGCCCAATCGGTCGGCAGTTTTCTGGGATAAGTCCTGGCGGGAGCTGCCGCTGAAGATTTTGATATTTGGCATTTTGGTCAACTGCCCTAGGCTCTCTACGTCCGGTGATCACCCCGGCAGTTGAGAAAGGAACAGGGGTCAGACCACAGACTATTCCAGCTCCTAGACAGGCGCAAGAGCTCCGGTTGTTACTCAGCTGTTCCGGTCTCTTCCGGATGTGCGCCGCTCTAAACTGCCTTCTGGGTCTTCAAAAAAAAAAATTCCTTCTTGGCACCCAGTTCACGCTTCTAAACTAAAGAATCAAGTCTTGGGCTTCCCTAGTAGTGCAGTGGTTGAGAGTCCGCCTGCCGATGCAGGGAACACGGGTTCGTGCCCCGGTCCGGGAGGATCCCACATGCCACGGAGCGGCTGGGCCGGTGAGCCACGGCCGCTGACTCTGCGCGTCCGCAACCTGTGCTCCGCGGCGGGAGAGGCAACAACAGTGAGAGGCCCGCGTACCGCAAAAAAAAAAAAAAAAAAAAAAACCAAATCTTTTTTCAGTTCATGGATTTTTTTTTCCTCCTCTATTAGTGCTTGTATTAGTTTCCAAGGGCAGCTTAAATCTGAATACGTAAAAATGTAAAATTTCTACAAGGCAAAACACGTAGCTTTGAAAGGAAAGTTCTGGACTGGAGGAAATGTGGAAAACGTACCCAGAGTTCTTCCAACTGGGTGAGAAAAAGATAAGTAGGAGCAAACGTATGAAAAAATGCTACAAATCAAGAAATTGACATTCATTTTCACATACCAGGTAAGCCAAAATTATAAAATAGATAACTCCTTCTAGTCTAATGGAAAGTGTAAGTGTGTAGATTTTGCAAGGGAAATTGAGTACATAACATACGGCTCAATGTGTCTTCTAGGAATCTACTCAACAGAAAGATTCACAAAGTATATTGATAACAGTATTTTTTACTGTATTAATCCATTTAGTCAATATTTCCCGAGGTGTTCTGTGTCAGGTGTTGCCCCATTTACAGGGTATAAGATGATGAATGACAAATAGTAACCTCTCTAGAATTGCTTATAAAAGCAAAATATGGAAACCAAAAATGTCTGTCAATAGCTAAATTATCAGATAATGTATTGTACATACACAGGCAGCCATTAAAGAGACCACAGTAGTCATATGGAAGAAGTCATATGGAAGTGTCTCCAAATTATTTAATTTACTTTTTTTCATTTAAAAATTTTATTTTTTATTGGAGTATAGTTGCTTTACACTGCTGTGTCAATTTCTGCTGTACAGCAAAGTGAATCATATACATATATCCCCTCTTTTTTGGATTTCTTTACCATTTAGGTCACCAGAGAGTACTGGGTAGACCTCCCTTTGCTGTACAGTAGGTTCTCATTAGTTACCTATTTTATACATAGTAGTGTATATATGTCAATCTCAATCTCCCAATTCATTCCACCTCCTCCCCCTTCCCCCTTGGCGTCCATAGGTTTGTCCTCTACATCTGTGTCTCTCTTTCTGCTTTGCAAATAAGATCATCTATACCATTTTTCTAGATTCCACATATATGCGTTAATATACGATATTTGTTTTTCTCTTTCTGACTTACTTCACTCTGTATGACAGTCTCTAGGTCCATCCACGTCTCTGCAAATGACACAATTTCATTCCTTTTTATGACTGAGTAATATTCCATTGTATATATGTACCACATCTTCTTTATCCATTCCTCTGTTGATGGACACTTAGGTTGCTTCCATGACCTGGCTACTGTAAATAGTGCTGCAGTGGACATTGGGGTGCATGTTTCTTTTTGAATTATGGTTCTTGGGTATATGCCCAGTAGTGGGATTGCTGGGTCATATGATAGTTCTATTTTTAGTTTTCTAAGGAACCTCCATACTGTTCTCCATAGTGGCTGTATCAAGCTATATTCCCACCAACAGTGTAAGAGGGTTCCCTTTTCTCCACACCCTCTCCAGCATTTATTGTTTGTAGGTTTTTTGATGATGGCCGTTCTGACCAGTGTGAGGTGATCCAAGATATTTTTAAATGTAAAAAAATCATTCACAAAAATATGCATAGTATGATATTTATGTGTTTAAAATTAAGTAATAATCAAAGCATCAAATCATTAAGGAAGTCCTTTTTATTATGATTACCTTTGCAGAGGGGAGTAGGTTGGTTGTACTTGGGGATGAATATGTCACAATTTATTGACATCTATTAATGTAATATTGAACTTTCATTACTTTTATAATTTAAAAAAGACTAACAAAATATATATGTCTTTTTTAGGAAATTTTAAGTACACAGTTTCCAAATGCATTGGGGGTTGGAGTAAGGGCTAAGGAGTGGAAGAGATCATAGATACCAGGAATTTCAACAATAAACTGTGTCATAAAAATAGTGAAAACATCAGATAGAGATCATAAAGTTTTATCCTACTAATTGTGTGTTTAACATTTGGTTCTGGGATATTTTTATTTAGCCTAAAACCAAATCATCATTTTATAATATTTTGAAATTACTAAATAATTTGTTGAATGTAGCTTCACACCCCACTTTTGAGCTTCCCTGCTGGGTTTGGTTCATGGATAGGATAAGATCAGGAATGAGGTAAGGAATGGGGGGAGGCAACAGAAATGGATAAGATTTGGCAATTTCTGTGAAACACATTGCTAGAAAACAGTGTTTTTATATATTAAATGTGCTTATTATAAAGCATAAAAACAGCTATGTCAAAAAGGCTAAATCAAAATGTCCTGCTGCTGATCCAACCACATCTCTGGAGACATCAACATGCTTTTCTCTTCAGTTCAAACTCTTCATGGTTGACCATATATGCAGGCTCATTTCAGTCCACAACTCTTCATTCATGTTCTTTCCTATTATAAAATCAACAGACCCACCTATACTATATAATTCTCATCTTCAGCCAAGACTACATACAGTGATTTCTAAAGAAAATTCTGTCTTAATTTAGCAACACTAAAAAGTACTTGCAGCTTCAATTAAAATGATTCTTAGTGTTCTATATGTGTCACACATTTTTCAGTTTTTAAAGAAAAACAAAACAGGTTTTTAAATCGACTTATTATTACTAAATTGGACTGAACGCTAATGTAAACTTTAAAAACCGATAGTTGCTTGCGTTTTCCTTGAGGTGTTAAGCAGGAGAAATTTTTGTGTTGCTGCTATTTTTGATCCATGCTCTGGCTGTTGCAACACCTCACAGTTTCAGGGATTTGTCTAGAATCATAAAATGTTAAAGATGGAAATGACCTTAGAAACCACCCGGTCTAGCATCCTAATTCACAGACAGGGAACCAAGGCCCAGAGAAACGAAGCAAGTTGCCTGGGATCTAACAGCTAATTAGAGGAAGAATATGGATTAGAACACAGAATCCCTGAATTTCCAAATAGGGCTTTTCTCACTATACCATGTCTAGGCCTTTTCTTTGAGGTTTATCAGAATGAAGGAAAAAATCAAAAGGTTATGTAGAAATTGTTGCACAAAATTTTACTCTTTTGTCGAACAACTACAACAAGGAACAAAACTCCAAAGCTGAGACTGGAAAATTCTTTTGCTTTTAAGAATTATTTCCAGAAAGAAATGAACGATTATTTCATTTCATGGATATGTCATGGAAATATCTTTATTACTCTGATATTTCTGTTACATGGGTCTATTGTAAGGGGATTTAGCTCCTGTTTATTTTAGTCTCTGTAGGTTGAGAAAGACATCTATCTTATCATTGACTGTTTCTGACAAAGGTTATAGGTAGGAATGATGCCCATTGAACAACACATTCTCTCTATTTAAGATGTTGTTAATAAATTACTCTGGAAACAAAAATTGTGGTACAGAGAAAATGCCTTATCTTTCTCCTTCCCAAGGCAAGCATATTTAAATGTCATCTCTACAGATCTGTGAGAATGGTTGTATTTTGAAGGTCTTTTGAGTCAATACCCAGAATATATCTATTACCTTGGGAATAGTTTCTTGCTTTACCGATTATTCTTTTACCCTTCACGATTCCAACATAAATAATTCAAAGAGAGCCCTGATGTAGCTTGATCAACTAAGGAGAAAAGAAAGTCAGTCGGTTCTTTCAGAAAGTGGAGAAAAATTGTTGTTGTATTATAAGTAAAATAAATGCTTTCACTAAACACGCTTGCAGTTGACAAAATGCTAGATGTTTAGGTGACAATTACAGGTCTTTGATAAACTGTCAAATCTTGTCACAACACATGTTACAAACAAGGACAGATTTAGATGTCCTTTATGGCAGCTTTGTGTAGTTTGAGAATGTATGGCAGTTAATTTCCAAAGGGAACATGTTTTTCTTTCCAGCCATTATCTGCTTGTTTATTAGGAAGAGTTTCTTTGTGCCTTTAATCCTCCTCATTTGACTCAGAGTTCCAGATCATTATTGTAACATTACCTTACCTCATTTATTTTGTTCATAATAATCATCTATAATACTTTGAGAAGACAGTTTCCCACAGAGCTTTACATTGGTAGAAACGCTTTAAAGTAATCATCTATAATACTTTGAGAAGACAGTTTCCCACAGAGCTTTACATTGGTAGAAATGCTTTAAAGTTTGTTTTGTGATTGTTTACAATTTAAGTTGACTACCATGTTTATTTACTGAGTTTTTAGTTGGAAATCTGTCATTTTATACAATAGATGTGAAGATGGTGATTAGGTAAATAAATATGAGTGAAACAAATAGGAGAAAAAGACAAAATTTTGTTACTCAGAAATGCGACTTTAATTTTGAGTATTATGTTAGACTCGTGACGGTATTTTTGAAACACACTTTGGAATTAAAAAAAAAATTCTAATGAACTTAAAAATCTTAGTATGAAATAATAGTCTTGGAATAATAATGAGGTTAGGTGTGCTGAATAATACATAATTGTAATGACAGATAAGGCAATGTATGGAGAGGTTCCATAACTAGTAAATTGCAAATAAGAAAATATCTCCCTAATATTTATGTGAAATATTTTAAAGTATTTTAAAGCAGGTATGGATCTTTCCCTTCTCATGTAGAATATTAATTTCATGAAATTAGTAAAAAGATACTCATGTTAATTACATTTTGACAAAATGCAAGCTCCATTTATGCTATTTAAACCTATTTTAAGTACTTTTTATTTTTTCTCTTCCATTATGATAATTTATTTAATCTTCATAATAAACATTAAACCCAGTTGTCCGTTCACATAAGAAAAAAAGAGTGCAGCGTGGTTTGAAGTTGGAGAATCAGTGATTCTCCAACTTCAAGGGCAGCAGGGGACTTCCCTGGTGGTCCAGTGGTTAAGACTCTGCACCTCCACTACAGGGGGCGTGGACTCAATCCCTGCAAGCCAAAAAAAAAAAAAAAAAAAAAAAATTATAGTAAGATTCAAGGGCAGCAGGATCACCAGTAGGAAGTGTGAGGTATAGATTCCTGAGCCTCATACCCAGAGTTACTGATCAGTAGGTCCAGGGTGGAAACTCAGACTTCATGTTTCTTACAAGACACCAGGTAATGCTGATGCTGCCATTCTGGTGTCCACACTTCTGAGAACCACTGGTATGCATCATTAACATTTATTTATTTTGGGAAAATAAAAGGTAATAGTTGATTTATTTTGCTTCTACTCATTTCACTAGCCCTTGTAATTTTGCATATTTTATTTGGCTTCTCGATCTTTTCATGTTCTTTTCTACATATGAATAGTGCTTTCGAATATCACATAATTCTTTATGAACAGTACACATATAACCTTCAACTTAAAATACCTGTATTATGTTACAGAAATACTTTGACAAATATGTATAAGATGTGAATTCTTGTTATTTGGGGAGATTTAAAAATCCATTAGATATGTGAACATCTAAAAATTAATTTCTACCTATTAGCACACTAAGAATTGATTGAAACTAAGAGGCTCTCCTATTTATTATCCCATTTCTCCTCCCTCCTTGAGTCTCTTACAGTGTTCATCACTGAGAAGGATCTTTTTGTCAAACTCTGAAAACCACTTGTCTGTCCATGGTGATACCAAGTATTGTACAGATTGAATACTTGCTGATTTGATTTGATGTTGCCTTTTGGGAGGAAACCATTGTACAGACTCTCCAACTTACACTGGTTCAACTAACAATTTTTCAACTTTACCATGGTGCAAAAGCAATATGCATTAATTAGAAACTGAACTTCAAATTTTTATCTTTTCCTGGGCTAACAATATGTGGTACAATACTCTCTCGTGATGCTGGGCAGGGGCAGCAGCTGCAGCTCCCTGTCAGCCATGAGATATGTACTTAAAACAAATTTCTACCAATACAGCTGTTCAATTTTTCACTTTCAGTACAATATTCAGTACATTACATGAGAGGCTTTGTGTTAAATAATTTTGCCCGTAGACTAATGTAAGTGTTCTGAGCACATTTAAAGTAGGCTAGGCTAAGCTGTGATGCTTGGTAGGTTAGGTTATTAAATGCATCTTTGACTTAATTATATTTTCAACTTACAGTGGGTTTATAGGGATGTAACCACATCGTAAGTTGAGGAAGGTCTGTATATCAGTTTATAAACAAAACGAAACAAAACAAAATAAGTAAAAACAAAAGAATTTCTCTATTTAAATATATGTTAGAATGAGTAGACCCCTATGGACTACATATTGTTCTTCCTCAAGGGTATTTTGGCTATTTTTGTTCCCATGTACTCCCACATACATTTTAGAATTTTGTTGGGATTTTGATTGGAATTACATTAAATCTGTAAATCAATTAGGGAAAATTGACATTATAATATTAAGTTTGCAAATCCATGGACATGCTATTTCTCTTTTAAATTACTCTTTAAAATGACAATAAGTTCCTGTAATTTTTCCATAGAAATCTTTTCTCAGGTCTACATTTTTACATTTTCCCAGGCACTTCATTTTTATATGATTTAAATGATATCTACTGGAAATTGTATTTTCTGTTACACAGTAATATAGTTCATAGTTTAAATTTTGTGTCCATTCTTAAAAGTCATTTGTGGATTTTAAAAGTTTCTATATAAGCCATATATCATCTGGAAATAAATGACAGTATGGCTCTTTGATCTATTTCTTATACTTTTTCCCCTTCTTGCCTTGTGATGCTGGTTAGGACCTCTAATGTCAGGTTGACTAGAAATGGTGACAGTGGCCATTCTTGACTTATTTCTAATCTGAAAAGGGAAAACTTTTAATATTTTACCATTATGTATGATGTTTGTGTGTTGTATTTTATCAGGATATACTCTATAAGGTTGTTTCCTATTATTAGTTTGTTGAAAGTTTCTTCTTTTTTTTTTTTTTGATCAAGAAAGGGACTTGGATTATGTCAAGTGCTTTTTTTCTGCATCTTTCATGATTATAATATGCTTTTTCTTGGTTATCCTCTTAATATGGTAAATTACAATGATTTCTTTTCTAATGTTAAACAGACCTCATTCATGGGATCAACCCAATTTAATCATGATATGTTGTCCTTTTTATGTATTACTTGATTCAGTTGGGTAATATTTTATTTAGAATGTTTTCATGTATCTTTATGAGAGAATTTGGCCCATAATCCTTTGTCTGTACTTATTAGGTTAAGAAAACAAGATTATACTAGCTATGTATGAGTTGGAGAGCATTTCATCTTTTTCTATCCTATGGAAGTGTAGAAATTATGACATTAAGTGGAACTGGACCAGAAGATATTTGACTACTTACTCGATTTTGCTAATGGTTATCAGTTACATTTAGGTTATAGATTATTGGTTATATTCAGATTTCCATTTTTTTGTCAGTTTTGTTGTTTTATTTTTCTACAAAATTTCCTACTTTATCTAAATTTTCAAATTTTACTGACAGTGCTTGCCACAATATCCTTTTATTATGTTTTTTGTATCTGCAGCATCTTTAATATGATTCCCTTCGTCATTTCTGGGTTAAATTTTTGGAACTATTTTTTTTTTTTTTGATCAGTTTCACCAGAAGCCTATTCATTTTATCAGTCTTTTCCAAAAAAACTAATGGTTGAAATTGTTGATGCACCCTCACTGGCTGCTTATTTCAGACTTTGTTGACTTTAAGATTATTTTTAATTATGCCCTTTCATCCTTTGTGTTTATTTTGCTGTTCTTTTTTAAAATTCTTGAGATATATGCTTAGCTTATTATTTATTAATATTCAAAGGTATACATTTTTCTTCTAAGTACTGTTTTAACTTAAGATTTATATGTAATATTTTTATAGTATTTCTGTTGGCATTCAGGTAAAACTATTTTCCAGTTTTGATGATGATTTCTTTGTTTCAGGGACCATTTAGTTTATTTCTTAAATGACAGATGTATAGGGAACATCTAGATATCTTGGTGTTGCTTTTAGTTTCTAGTTTAATTGTACTGAAGACAGAAAACATACTTTGTGTGATTTAAGCCCTTTGAAATTTGCTGAAACTTTTTTTATCGTCACTTTTCATAAGTAGTCCATGTGTGCTAGGAAGAATATGTACTCTTGAGTGATTAAGTGCTGTATACATACACACTTTCGGTTTCCTTTAAAAATTTTGTGTGTGTGTTGTATTCTGCCTCTCTTCTTCGCACCTATCTTCTAGCTTACTTGTTCTCTTTTCATATGTGTCTATTATGCTATAAGACCAGTTTATTGAGGGTTATTTATTTATTTATTTATTTAAAGACTAATGGAGACAACTCCCCACTGCCTTTTTGGATTTTTGGTTTTTTGGCTGCATTGGGTCTTCGTTTCTGCACGTGAGCATTCTCTAGTTATAGTGAGCAGGGGCTACTCATTGCGGTGTGCAGGCTTCTCATTGTGGTGGCTTCTCTTTGTTGTGGAGCACAGGCTCTAGGCACACAGGCTTCAGTAGTTGTGGCACGTGGGCTCAGTAGATGTGGCTCACGGGCTCTAGAGCACAAGCTCAGTAGTTGTGGCACACAGGCTTAGATGCTCCACAGCATGTGGGATCTTCCCGGACCAGGGATCAAACCCGTGTCCCCTGCATTGGCAGACAGATTCTTAACCACTGCGCCATCAGGGAAGTCCCTATTGAGGGTTTTTAAAACAACTTTATTTTTTTTTAGAGCAGTTCAACTTTACAACAAATTGAGAGGAAGGTACAGAGATTTCCCATGTACCCCCCTGCCCCACACAGGTATAGCCTCCCTTATTATCCACATCGCTCACCAGAATGGTACATTTTTCTTTTTACCAAGGATGAACCTACCTTGACACATCATAATTACCCAAAGTTCATGGCTTACCTTAGGGTTCATTCATACTGTTCTACATTCCATAGGTTTGGACAAATGTATAACGATATACATCCATCATTATAGTATCATACAGAATATTTTTACTACCATAAACGTCTTCTGTGCTCTGCCTACTCATCTCTCCTCCCCTCCCTCACCTCTGGCAACCACTGATTTTTTATTGGCTCCATAGTTTGCCTTTTCCAGAATGTCATATTTTTGGAATCATACAATATGTAGCCTTTTCAGATTGACTTCTTTCACTTAGTAATATGCATTTAAGTTTCCTTCATGTCTTTTCATGGCTTGATAGCTCACTTATTTTTAGCACTGAATAGTATTCCATTGTCTGGATGTACTACAGTTTATGTATCTATTCACCTACTGAAGGATATCTTGGTTGCTTCTAAGTTTTGGCAATTATGAATAAGACTGCTATAAACATCCGTGTGGAGGTTTTTGTGTGGGCATAAATTTTCAGCTCCTTTGGGTAAATATCAAGGAGTGTGATTTCTGGATCGTATAGTAAGAGTATATTTAGTTTTGTAAGAAAATCGCCAAACTGTTTTCCAGAGTGGCTGTACCATTTTGTATTCCCATCAGCAATGTATGAAAGTTCCTGTTGCTCCACATTCTCACCAGCATTTGGTGTTGTCAGTGTTCTGGATTTTGGCCATTCTAATAGGTGTGTGTAACTACAGTTTTTAATTTTCATTATTGCATTTTTCATTTGAAGACATTTTGTTTAGTCCTTTTAAAGTTCTACTGGGGCAGTTTTTAGAGTTCATTGCTCTCTGAACGCATCTTCAAACTTGTTCTTATTTCAAACTATTTTTAAAAACGTAGTATAATGGCTGTTTTATAAGATGCATTTGGTAATTTCAATGTCTGAAGTTTTTGGAATCTGTATCTGCTGTCTATTTCTCTTGCTCATGCTGGCTTTTTTCTTTTGTGCTTGTTTATGCTTAGCTATGTACCATTATGGCATATGTACCATTATAGCATATGAAATCTTATTTGAGGAAATTCTTTGAAGTCTAGAATGAAAGTTTTTCTTCCAGAGAGAATTTGCTTCTGACTCCTATATGGAGTTGCTATTAGTCTGCAACTACGTTAAGTTTCCCTGGACTGTCAACGTGATATAACCTCAGGCTGCAGAACTATGTAAGGGTAGCCTAAGGTCACAACTTCTCAGGAGTCCACACCTTCCAACCCTTTTACCCCTGTTTCTTACACTGTTTTTCTCTGCTGTCTGCTGTGCTCACCAACAAACCATCCCACCCTCCTATAGACCATGGAGGCAGGTTTACTTCTGATTCACCATTATTCTGAAGATAGAGAGCTTTGGGGTCCCAGTTTAATGCGTAGAAAGTCTGCTATGAGACTCCTCACCTTGGGCAGGCCCTGGGCCTTAACTTGCATTACCCTTGACCCATGAAGTCTATAAAACTGAAACCTAAGATAATTAGAGCTAGTCTTAGCTCTTGTATCCAGAATATGGGATGAGCCTTTGCTCATATTCCCTCCCTGAGGGCAGAATGGTGCAGGCAGCGAGCAGCAGTTGGAACAGGCAGAGAACACTTGTCCCTGTGGAGAAGCCATGTTAGGAAGGCTAGTGGTAGCAGAGATTGTGCCATGGTGGCTGATAAAGAGACTGGACTGGACAGGTCTGCAGGCTATTTAGCAGAAACAGAAACTGGAAATCTGAGAAATTGTCAGAAATAGCTCACTGGGACATTCAGAGACGGGGCTCATTTTTTGAATTAGCTAGAGTGTGCTTGCACCATGGTATTTACGGTTCCAACCTGGTTTTCCCATGTCTGCTAGGACCTTTGAAATCAAGGTTATTCTTATATTTATGATAAACGTAAGGTCAATGATAAGAGAGACTAAATATATATAATGAACGTATATTCCGTGTACTACCTTCTAGTAATTTGTCTTTAAAAATATTACTTGTGATTGTTGTTGACTTTAGCAGTTTACTTCACCAACAGTTACTTTTTGTGTAAATACATTCTGCTTCATATCCTTATAGTTAATTTACTTCTTATCAATTCAATTCATGAGCTCTCTTTTCAAATACACTACAGTGAAAAACAAGAAACAGCTTATTAGTGTCATTCTGTTTCCTTCCTTTTGTAGACATAAGGAAAGAGGTTTTGCCAGTGGATAAATGAATTTATGACAATGAGATATTATTTTATTTTTTGAAAATTATGTATAAATAATTTAAAGCAATATTTTATTTTCACTAACTTTGGAGAGTTCTGTGCTGAGTTTGGTGCCTAGAAAATTAGTGACTAATGATGTTTCCCAGTATAAGGAGTAGAATAGAAATAGCTGATTTCTTATTTTCTGTATGTTTAATCCAGCAGCAGAGGGGATGGATGTTTGATGTTATGGATTTGCACAGACTCTGGTGCCAAACTGTTTGCGTTTGAATCCTGGCTCAACAGCTTAATATCTCAGTGGCTTTGGACAAATTACTTAACTTGTCTTTGCCAAGGTTTCCTCATCTGTTAAAAGGATGACAATAATAGTACCAACCTTTCAGGATTGTGAGGATTAAATAAGTAGAACAAATATGAACCATCAGTAACAGTACTTTATATGTTATATGTATGTCACATGTAAATATACACTTTATAAATGTTAGCTATTTAGGTGTACAGAATACAGACAAGCAGTGAAAATTTTGAAAAGTGATAGCAGGATTGGTCTACTGGAGACCTGCTCCAGGTTCTTCTTTCACTTGCCATATATCTTCCTCCTGGAGGGGTGATAACAGTGTAGTAGAGCCAGCAAATTATTCTCTCTCCCATGGGATTAGAGAGAGCTGTAATGAGAGGGTCACATGCTGAAGGTATGCCTGTTCGTTACATAGAGAGCTTGGTTCCATCTGACTTCTTAAACTAGAGTGAGCCTTTACCCAAGTACTCCTCTGTCAGGTGAGAGTTGGGAAGACACTGACAGCTTAATGCATCCTGATGATAGCAAGTTTTCTCCAGATACAAGGGTAGAGTAAGGTCTCTTTAAAAAAAGTTTAGTCATAAGGCCATGTAGAAAATTATTGGCTAACTAAAAGAGGATGGTTTCTCATTTTCCGTAGTTTATCTAACAGGGATTAAGCATATTTTAACTATAGATCATAAAATGTTTTAAATATTTCAATGTTTAATTCTTATAACTATATAGTAAGTCTCCATTTTTAGAATATTTGAAAGCAATAAATGGTGATTGGGAAACGTGATCTTCCTATCCTGAGTTTCAGTGATAGTAGACTATTCCTCCCAGCAAGACATCACTGAAACATTTTGAACAAGAATATATACCTTACTTATACATATCTCCAGGGAAGGAAATCCCACAGATCCTTTGAATGATTTGCTCTTTTTAAAACTATAACTGATTTGAGATATTCTCTTATATCTCACTTAAGTCTGCTCTCCTGAGAATTAATCTTATTCTTACTTATTCATTCCTCAATAAAGATGGAGAGCAGCTGATGCCATCCTCTTCACATATTTGAGAACCATTATTAAAGAACTCCTTTGCTGAATAATCTCATTTTGTCAAGGCTTTTATTATAGGTTTTGTTTTTAAATCCTTTGATCCTTTTTACTGCTCTGTACATCTCTTTCTTGAATCTCTGAATCTAAACAATTTGTGCTCACGTGGGTCTGACCCATGTTTTATTTATTTATAGTTTTATTCTGGATGTGTCACCTCACATTCCTAATGCTTAACTACTATTTATGCATCGCAGTATCCCACTTGCTTTTTTAAGAACAAAAGCATTTCAGTGGAGGTGGTACATTATCTCTGAGCATTTATTTGTATCACAGGTAAACTAAGCCCATTTGAAAACAAACAGCCTCCCTTCACACGCACACACAGAAGTGTGTATCTTGATTGTAAATTTTTTCTAATTAAAGAAGTTTTTGTTTGTTTGTTAACAGTTGTTAAAGAACAGCACTATGTTCCAGAGCTACTTGGGGTTAATTATGGTTTATCACACACTGAAGAAGAAAAACACAGGGTGCAAAGTGGATAAAAAGAATGACTTTTTAGCAATTAATTAAATTATATTTCTTTAAAAAAGATAATATATCTGAAATAAATAAACAAACAGATTTTGGGTTGAATTGTTAGATTTTACCAGTGGTATGCTTTTGATTTTTCCACTTTAAACATGGAATATAGGCATACTGTTTGTATTTGAAGTTTGCATCTGTCATTGGTATAGTTAAATAAAATTGGGATAATTACATTATGAAACTGGAACCAAAATTGGCAAGGTAACTCATTGAAATTTAAGATTTCCTTGATTATTGTATTAACTATCAGATTATATCTTGAATTTATGATTAATTCAAAGAGTACATGACACAGATTGTTTTCTTACTTTAATTATGTTTGCATGATAGGTTTATGATGTTGCCTTGTTGAATGACAGAATTTTACTTGCTTCTTTCAGTTGTGTCTTTGTCTTTAAAGAGCTTCTACCACTTTCTAAAAACACTGCAATCAGAGAAGATTTTCATTAAATCCTTCTTTCCATAGTTGCTCTCTTGTTTTTCTGATGAAATCTTTGTTTACTTTTCTTTGGGAGGTTTAGATTATGGCCAACCATTTACAGCATGTTCATAGTTTATTTATGACTCAAAATAAAATAAGACCAAAATTTAGTGAAACTTAACACTTGAAAGGTTCCATATGTTTGAATGTGCTCAGATTATTATTTTTTGCCTATAACTAAGTTACAGATCACTGAGATGTAACTTATGTGCAGGCACTGTATGGGATTTCATGAATATTTAGTGCTTTGTTTCTATTTCTGAGTCTGTGAAGTTTCATAAATCAGCACTGTTTTTGCTTGGTTGCTACATAGCAGTGATTTTTGTGCTGTCTCTTCTGTATTAAAACGGCTGAGTTTCATACAGTTTGCCTATGGAAATAATTCCTGGTAGGAAAAGACAAATTATGTTGGCTCAGTGTTAAAGGTTATGGTTTAAGTATAATGGAAGCAGGAAATAGACATTTAAATTTCACCCTAAACCTCCAACTTTAAATATTATTTACTAACCTATGTTGTCTATTGGTTAGTAAATAATGAGATCTTAAGAATCTGTTTCCAATTTTGTGATCTGGAATCCAAACTATTACCAACTATTTTTTGTCTGAAAGCTCCACTGGCAATGTTTCTTTAGACTTTGTAACTATAAATAAAGGCTCTCAGCTATTTTATTGGGATGTTAACGTGTCCTAAGCCAGTGATTCCCAATATGGTCAATCATCAGCATTATCTGGGTTGTTTTCTGAAAATACAGATTTCCAGACTCAACCTTAGGAAATATTTTTTACTTGGTAGCAGTAAATCAGAGATTCTCAACCTTGGTTGCACATTAGAATCCTCTGGGGAGATTACCGCCTCCCGCAAAAAACCTGATAACTCAGTTCCATCCCCAGAGATCCTGATGTAATTCTGTGTCACCTTAACTTTAACCCAAACTCTGAGATCTTTTCAGACTAATGTCCAGCTACTTTTGAGAACCACTGCTTTAAACAATACATTTCTTTTTTAGAAGTATGATATTCAGAGTTTCTTATAGTGACTATTGATTTGGTTTACAATTTTACAATTTCATTACCATCTTCAAATATTTCCCTTTTTCTGTTTAAAAAGTTATACTAATAACCCCTGGAAGGCTGATAGCTCCAAGCAAGTTCTGGCATGGGAAGATGTCTGAGCCTGTTTACCTCAGCAGGAGAAATATACGACTTCTTTGAGAAATACTACAGAAGCTGGATTGCCTTCCTCCCACCAGATAGAGGGCTTACAGACAGGGAGATTAGGGATAGTAGAGTTAGTAAGTTGATTTTGCTGTGCCCAGGATAACCAAGAGGCCTACTTTAGCTTGAGTTGACTCCTCGGCCCTTGGTAATAGTAGCTAGCATTTATTGAGTACTTACTATAAGCTGAATACTTAGAATTCTTCACCATAGCCCCACTTCCATTTTATAGGAAAGAAATGGCAAGCATGGGGAGGTTAAGTAACTTTCCCAAAGTCACACAGTTAGTATGCAGTAAAGGCTGGATTCGAACCCAGGCTTGTCTGACTCCAGGGCCCTTATGGCTGCCTATGATGTCACCTCGACGACTTACTAGACCACAATATGGTATAATAGATATGAATGAGGGGTATATAAGCATATCGAAGTCTGATCTCATTTGAGCAATGTTTACATGTACAACTTACTTGACTTCTCTTCAATTATGCCATCTCTAAAATGAGATTAATAATAATACCTTCTTCACAGTGTTTATTATGAGGCATTTAAATAAAGCGGTAGCTTGGTACCTGGATTATAGAAGTACTAAGGAAGTAATATCTGTTTTTATAAGTCAGCACAGTTTACAAGTCGAAAGACATAGAAATTTTGGGTTTGGATTGATTGCCATTCTTCCTGTGGGTAGGCTAGGTTGTTCCAGTCAGTGTATAGAGATTAGTTAAGGTTTATTCTAACCCTGAATTTCTCTAATTTTTATAAATTGTATCATTCACCCAGATACATTGTCTCTACTTGGCAAAATTCCTCTGGTCCTACCATTATGGTTAATCATTTAGTTTGTTAAATAAATCTTATATTTTCATTGATTTACATAAGAAAAACAAAGCTTCATTCTTGTGAAATATACTACTTTAGGTTCCAAGTAGAAGACTTTTCCTAAGGAATTAATATGGTAGCTTACTTAAAAGTCTCTCCCAACATGGTACCACATGAAATTACTGAAATGGGAGGCAGAATACTTGAATTCTATTCTTCCTGATCTTCCTTCTTTAAGTACTGGGCAATTTCAGGCATGTTCACTTAACCTCTTAAGTCTTTGGTTGTCTTAGATGTAAATTCGAAGCTGTATTATATGATAGTGGTAGCTTCTTTTTGCTCTAATATTATGTGATTCTGGATATTATAAAATAGCAACAAGGATATATTTATACATGTAAACTGTGTATATAATGGGAACTGCAGTTCTCACCCACCAGTTCATCTTTTTAGTTCCAACAATCTCTTCCTTATTCTGAGCTCATTTATCGACAAGAAATAGGATTCTATGATTTCTAACTTTTTTATGATTCTATTAATCTTTCCTCCATTATCAGCCATTTGCCAAAAATGTAAGAGCCCCTGTACCTAGAGATCTCTTCCTTGGTTACTCTCTAATAACTTCTGGAAAATTGCTTTATCCTCTGTCTAGTATTTTAGTACCTAATTAGAGTGTTTCTCAGATATTGATTCCTGGATATACATTTGGTTACACAAATAGTGGAAATCTTTTCCTAATTCACACATACAAGAGTTAAATCAATGGATAAAAGACTTCTTCCATAAAATATTTTAAAACCTCTGTCACCTGGTACCATTTGTTTGTGTTAGAACAATATATGACAGAATATACCATTAATACAAAATTATTTATATTATAGTATAGTGATTCTCAAACTAATATCCAATCCACTGCAGACCAATTCTTTTGTAAAATACAATGAAAATGAATTACTAGAAAAACAATATGTTAAAAAGACAAAAAGTACAAATCCAATTTTTAAAACTATGTTGCAATAGACATAAAATAATTCTGTCAAACTGCTCTAAAATTAGTTCTCTCAAATTTTCATTCTCAGAGTCTATACTTGTCATAAACTGAAAGCAAAGAGTTCATAGAACTGTACTGATCTGTGGATAAGACGTTGAGTTGCACTGGTCTTGAAAAGCAAGTTTGACTTTCTCTTTTTTGTAACTTTGAAATTCTTTCGCAAAAATAAGAGAGCTTCCTTATTCCCCTCTCTCAGCTTGTAGTATTCTTTAAGAGGCTGGATCTCCCTAGCTTCAGATAATTCCTACATTCAGTGACTGGATCCTTCAGGTTCTTTGCTGGATTAAAATGTAAGTAAAGTAGATGTGTATTAAGCCTTACCTGTATTTAGCCTCAGTGGAAGCGGGTTGCTCAGATCCTTTCTCGATAATGGCTTTTAATGTAAAGGAGAAGAGGACAGCCTGGGGGGAACCAAGTGACTCAGGTGTAGAGAGGGGTTACTACCAAAAGGCCATGTCTGTCTGGGCCACATGCTTGCTAATAAATCACCGGAGATTTATCCATGATTTTAATATCAGAATCATTGTCCAGGTGGAAAACAATCCAAAAAGTTGATGATAAGGGAAATACATGTAAGATGATTGTGTTGTGAAAATATCTGAGGCTTTAAAGGTGTTTTTTCCTTTTATTATAAGAAAGAATACAGAAATTACTATTGCTCAAAACAGTCATTCTACTGGAAACCTCAAATAGCAAATTAGAATTACATTTTTTTTGAAAGATAGTTGCTAGGAGAGTAGGTTTTCCAGACCCCAATTAAAGATTCATTTTGCAATCAGCTTAAGCCTATATTTTTGAAACTTGAAACCTTACTCATCTGGCAGAGAAAAGGATCATAACCACTGAGAGGGAATACAAAGATCTTTCAGAGTATCCATATTTTACTTCTAAATCTTAATCTTCAAGGACTTTTCCCTATACTTTTAAAAACCTTATTTGTCTGCTAAGGAATTTTCTGCATTATTTCACCACCAAAATAATTGTTATTATATTAACTATTATAATTCAAAAATCTACCTTTATAAGGACCCATGAGACAGATTTCTCTCTGACAATGCATTAAAAATACAGTGCTTGGGCTTCCCTGGTGGCGCAGTGGTTGAGAGTCCGCCTCCTGATGCAGAGGACGCGGGTTCGTGCCCCGGTCAGGGAAGATCCCACATGCCGCCATGGCCGCTGAGCCTGCGCGTCCGGAGCCTGTGCTCTGCAACGGGAGAGGCCACAACAGTGAGAGGCCCGCGTACCGCAAAAAAATAAAATAAAATAAAATACAGTGCTTCCTCTGAGCCCTCCATTTGTTTTTGACTTTTTCTTACCTCTGTCACTTATTAGAGTTAAGCCTTTGATAATGTATTTAACTTCTTTGGTCCTCACTTTCTCTCATTTCAAAGGTGGGGATAAAAATTTTACCCACTTTATAGAGTTGTTCTATAGATTAAATGAATTAATATATTGTAAGTGCTTAGAGCAGTGCCTGGAACGTAAGTACTTAAAAAGCGTAAGCTGTTATTATTATTGTTGTTACTGTTTTCTTTCATGGAACTGGCAATTCTTATAACTATTCATGTTTTCTTCTTTGCTTTTTCTCCTAGGAACGTTAAGGATCAAATCTGTTTCTTTTAGTAGCTGTCCATTATTCTTTTATTCCCCTTATTCTCAATTCTTCATCTGTTTAATCTTTATTCTGCTATTTTGTGTGCATATTCGCAGGCTGCCTCAAATTCTTTCTGGAATAAAGTGGAATATTAATCAATGCATCTATCAGTCTCTTTTTAAGAGACTGGATTGGATTATGAGTCCACCTATGGACAAGAGTAATCTGAAGGACATTTTAAAATCCTGATCGGCTTAAATCTGGTTTCCTGAACCTATCAGTTGAGAGGGAGATAGAATTATTATATTTGACTTGAAAAATCTTTACAGCCTAGTTACTGGGGCCAGTCCTTAAAGTTACATCGCTATTACACCAAGCGGGAGTGCTGGGATGGATGATGGAGAGTCCACCTCAATATCAATTACAGTAGAGAATCCCAAATAGGAGAGTATCTTACCCACTTTTGTATCCCTAGTGCCAAGCACAGTTTCTGGTGGATTACAATACTCAATAAATGGTTGATGAATGAACATACCATTTTTGCCTGGGTGCCACAGTTTTCATTTGGCAACTTCAGCTTAGGACCTCGGTTATAACCATAGAATTCCCTTAAATGAAACTTATATTTTCTGGAAACAAGACCTTCATATCAAGCAAAACTAGGAAGCTTTTTGTGTTTTTTTCCCTGCCTAATCCACCTTCTGTCATTCCTCCGTGCTCACTCTGTATTCTAACATTATTAACTCACTTATCAGAGGAAGGTCTCTGAAACCAACATGCTTTTTCCTCTCATATTTGCCTTTGAACCTGCTGACCCCTCTGTCTAGTAAAGTACTTACCCTTTAAATCTGGACCAGGTCTCTGCCTCTCCTGGGAAGATTTCTTTGCTAATTGGCTCCGTTAGGCAGAACTAGACGTGCCACATTTATGACCCCCCCATGCCTGGTATATATCTTCACTGTAGTCCTCTATACTTTGTATTTTCTTAGTTTGATGCTCAGGTAACATGTAATGGAGAGAAAGCACAGGTTTGGCAATTGGGCAAAACTGTGTTGGGTCCTTTTTAGCTTTGTAACTAAACCCTGTTACTTATCCTTGCTGAGGGTCAGGTTACTTGTTTTGAAATGAGGATAGTAAAGTCTATCGCATAAGGTGTTGTAAAGATTAAATTAGGTAATATATGTAAAGGCCAAGCACATAGTTGGTGCTCAGTAAATAATAGAGTAGGCGCTCAATGAAGATCATGTACCAGATTTATGATGATAGGTGAAAAATCAATTTGAATTTTGATTTAAGGCATTAGATTTTTAGAATTAAATTTATTTTAGGGCTATAAGTATGAAAAAGGGGAGAATCATGTTTCTAACTGCCTCCGAAAAAGCACTTAGTATAGCGCCATGTGTTAATAGACAGTCATTAATGATTTTGATGACTGACCAGAAAGCAAATTTGCTTCCTTTCTTTACATGTCTTTAAGGCTCTATCCAGAGTCAAAGTTAAGGATGATTAGCATGGTATTAGAGCAGAAGTGCTCGAGAACCTCACCATAAGCACTGGTTTCCAGATGAGGCTATTCTTGAAAGACTTAATTTAAGCTTTTCCACTTAGCGTTTAATGTGACTTATTTTGTGCAATGACAAAGCTGCAGGTGTTAACAAAATCTAAGAGTTTAAAAATGTGCTTGTGGTATATTTAAAGTGACCAAAATAACTTCTTTTAAGATTCAGAAATAAACTGTTGACATAAATCACAGAAATACCACTGCTTAAGAAATAAGATTTGTTGCATTTCATCATTTTCACTCGGAATTAAAGATCCTCTGTAATCTAGCCCCAGTTTATCTTCCAGACACCTCCGGCACCCACCCTCTTCCCAGACCCTCTAGACAGTCCAGTCTCAAGATGGATTTTTTTCCACCTCTGCCTTTAATTCCTCCTTAGCCTGTGATGTGTTTTTGTGTAGAGACATGCCTTTTCCATCTTTTTATTCCAACTTGAGCTGAAGCTCAGGGCCTGGCAGGTGGTGAGGGCTCAAGACATATTTTATTAGTGGCAGGTGACTCAGAGAGGCCTAAGCTAGGCTATGGAGAAATCAAACACATCCTGTCCTTCATGGGAAAGTCAATGACTAGAATTGTTGGAGGTGATGGCTGGTCTCCCCAGACGGGTCACAAAAGCTAATGCTTAAACTTCCCTGGCAGTATGCTTGATGGAGAATGAGTGCAGCCTGAGTGGCAGGGGAGCTGAGGTTCACAGACTTGGCCCCCGACAGTGGACAAAAGTCAGAAGGGAAACGCAACTTTGAATGAATCACAAGGCATAACATATAGCTAGCTGGTCTTTCAGCTTAGATCTTCTCTCCTCAGCTCCTAGCTTCCTCAGGATTTGTGGCAGAGTCCTGGGGAGATGTCGCCTAAGTGAGAAGACACACAACTGAGAGCCATCAAGTGAGGGGTGGGCAATTAGTTCCTTTAGTCAGCAGTACAGGGGGGCAGCACAGTTGGAAAGCTGAATGGGAAGAATAGTATGCTTAAAAAAATTATTGGCATCCCTGTCTCTCTGATTTCTCATACTTCCAAACTATGAAGCCTAAAGAAAGTTCTAGAATCTGGACTCTTTCTTAGAGAAACAAGGTAACAGCATTTAAAGTGCCTTGTAACTCCTTAGAAGAGATTATTTCTCTGTAGGGTCTCTCAGATGGAAGAAACCAAATGTGACATTTCACAATCTGGGAAGGGGGAGGCATCTTGCTAATTGAGAAAACATTTCTATTCACAGTCTTTAGACTGAGATTTAGACTATACTATCCCCCAACTAACATCTGTTCTTGGTAAAGATAGCATGGCTAAATTCAACCCGTCCATTATTTAAAGGATAAGGCATGTCTCCATTTTACCTTGGTGGGTCTATGGAGAAGGAAATACAATCAGGAATTTTTACAACCTCATGACTACACCAACTATTCTTTTTACATAGAATAACTTATTTCTCCATTGCCTCCAGAAGGAAATCTGAAAGGCTGAGCATTAATCTTAAAATACTGAGCAATTAATAAGAGTTTAAGAGACCCAGAGCCCAGCATTTGGTAAGTTTGCATCTCTCACCAACAGCACTCTCTCCCCACCAACTCTCTGCAGTATTGGACTCAACATAAATATTCATGAGCATTATAAAACACAAAGGAACTATTTTCTTTGCACATCTGCATAATAAGTTGTTAATTTCCAACCCAGTTATATGTAAATGATGACTGCTGTATATGAAATACTTCCCTTGCTTTTAATCAAATGTTGCCCATCCTTTAAAGCCTCAGTTAAATTCTACGCAAGTTTGCCCTCCCTACACTCTTTCACCCCCAGCTTATTTAATTTTCTAAGTCAAAGTAGCAGATGCAGGGGACACGGGTTCGTGCCCCGGTCCGGGAGGATCCCACGTGCCGCGGAGCGGCTGGGCCCGTGAGCCATAGCCGCTGAGCCTGCGCGTCCTGAGCCTGTGCTCCGGCAACGGGAGAGGCCACAACAGTGAGAGGCCTGCGTACTGATGAAAAAAACAAAAACAAAACAAAGTAGCACCCTCTTTTTTAACCTCTAAACAAAAAAAAACAAAAACAAAACAAAGTAGCACCCTCTTTTTTAACCTCTGAATTTAAAGCACTGTTATCTATATTTTGTATCTATTTGACAAAGGCTCAAGGAAATGGTATGTAACTGGTTAGTCTTTCATTAAAAACTTAGTTACCTTAGCCACTGATTTGTTCATACTTGATTGGGTTAGATATACTGTAGCCCCAGTAGCTAAAAATTTGGGAGCTCTAGTCTACAAAAAATTTCAAGATAGTTTCTAAAAAGGAATAAATGAACACTTGGCAGGAGATGCCTGTCACAAACACTGTACACATCAAAGCAGATTCCAGTAGGAACTTCTCAATGGCGAACGTTAGTTCCTAGTATTTTTACTTGGAAGTGGACATAAATATGTAAAACTTCATGTTTATCTATTTCTTATTTTTAAATTAATAAGTGATCATTGTTGAAATTTTGTAAAGTATGAAAAGGCATAAGTGAGTAGGAAAGAAAGTCACTTAAAATCCTACTACTCATTTTGGCATATTTCTTGCATTTTTTTGTTACATATTTGAGACTTTACTATACATACAATTTCATATCCTGTTTTTGCATTTAATATTATAATATAAGGGTTTTCCTTAGTTATTTGAAATACCTAGCAAACATAATTTTTAAAGCAAAAATGGATATTTCTTTGTTTCCTATTCTCATTATATGAATAATTCATGCTAGTTATAGAAATTTCAGATAATGCATAAATGTATAGAGCAAAAGTAATTCCACCCCACAGAAATAAATGCAGTGAAATTCAGTGTATATCCTTCCAGACTTTTGCCCATGCATTTAAACAAAAAAGGATGCATATATACAGATAAAATATATGTACATAAATATGCAATCCTGGGATCACACTTTGTATACAGTTGGGCAACCTACATTTGCACTTAATACATTTTAAAAATATTTTACTATCTATCATCTACATGTTTATTCTTTACCCCTTAAATAGCTGCATGGTATTATATCATAAAAAGAATTTTAATGATTATATAAAACTCCATTGAATAGATGTATGTAGTGTACTTAACCTCTCCTCACTGCATACACCCACTCTGCCATTGATGGAGACATTGTTTTCTTAACTTTTAAAACTAAGAATAATTCTAAATTAAAAATAATGCTGTGATGAACATCTTTACCAATAAAGCGTGTCCACACAAAATTATTTCCTTAATAGAGCCCCACTGTTGAAATGATTGATTCAGGTATGTGAAAAAGCTTGATTCCTGATAAATATTATACATTTTCTGTAGTTTTAATTTCAAACTTTCTTTGCTATTCCTTATTTCATGTAAAATGCTTGCACCTACCTACCCTTTACTTTTTAAACTCACTGTATCCTAAAAGTCTTTTACATTTAAATTTGCAGTTCTGTCATTTTCATTGAAGATATTGGACATACTTTTATAATGCTCTTATAAGTTTGAATTCAAGAAAGACGACTGGCTAAATGGCTGGTGTGTGTGAAATTTGCTTGTAGATTGACTTGATGGTAGTTTCTGGCACTATCTTTTGTCCTTTGTCAGCCCCTTTGGGAAAGTTTATGACAATAAACACAATGTAGCATACCCCACAATATGAACTTGGTCTTCAGGAACGGGCATTAACTGCTTTCATTCTGTAATAGTATCTACTGAGAGATGAGGTTTTATTTAGGAAAGTGCTCAAGCCTGAAGTCTCTTGCAATATCTATGAGATGTGTGCATTCAGAGTTAAAATTTCATGAGAACTTTGTTCAAGGAATTACTTTTCACCTCAGTTCAATGTTAATTTACTTTACTTGTAAGCAAACAGAATGTAGCGATACTATTTCTATGCTAAGAACATATGCATGTTGTTCCATTAGTAGTAATATTTTCATCAGAACATTGTTGAACAGTAGCAAGTGATAACATTTGTAGGCAGTAATCAGAGACTTGACAGCTTTCCTCACCACTAACATTCTTCCTTCTAAGAGGTGAGAGATGTATATTGAATAGAGCACTTCAGAAAAGGATTATTAGCTGTTAACTCAAATACCAAGTTGAAGTTGGATCACTCAAAAAAATAAAACCGGGCTTCCCTGGTGGCGCAGTGGTTGAGAGTCCGCCTGTCGATTCAGGGGACGCGGGTTCGTGCCCCGGTTCGGGAAGATCCCACATGCTGCGGAGCGGCTGGGCCCGTGAGCCATGGCCGCTGAGCCTGCGCATCCGGAGCCTGTGGTCCACAACGGGAGAGGCCACAACAGTGAGAGGCCTGTGAACCGCAAAAAAAAAAAAAGAAAAAGAAAAGAAAACCATCTTCTGAGGTATCCTAGTGGCTTGATTTTATAGGTGACAGCCATAGTAGAGTAATCCTCTTATTTGAGGAGTCATCAATCCTTGTCCTATCCAAGAAATGAATACAGGTTCACATATCTTTAATAGCATTTAATTATATTATCCTGATTTTTCCTCTTGATTTACTTATCTCAGTGTTGATTATTCATCCTCCATTTAACAGCTTGGGCCCAGCTTTCCTCCACGAGCCTTGACTACATTGCTGGCTTGGCTTGAAAGGTAGGCGTGTGACAGGGAAGTTATCGTCACTAAGTTCATGAAGAAACTAAACATAAAGATAATGAATGAGTTACAGTCATAATAACAGTAGCAGTAATGATTAGTGCTGACATTTATGGAGCACTTACTTTGTGCCAGGGACAGTACTAAGCACTTTACAGGCAATAATTCATTTAATCTTGACAGCAGCAACTTATGAAGTATATGCAACTACTATGCCTTCCATTTTACTGTTGAGGAAACCAAGGAACAGAGAGATTGTGACATGGTATATTCAGCTAGTAAGGGGTGAAGCCAGCATTGAAGCCAGGATATCTGGCTCTGTGGTGCTTAACCACCTGTGCTACGTTGCCACTGAAAATGATAAATGGAAGGGTTTGGACTAAACTTTCTGGCTCCTAGTCCACTGCTTTTCTTGGATAATAAACCCTATGTACCGTCTATATACTGACTGAGGATACAAAATATGTAGATTACACGGTCCTCATCTTTGGGAAAATTTTCAGACCAGCATTAAATGCACAAAACACCTTTATTTGGAGGATGAATTGAAGGAGATAGGACCAGTTCATGGAGAGCTTTGATGGTCCAGCTGAGTAATCTGTGGTCATAACATATTTGGTTTCAGTTACATCAAATGTAATGTTAATGTATGTGGTCATTGACTTTAAATCTAACACTCTCTTTCTTTCTTTGTTTCTTTCTTCCTCCCTTCCTTCTTTCTTTCAGCCTTCCTGCCTTTCTTTTTTCCCCACCTATATAGCATTTGTGTGTATTTCTATATAACTTCAGTTAGTTATAAGGGTGTTTTAAAACTTGTTATAAGTATAGAAAGAGCACTCACTTATATTTAATATGAAAAATCCTCAGCTAAATTTATGAAATCTGGAGAAAATATTTACAAATAATTACAGTTTTTTTGCTCTTTTAAGGAAGGTACCATAACTAGGTCTAAGAGAAAAATTGGCTTAGATGTCCTTTGCCGATTGGCTTGTAGTAAATAGATCAAAATTATTTCTAAATAGCATAATAATGATCCACATGCAAATGAGCATTTTTAAATGCTTAAAGGTACTTGAATATAGTTTAAACAGTTTTCATGAAATTTTGTGGAAAATTCATTTACTTAAAAAATACATTCTTTAGGGCTTCCCTGGTGGCGCAGTGGTTAAGAATCCACCTGCCAATGCAGGGGACACGGGTTCGAGCCCTGGTCCCGGAATATCCCACATGCCATGGAGCAACTAAGCCCCTGTACCACAACTACTGAGCCTGTGCTCTAGAGCCCGCGAGCTACAACTACTGAAGCCTGCGTGCCTAGAGCCTGTGCTCCTCAACAAGAGAAGCCACTGCAATGAGAAGCCCATGCACTGCAACGAAGAGTAGCCCCCCCTCGCCACAGCTAGAGAAAGCCCGTGCATGGCAACAAAGACCTAGTGCAGACAAAAATTAATTAATTAATTAATTATTTAAAAACTTAAACAAAAATACATTCTTTAGAGATACTATACACATTAGTCTGGCCTTCTTCTGACTAATTACAAATTCAGCTTTAGTGGAGTGTGAATTAAAGAAGTATTGTTGCTTTTCCAATGCTGCTCATTCTATTTGGAAAAATTAAGGAGAGTGTTGTCTAATTCTTTTTAAACACACCATAGTATCTGGTACCAACAGTGGGTACTCACTAAGTGCTGCTGATTGATGAGGATGAAAGGTCAGATGTGCCCCAGGAGTGCATTTACCAATGTAGATAGTCAGTTTTGTGGGATAAAATCACAGGAAATGGAAGCCACTTTTACAAAAGAAGAAAAAGAAAAAAAAAGATTTGGTTTGTAATTTTTTTCTGGTTGTTTTAGAATTTCCATTTTTAGATGAATTTCTCACTTGTGTGAATTTATGAAAGGCAAATTATGACTTCCAGTGTTTTTCTCTCAAGCTATCTACTCAGTTTTCCATTCTACATCCCTCAAATGATTCGATTCTGTTAGAAATGTTACATGTAATTCTGTATTTACAGAAGGAGTGAATTGCTAGGGAGGGTTTGAGATTTGCAGTTTGGGTCACAAGCATCTCTTAGATTACCTCCTGCATATAGTCATAGTATGATTATGTTCAGCAGGTAACCTGACTTAACATCAAACCTGAGCAACTAGAAAGTGAAACAGACAAACGAAACTCTTCTATTTTCAGAGAAACAATTAGAAGCATCAGTTAGAGGATCACTATACTATTGGGACTTGATAAAATCCTCAAAATAAAGATCAAGATGCAGACATTAACATTCTCAAATACTCATAGTGTAAAATTACTTATTAAATTCAATCAATTTTATTTCAGTCGTACTATTACCAAGTACTGTTCTAAGTGGTTAGGGATAGGACACTGAATAGGACAAAAATCTCTAACCATGTGGAGTTTGCATCAAGTAGAAGTGGGGGGAAGACATATAGTACTCAAATAAGTAAAAAGTACAGTCATCAAACATAGATAGGGACCATAGATATAAGGATGGAAGGGGGATAAGGAATGACAGAATGTGAGGGGGGTTCAATTTTAGTAAATGACTTATGAGTAAATACTAACTCACATGATGGGCTGTGTTGTGCATATATTTGGGAGAAGAGCATTGCTACAAAGGAAATGGCAAGTGCAGAGGGTCTGGGCAGTGGTGTGCCAGGCATGCTCAAGGGAGTCATAGAGCTATAAGACATGAGGTCAGAAGAAGAAAATGGGAAGTAGATCATTATCCAGGGATCTTGCAGGCCACTGTTGAGACTTTGGCTTTTGTTTGTGTTGGCTTCTTCTTTTTTCTTTTTTTTTTTAACATCTTCATTGGAGTATAATTGCTTTACAATGGTATGTTAGTTTCTGCTTTATAACAAAGTGAATCAGCTATACATATACATATATCCCCAAAGTGAATCAGCTATACATATACATATATCCCCATATCTCCTCCCTCTTGCGTTTCCCTCCCACCCTCCCTATCCCACCCCTCTAGGTGGTCACAAAGCACCTAGCTGATCTCCCAGTGCTATGCGGCTGCTACCCACTAGCTATCTGACATTTGGTAGTGTATATATGTCCATGTTACTCTCTTACTTCATCCCAGCTTACCCTTCCCCCTCCCCGTGTCCTCAAGTCCATTCTCTATGTCTGCATCTTTATTGCTGTCCTGCCCCTAGGTTCTTTAGAATTAATATTTTTTTTCTTTACATCTAAAGTCTGGGAGCCTGATTCTGGCAGCTCCGTTTTTCTTTCTCAAGATTGCTTTGGCTACTTGGAGTCTTTTGTGTTTCCATACAAATTGTGACATTTTTTTGTTCTAGTTCTGTGAAAAATGCCATTGGTAGTTTGATAGGGATTGCAT
The DNA here is from genome assembly GCF_003031525.2 of Neophocaena asiaeorientalis asiaeorientalis. Classification (NCBI taxonomy): domain Eukaryota; kingdom Metazoa; phylum Chordata; class Mammalia; order Artiodactyla; family Phocoenidae; genus Neophocaena; species Neophocaena asiaeorientalis. Next base: position 485,635 of record NW_020172592.1, read on the forward strand.
TGAATCTGTAGATTGCTTTGGGTAGTACAGTCATTTTCACAATGTTGATTCTTCCAATCCAAGAACATGGTATATCTCTCCATCTGTTTGTATCACCTTTAATTTCTTTCATCAGTGTCTTAGAGTTTTCTGCATACAGGTCTTCTGTCTTTGTAGGTAGGTTTATTCCTAGGTATTTTATTCTTTTTTGTTGCAATGGTAAATGGGACTGTTTCCTTAATTTCTCTTTCAGATTTTTCATCATTAGTGTATAGAAATGCAAAAGATTTCTGTGTATTATTTTGTATCTTGCTACTTTACCAAATTCATTGATTGGCTCTAGTAGTTTTCTGGTAGCATCTTTAGGATTCTCTATATAAAGTATCATGTCATCTGCAAACAGTGACACCTTTACTTCTTTTCCGATTTGGATTCCTTTTATTTCTTTTTCTTCTCTGATTGCTGTGGCTAAAATTTCTAAAACTATGTTGAATAATAGTGGTGAGAGTGGACAACCTTGTCTTGTTACTGATCTTAGAGGAAATGGTTTCAGTTTTTCACCATTGAGAATGATGTTGGCTGTGGTTTTGTCATATGTGGCCTTCATTATGTTGAGGTAATTTCCCTCTATGCCTACTTTCTGGAGCGTTTTTATCATAATTGGGTGTTGAATTTTGTCAAAGGTTTTTTCTGCATCTATTGAGATGATCATATGGTTTTTATCCTTCAGTTTGTTAAATGATGTATCGCATTGATTGATTTGCATATATTGGAGAATCCTTGCATTCCTGGCACAAACCCCACTTGATCATGGTGTATGATACTTTTAATGTGCTGTTTGATACTGTTTGCTAGTATTTTCTTGAGGATTTTGCATCTATGTTCACCACTGATATTGGCTTATGGCTTTCTTTCTTTGTGACACCTTTGGTTTTGGTATCAGGGTGATGGTGGCCTCGTAGCATGAGTTTGGGAGTGTTACGCCCTCTGGTATATTTTGGAAGAGTTTGAGAAGAATAGGTGTTAGCTCTTCTCTAAATGTTTGATAGAATTCGCCTGTGAAGCCATCTAGTCCTGGGCTTTTGTTTGTCGGAAGATTTTTAAACACAGTTTCAGTTTCAGCGCTTGTGATTGGTCTGTTCATATTTTCTATTTCTTTCTGGTTGAGTCTTGGAAGGCTGTGCTTTTCTAAGAATTTTTCCATATCTTCCAGGTTGTCCATTTTATTGGCATATAGTTGCTTGTAGTACTGTGCCATGTTCCTTTGTATTTCTGCAGTGTCAATTATTACTTCTCCTTTTCATTTTGCATAATCTGTCCATTGGTGAAAGTGGGGTGTTAAAGTCCCCTGCTATGATTGTGTTACTGTCAATTTCCCCTTTTATGGCTGTTAGTATTTGCCTTATGTATTGAGGTGCTCCTATGTTGGGTGCATAAATATTTACAATTGTTATATCTTCTTCTTGGATCAATCCCTTGATCATTATGTAGTGTCCTTCTTTGTCTCTTCTAATAGTCTTTATTTTAAAGTCTATTTTGTCTGATATGAGAATTGCTACTCCAGCTTTCTTTTGGTTTCCATTTGCATGAAATATCTTTTTCCATCCCCTAACTTTCAGTCTGTATGTGTGTCTAGGTCTGAAGTGGGCCTCTTGTAGACAGTAAATATATGGGTCTTGTTTTTGTATCCATTCAGCCAATCTGTGTCTTTTGGTGGGAGCATTTAGTCCATTTACATTTAAGTTAATTATCGATATGTATGTTCGTATTCCCATTTTCTTAATTGTTTTGGGTTCGTTATTGTAGGTCTTTTCCTTCCCTTGTGTTTCTTGCCTAGAGAAGTTCCTTTAGCATTTGTTGTAAAGCTGGTTTGGTGGTGCTGAATTTTCTTAGGTTTTGCTTGTCTGTAAAAGTTTTAATTTCTCCATCAAATCTGAATGAGATCCTTGTGGGGTAGAGTAATCTTGGTTGTAGGTTTTTCCCTTTCATTACTTTATATATGTCCTGCCACTCCCTTCTGGCTTGCAGAGTTTCTGCTGAAAAATCAGCTGTTAACCTTATGGGGATTCCCTTGTATGCTATTTGTTGTTTTTCTCTTGCTGCTTTTAATATTTTTTCTTTGTATTTAATTTTTGATAGTTTGATTAGTATGTGTCTTGGCATGTTTCTCCTTGGATTTATCCTGTATGGGCCTCTCTGAACTTCCTGGACTTGATTGACTATTTCCTTTCCCATATTAGGGAAGTTTTCAACTATAATCTCTTCATATATTTTCTCAGTCCTTTTCTTTTTCTCTTCTCCTTCTCAGACGCCTATAATTTGAATGTTGGTGCATTTAATGTTGTCCCAGAGGTCTCTGAGACTGTCATTAATTCTTTTCATTCTTTTTTCTTTATTCTGCTCTGGTAGTTATTTCCACTATTTTATCTTCCAGGTCACTTATCCGTTCTTCTGTCTCAGTTATTCTGCTCTTGTTTCCTTCTAGAGAATTTTTTATTTCATTTATTGTGTTGTTCTTCATTGTTTGTTTGTGCTTTAGTTATTCTACATCCTTGGTAAACGTTTCTTGTATTTTCTCCATTCTATTTCCCAGATTTTGGATCATCTTTACTACCATTACTCTGAATTCTTTTTCAGGTAGACTGACTATTTCTTCTTCATTTGTTTGGTCTGGTGGGTTTTTACCTTGCTCCTTCATCTGCTGTGTGTTTCTTGGTTTTCTCGTTTTGCTTAACTTACTGTGTTTAGGGTCTCCTTTTCACAGACTGCAGGTCTGTAGTTCCTGTTGTTTTTGGTGTCTGCCCCCAGTGCCTAAGTTTGGTTCAGTTGGTTGTGTAGGCTTCCTGGTGCAGGGGACTGGTGTTCTGGTGGATGAGGCTGGATCTTGTGTTTCTGGTGGGCAGGACCGCATCTGGTGGTGTGTTTTGGGGTGTCTGTGTCCTTATTATGACTTTAGGCAGCCTGTCTGCTAATGGGTGGGGTTGTGTTCCTGTCTTGCTAGTTGTCTGGCATATGGTGTCCAGCTCTGTAGCTCGCTGGTCGTTGAGTGGAACTGGGTCTTAGCATTGAGATGGAGATCTCTGGGAGAGCTTTCACTGTTTGATATTAGCTGGAGCTGGGAAGTCTCTTGTGGACCAATGTCCTGAACTTGGTCTCCCACCTCAGGCTCAGGCCTGACCCCTGGCTGGAGCACCAAGACCCTGTCAGCTGCATGGCTCAGAAGAAAAGGGAGGAAGAACGAAAGAAAGAAAGAAAGAAAGGAAAGAAGGAAGGAAGGAAGCAAGGAAGGAAGGAAGGAAGGAGGGAGGGAGGGAAGAAAGAAAGAAAGAAAGGGAAAGA